>NC_071639.1:13916820-14216820 GCF_014839835.1 Dryobates pubescens
AAATGATGGCTGATCCTACAACTGCTGAACTTCCTTAAACCCTTGTCTCCCAGGAGACTGGAGGAGCCTAATGAAAATAAATTATAGACTGCACTGATTGAGCTGCAGTTATTAACTGAAATTCCATTTAACAGGAAATCATCCAGCCCCTGCTAAGCAGCTACACTTGTTGCAGCAGGTGATGAATGGATGGGACTCTGAGATAAAAATCTTCTTCCTAAGGTATTGCACACCCAGGATGCTGATTTCTAAACTCAGGTTAAAGTTTGTGTTTGCTTGCCCCTTTCTTTGGTCTGAATAGAAAGTGAGGAAGGGATCTGAACAGTCCCTGGTCCTGTTTGTCCTTCTGCGTTGGCTGTCTGGCAAACACATGAAGAAAAGCCCTGAAGGTGGCTGACAAGTTTCCTGATGTCGAGGGTAGAAGAGGGACTCTGGTACAGAGGCACAGATGAGAGAGTTCTGCTCTAGAGAGACTCAAGAAATACTTAAGTGTTTCATTTTCCATTTAAACAGAGTCAATAAGACTGGAAAAGGCCTCCAATATCATCCAGTCCAACCATCAATCCAACACCACCATGGCCTCTAAACTGTGGCCCCAAGTGCCATGGGCACAGGTTTCTGGAACACCTCCAGGGATGGGGACTCCACCACCTCCCTGGGCAGCCTGTGCCCATCCCTGACCACTCTGGCAGCAAAGACATTTTCCCTTCTATCCAACCTAAGCCTCCCCTGGTGCACCTCCAGGCCATTTCCTCTCATCCTATCACTTGCTACAAGGAAGAACTTGGTGAAGATCCAACGTCACAGCTTGCCCCTCACAACTCCAGTGCCACAAGCAGGGGTTTCAATGCTTCCTACAGTGCCACACTGACCTTCTCAACACAGAGCGGCTGAGCACAGGTCCCTGCAGCTCTGGCCCACGTCACAGGAACCATTGCTGCAGGAATGCCTAAGAGCCAGCAAGAGGTAAACCATTTCAGTTCTTCCCCAGCAGCCTGGTTTGCCTCCCCAGCACCCCAGGGCTCCTTGCAGTGGGTTCAGCACAGTTGCTGGGGTTTGACAGTTGCATTTCTTCGGCAAAGAGAACGTGCTGAGCGCTTTTCTCTGCTCCTTCGGGATGTGGCTCTGCGAGCACAGCATCCTGTGGCGCTCAGGGCGAGCCGGAGCTCAGGAATCACCTTGCAGGGCAGCTGTGCCTAGGGCTGGCTTCGCCGTGTGCTGCAGGGAGCAGTGCCGCGGAAGGCCCCGCACACAGTCCCCACTCTGAACGTATCTCAGCAGCACGAGTGCCTTCATTACCACCTTTGTCTTACAAAAAAATTGCTCACTTTCTCAAAAGCCTATTTTGGCTTAATTTTAACCTTGCTACATATCAAAGTATGAGGATGAAGCTTTGTTCCTGCTGTCAAGACAACCACTGCCTCTTCAGCAGGAGGGGGGGTGGGAATCAAAGACTTGTAGAATGCCAGTTGAGTTTGAACCTGAAGGTCACAGTCTGAACACACCTGGTACTCCCCACAAGAGCAGGATACTCAAGAAAATTGAGGCTTCAAATGAGCTCCCAGCTAACAACCTCTAATTTCTTTTCAGGGAGTGGGGAGAATGTTAAAGGAAAATGCAACGTGACAGCCCCGTTGCTGAAGCGTGAGGAGGAGCTCAAGATGATCTTCAGAATGCTGCAAGACAAAAGCCTCATTACACATAATAACTGCTTACCAGTACCCCAGATTCTAACAAGCTTCCTCTGCCAATTTTACTCCATCATTATACGAAGAGGTGATTAAATTATTCGACGAATCAGCTTCCCTGTGCGGTGCGGAGTTACTGAGCTCAGGTAGAGCAGAGCAAGGTTAAGGGAGGGATGGGGACCAAGCGGCACAGCAGCTACAAAGTCGTCCTCCAAAACTTTAGCTACAACCTGCAGGAGATCTGCAAGGTCATGGGAGGGCTGATATGGACTTGGAAATGAAGTCATGTATGTGGTGACCTCACAGGGTGTGCCTGGCCCTGAACACCTCCAGGGAGGAGGCATCCACAGCCTCCTTGGGCAACATGTTCCACCCTGACTGGGGAGAATTTCTTCACCAGTCTCAGTCTGCCCTCCTCAAGATTCAATCCATTCCCTCTCATCCTGTCACTCCAAGCCCTTGTATGAAGTCCCTCCCCAGCTCCTCTGGTAGCCCACATCAGGCACTGGAAGGCTGCTTTAAGGTCTCCCCAGAGCCTTCTCTTCTCCAGGCTGAACATCCCCAGCTCTCCCAGCCTGGCCCCATAGGGGAGGGTCTCCAGAATCCACATCTGGACACTGAGTTGAGCATTGCTCCCTCTGCCTGCAAGTGACCACAGACAGCCTCGGAGCTGCCTTCTCCACGCTCAGCAGATGAAACTGCTGCTTCCTTGTTCCCCTGCATGGTGTACTCCCAAGCACCCACGATGGCCTCTCCAAAACTCTCCTGCTCCATGCCTCACCTTAGCTGGCATGCAGGCAGGCACCATCTCATTGGGCCAGGCTGCATAAAGGGAATCAGAAGTTTCCTGACTCATTTGCATGACCTCTTGGCCAGCTGAAACAAAACTGCTATCCAAAGCAGGTGCTGGCAGTAATTGGCTCATTCTAAAGCCCATGGGTTGAGTGTGAATATGGTGCTACATATGCTAATTTCTCACTCTCATATCTGCATCAACTGTTCTCCTCTCCACCCTTTCTTTTGCCACATGAGTGCTTTGTTCTGAAAATCCCACGCTGTGTGGTTTCACACAGGCTCTGCTCTGCTCTCCTCCATCCTGGCTGTCTCCCACCACCCTCTCTGTGCATGGCCACCACGACTCTGTGGCTGGCTGCATGCTGATCACAAAAACACGACCTGGAAGGTGCAGCACAGTAGCAGCTTTTAAAACCAGGCTGTTGAAGCGGGACAAACCTTTGCAGTAAGCTGGGGGAAAGCTTTGGTTCTGTGGGAGGAGGTTTAATGCAGTCAGCTGGATGCTGTCCTTTTCCTGATGATGACTGATGCCCATGAAGGGCACGAGGATAAGAGTGCCAAAGGCTGGTGAAATGGGGGAAAACAGGGAAAATGTTTTCAGGTGAGGCAACCAAGATTCTCTTCTGCATGATGCATGCCCTGATGCATCCAGAAGCTCCACCTCAGGGTGCCACTAACAAGCATCCTTGGAGGACACTTGGAGCTTTATCCCAGAGCATCAAGACACTCTCCTGGGCCCTGCTCATGCCATCATCGATTAGCTGCCCTCTCTGCAGCTCAGTGGTTTTTGCAGTCCTCTGCTGGAACTGGTCCTGAGCACCCAAGCACTTGCACAGAAGCCTGTAGAGCTAACTTCCCCTCTTCTTTTTACCAACCTCTCACTTGGAGAACTCTTGAGGCTCTTTTGTTGTATTCAGGATTTTTCACAAGGTGATCCAGAGTTCTCCTCTCCCACAATGGTGTGAGCTAACTTTTCCAGGTAAGAGCAGAGCAGTTCAATGTGGCATTTAGAATATGGGTCACAATTCCTTTCCTGCCCTCTGAAAGAAGCATTAATAAGCTCTTGGCACTTCAAGAATCAAATCTTTTCTCTTTCTTTCCTTTTCTTCTTCTTTCCCCCCCCCCCCTCCTGTGTGTGTTCATTTGAATCCCCCCTCCCCCAGCTTTCAACTTCTATAAAGAAAACAAAACCTTGGAAGAAAATTAAAACTTCTTTTTCAAACCCATCACAATCTGTTGATATCCTCCAGCTTTTCAGTGTCACTGCATTCACAGGTTGAATGCTTGTGCTGTTTTAATATCAAACAATTGTTTTAGTGCTGTTTCGAGTGTCTGGCTGTGTTCATGCCCTCTAATTAAATGTTTTTATCAAGAGAATACAGCCAAAATTGTGCAAAACTTCATCTGCATCTGCTTCTCCCCTTGAAAAGATGTCCTTGGAACAACTCCAGTGTAGTAAATAGAAAGCCATTTGTTACAAATAAGACAGTCCTTTACCTGTGGGCTCTAGGATGAGTTAGTCTGGATGAAATTCACCATTGATGGTCAATAATGCAGCTGTCTCTGGGGGATAACAGGGAAGTGGCATTTTAACCCTGTTCAGATGTCATCTTCTGGTGCTCTGGGTGTCTGGTGATAACCAAATTGTTCTGCCCCATCTCCAAAGGCCTCAAGGTGGAATAAAGAAGTCATGATCAAGGGGCTGGAGCACCTCAGCTACAAGGACAGGCTGAGGGAGTTGGGGTTGCTCAGCCTACAGAAGAGAAGGTTCCAGGGAGACCTAATAGAAGCCTTCCAGTACCTGAAGGGGGGCTCCACAGCAGCTTGTAGTGAGGAGCCCAAAACTGAGCCCAGGGTTCAAGATGTGGCCTCACCAGCACCAAATACCATCTACAGCAACCACCTTTTGGCTACATTTTCCATCTCTACCAGTGCTCCTCTAGTCCAGACAACACATGGAGGCCAAAAGTATCACCCTCTGCTTTCAGCCCACTGACCCTTTGATCCTTCTGTCCAAACCCCTGAAGTATGTTTGAGTCTGACAGCAAATTCTGCTGTGGCCTCCTGCCAGCCATAACACCTGAGACAGCAAGAGCAGCCCTGCATCTTTTTCTTTTGGAGTTTTCCCTCTGCTTCCACAACAGCTGGCAGAGCATCACCTCTCCTGTGGCCCCAAAGTCACTAAACACTTTGGGTTGCCTCCATGTTTTGCCTGGTGTGTTACAGGTAATTAACAATTCCTGGTCTCTATTAACATTAAAAGGAAAAAACCCAACAGGACATGAAGAACAGCTCCCTCTGAACAGCACATTTCAACCAGCTTGCCCAGGACTCCTGTTTCTATGGCCTGGGCTTGACAGACTAAGAATGCACCCAGCTGGTTTTCAAACCAAGCCTGTCAATAGCCTGGGGAAGGGCTGTGTGACTTGTCATAAAAACAGCTGCCTCTGTCTCCCCAACCAGCCAGGAATAAGCTGAAGAGAACAAAACCTTGAATGAAAACACCTCGACTTTTCATGCAAGGACAAAAGGTGGTCATTATGCATACCAGGAAGGTTCTTTCAGGGCTGGTAATTACAGATAAATTGGAGAGTTACCATGAAAAATAATCATAATAATAATTTCTCTCTTCATTTACCTAAAATGTGATTTCTGCAGCCATTATGTAATTGCTGGTATTTTGCAGTATTAAGAACAACTGAGGTAGTGGTTCTGAAAGAATCAGGAAGATGCAAATACTCCAAGTTCCTTATTAGAACTGGGTGCTCAGCAGGAAGCAGGTGGGGGGGAGGAATATTTTCCTGAGAAGCCCCAAACAGAACTTTTTTCAGCGTTGAAAAAGGATCAGTTTGCATCTTCCTGCTATCCTGACTCCATACATTATCTCAAGCTCTCTGTTTTTCTGTTTCTCCTTTGTTCAGAAAATGTCTACCAGCTGCTGACCTCCAGCAGCAAACCTGAAACAGGGCAGAGAAGATCACCAGAGCTGCTGCAGGAGGAGGAGCAGCTCCCTGCTGCCTCTGCTCCTCTTTCCAGAACATGTCAGCCCACCACGAAATCAACGTTGCTCATGACCCTTACTCAAGACCTCATTCACATGGCAGGTCTGAACTGCCTGAGCCTGCAGGCTGAAGGTCTGTACTGCCCCAAACATGTCTCACCTGCTCTGTGGGGTCTTACTGCACTCCTGGCAAAGCCTCTTTCTCCTGGCTCTCCACTGGCATTGCTGTGCCATGTCATAGATTCACAGAATGGCTTGGGTTGGAAGGGATGTTAAAGATCACCCTGTTCCAACCCCCCTGCCATGGGCAGGGACATCTCCACCAGCCCAGGTTGCTCAAGGACCCATCCAAACTGGCCTTGATCACCTCCAGGGTGTTTCATGCTTCACAGCCTTTATAGCAGACGTGTCACCACCCTTTGTTACAGAGCAGGGGCCAGGAAAGAGGCCAGCTCAGTGGGATATCAGCCTCCTCTGTGCCCTGCCCTTGCTTTGAAAGCTTGACAAGATGTGGAGGGCAGTGAGCATCTGCTCCGCAGGACCGGCTCCTCTCAGGGCAGGAGGCTCCTGCAGGGATGTGCCACACTGTCACATCTTGTGGCACTCAGTTGTCATGTCCCCAGCAGATGTCCTCAAGCCTGGGCTCTCTCTCCTCAGAGGGAGCCTGTGGGGCTGGCTCAGCGTCAGCAGTGCTCGCTGTTACCCAGGGACATGGCCAAGGCTGGTGGGGAATCAGGGGCCTCCTCTGATTAGTGTATGTCTGGTTGAATCCTGAAGCTAAGGTCCTTCCCCAGGGCACCAATTCAAGAGACAAGACACATGTCAACAAACAGGGCAAGTCTGATCCCTTGCCAGAAACCTCAAGTGCAGTCTGATACCATAATTCCTAGGCCAAGGGAGGATGGGTGAGAAGCAGCCCCTCTTAACAGCCCCTTAGCACCACAGGATTACCTGACTCATTTCCCTGGGAAGTGGGAGAGCATCCTGAAACTGGCCTCTTAGAACCACAGGACAGCATCATAGAATCACTGTTGGAGAAGAACTCTCACATCATCCACTCCAACCACCGACCCAGCACCACCACGGCCACTAAACCATGTCCCAAAGTGCTGTAGAAGCTGCAGAGGAGGTCAGGCTGAGAGCAGGAGATGCAGGGAAGGGCAGCAATGTCCAGAGATCTCTCAAAGGAAACTGGTCCCACCAAACCCAGACCTCTCATCCTGAGCCATTAAAACTGAAGACTAATTGCCTAGGCAGCCAGGAGAAAAAGAACCTGTTGGAACAACCTTGGGCAAGCTGCCCTCCTCCACAAACCCTGCCAAAAATAACACCAATTGTTTCCCTCCAACTTTCCCTAAGACCTTTGGGCTGCTCCTGCTAACTGGACCTATGCAGGAGAGTGAGCATCTCCTATGGGGAGGAGCAGGAACTGGCAGAAAGCAAAGCTCCGAGCTGCAGAACGGAATATGAATCATTCAGGCACAACAACCTTCACTACTGTGCACACCTGAGAGATCTTCCTGGGCAGGCTAATTTTGAAAGCATCTGAGAAAACCAGAAGTGGTTGTTGCAGTCATCCTTGCAGTGAAAGCAGAGCTGGGGGGGATGGGGAAAGGGAGCAGCTTGAGCCAGGCAAGGCAGGCAAGAGCTGGGCTAGAAAATGGAGAAAGAAAGAAGATGAAAACTGATTTGCATTAGACCTTGAAGGGAAGAACAAAACTGCACATGGAAAGCTAAAACACAGGAGATTTCGCCCCAAACATTCACACAGGGAGTGGTGTTCAAAAGCCTTAATAAGATATGGATTTGGGTAACACTTTAGTTGTCCTTCTGAGAGGATGACTCAGGTTGCCCAAGACTCAGGACTGCTCTTCACATTGTTTCCCCCATCTGCAGAGCCATGCAATAATTATGGCATCATTGTGATGGAGGCCTCACTTCTGAGGACTGTCAGCAACACCTGGCTACACTGACATTTGGGTTGGTGATTAAACTGCCTGCAGCTGCTGTAGTAGCCACTTTTTCCACAGGGAAACTCTTCTGGAAACCTCACTAGTCTCTTCTGATCCTCTAGGTTAGTTCTTCATACCTGAAGGAGGCTGCAGGAAAGCTGGGGAGGGACTTTTTCTAAGGGCTTGTAGTGACAGGATGAGGGGCAGTGGCTTGAGCTGGGAGAGGGCAGATTAAGACTGGAGATGAGGAAGAAATTCTTGACAGTGATCAAGGGGAGGCACTGGAACAGGTTGCGGATGTCCCCTCCCTGGAGGTGTTCAAGGCCAGGCTGGATGAGGCCCTGAGCAACCTGAGCTGGTGGGAGGTGTCCCTGCCCGTGGCAGGGGGTTGGAACTGGATGACCTTCAAGGTCCCTTCCAGCCCAACCCATTCTGTGAAGCCCGTCTGTACCCAGCAAAGTCCAGCAGTGCTGACTCTTCTCTGCAGAGGCTTTAGTAGAAAGGACAAATGAAGTTTGTGTGCACTGCAACTACCCCTGCCATGCACATCCTTTAGAGAAACATCACCTCTTGGAACTTACTGTGACTCTTTTACTCCATTCCTTGTTAGTTTTGACATCTTTCATAAGCATGATAGATAGAAGCAATGCTGAAAGCCTCGGAAGGGTGCAGAGGAGGCATCAGGAGCAGCATGCACACCGCAGAAGACTGTGCCAAACCCAATGAGCTGACAGAGATCCCTTTGCCCTGTAGTCTGTTTGAACACTGTGCATGCCACGTCTTTCACCCTATGTTCTTCAGACTGTAAAGAAATCAGATTGACATCTACTCACAATCTAGCACCATCTGCTGCAGGAAAGAAGAAGGCATTTTAAAAGAAGAGGTGAAAAGGAGAAGGATATATTCTCCTTTTTGACACACATCTCAATTAGTCACAGGCATTCCTGCTCTTACCAAGGTGCAGCTTGACTTTGCATCTAGTGAGCATTTGGAATGAACCATTTGAGGAGAGCTTTCCAACTGGGAATTCTCATTTCCTATCAGCTTTGGCACTGCCTTCAAATTCATTTGTTCCCTAAAACCTTCAGCTGAGAGCAAGAAGGAGGAAGTTCTGGTTTGAAGTGTGGTGAATCAGACCTTTGTGGAAGAGATTAATAGTCATGGAGTCATAGAATCATAGGCATGGAGTCATAGAGTCACAGGAGACTGCTTTAGCCCTGGGCTGGGTTTAGCAGGCTCTTTGCTGAGGTACCTCTGAAACCCCCCAATGTATTCAGCCTCTTGGATTTTTCCCAGTAAAGACACTACCAAAAGGACATTCTCTGCTTTTTTTGACCATCTCTTCTGGTGAGCTCCTGTGCACTTTAGAGCACTGGAAAATGGCAACGTGGAAGCTGCACACATAAATAGGACTCAGGGCTGAAATGTATTTTTAGTACTCCCATTTTCTGAATGGAGCTAAAAAACAATTGCTCGTGCTCTCAGAACCAGTCATGCACTCCAAAGTTAAAGACAGGCTCCAGCTGCTCTGACTCACCAGAAGGTTCTACAAACCACAAAGGCTTCAACTCTGCCCATTCTTCCTGGTGCTTTCTGCACACAGCTGTTGATTCACCTGCAACGGGGCCAGAGTGACATGAGCAGCAAAACAGCTCTGAATTGCTCCTTAGCCTCTGAACCGTTCCTCACTGATGTCATCTTTCTCAATCCTTTTCAGACCAGGACTTCAAATCACCTCATACCAAATCACTCTCCTCAGGAACAAGCAGCCTCCAGTTTAAAGAAAAGAACATGACTCTGAGCCCTTGCTTTACCCTCGCAATGGGATCACACATTCCAAAGGAGAAAAGATACAAAACTATGAAGCACTGAAGCATCAAAACCAGCCCCAGCTGCAAGCCTGCAGAAAAACCTTGTGAACTTTGCTCAGAGTTTTCCATCCTGTTTCAGAATATCAGCCCTGAACACAAGTGAGTTTGCACATCAGATCTAGTGATCTGTTCCTTCAGCTCTGGGTTGTTTTCAGCTGCTGAGAGACTTCTTTCTCCTGTTTCTTGTAAAATACAAGTTCATAGCATCCCACGTGCTGTCAGCATTTCTCATCGGGTTGACTTTGACTGTACCTGAAAGCATTTCCTTGCTTCAAGATTTCGTCTGCTATGGTCCAATGAACTCCAGTGAGCTTGAACCCGACCTTGACATGCTGCTCTTTACCTTCAGGTGATAAGTCAGAAAGTAACTGCTCCCAGTCAGGTTTAACATCACTCTTTTCAGACAGTTTGGAGGAAAACAAAAAGATCAAAAACAATCCTTGACCTTCATCATTCTCTGACCTGAAGCCACGTGCACTTACATTTTCTCCCATTCTCAAGTCTCCCTGTCACATAGGAAGTCTGAACCCAAAGCTTGCTGATCACTTCATCAGGTTCAGCTCTGGGGAATTCTTTTGTGTGTGTTGAATAAACAGCTCACAAAGAGAGCAACTGCTTCAAAATGCACTTCCAAGCACATAACTCCTGGTGAAAATAGGAAAACTGTTCCCTGAAAATATCTTCAGCATGAATGCACCCAGAGGAATTCATGAGCTTTCCTGAAGCCATAAATCATTTCTTTGCCACATCAGAGCTGTGGCTGCAGAAAGGCACCCCTGAGAACAAAGACGTTCTCATACCTGTAGCAGAGTTTTCTGATCAGCTCTCATCTCTCTGTGTGTGAATTTAAATGTGAGCTTAATGCAAAAGGCTTGGCAGCAATCTCTCTTGAAGCATCTAGAGCCACTGCCTTGCTCAGAATTATCTAGTCCTCCCTGAGTACTGTCCCAGCAACCAGTCCAAAACCTAAACTCCTTGGCATTCCAGCACACTACGCCTCTCCCACCTGCATGCCAAAGAGCTTGGCAAATCTCAAGTCAGTCCCAGTGGCTTGACTGGGAGAAGCAAGTTTTCAACACCTTTGCAAACCAGGCAAATTGAAGCTGTTCATTGATGGGGTAATTTGAGGTGGTTTAAGGCTGCAAACTGGAGTCTGGTGTTTAAAACCATTTGGCAGGTTTAGAGGAGTAAGACCTAGCTCCCTGGTCTGTAAGACTTTGCCCTCCAGCTTGGTCATTCCCAGTGCTATTGATCTGCCATGTGTATCCCCACACTATGGACACACCAACACCTGCAGCACTGACCAGCAAGATGCATGGTAGAGTTTCATACTGAAACCAAGAGCAGTGGGAAACCAAAGTTACCCCCACCAAGATCCTTACCATCTGCTTCTTGGCAGTGCTTTCCAGCTCCTGCCAAGTGCACCCAGACTTCCCAAGGCAATTTCTATGAAAGGCTCTTACAGAGTAAGGCAAAAATCATCAACACTCTTTCTCATATTTAAAAACCAAATAACTAAATTGGAGGTTCCTCAAGTCAGTTGTTTTTACAAGAACACCTGCACCGGAGCATCAATTCTTAGGAACTGAAAGAGCAACTTCCAGAGTGTTTAGACTGCCTTCTAACAATATCCCAAAGCCATCCCAGCGTGTGCATCCTTCTTTGCTTCCACCTTCCAGCCAGCAAATATTCTGTCCTGTCCTTCACTGGCAAAATGCAGCCCTTCACTAATCTCTGCTTGAATTCACTCAGAAGAAAACCTGAGTCCTCCCATAGAACACAAACCAGGGAGATCTTGTCATTAAATCCCCATGGTCCTTGAGCAAACAAACCTCTCAACGAGCAACGTTTAAAGGAGATAATTTTTCTTCCGCCTCACCACTGTTCTTTCTGCCTGTGCTTTCCCCTTTGCATGGCTCAAAACAAAACGATTTTCTCATCTAGAAAGCTCTTTTATTTTTCCCTGCAAGTGTGGTTAGTTGTTTCTTCCATATGACAAAATGAAGACAACATGCTCACTTCACTGCAGCTCTCAAGAACTGCAAATTCAGAAACTAAAATCAGTTGCTCTTTTTTTCTTTTTTTTTCTTTTTCTTCTTGTTGCAAATGACAGCCAGCCAGGAGCTGGGGTAGACCCAGAGATGCTAGGAACACAAATGACAGCCAGCCAGGAGCTGGGGTAGACCCAGAGATGCTAGGAACACAAGTGACAGCCAGCCAGGAGCTGGGGTAGACCCAGAGATGCTAGGAACACAAGTGACAGCCAGCCAGGAGCTGGGGTAGACCCAGGGATGCTAGGAACACAAGTGACAGCCAGCCAGGAGCTGGGGTAGACCCAGAGATGCTAGGAACACAAGTGACAGCCAGCCAGGAGCTGGGGTAGACCCAGGGATGCTAGGAACACAAGTGACAGCCAGCCAGGAGCTGGGGTAGACCCAGAGATGCTAGGAACACAAGTGACAGCCAGCCAGGAGCTGGGGTAGACCCAGAGATGCTAGGAACACAAATGACAGCCAGCCAGGAGCTGGGGTAGACCCAGAGATGCTAGGAACACAAGTGACAGCCAGCCAGGAGCTGGGGTAGACCCAGAGATGCTAGGAACACAAGTGACAGCCAGCCAGGAGCTGGGGTAGACCCAGGGATGCTAGGAACACAAGTGACAGCCAGCCAGGAGCTGGGGTAGACCCAGGGATGCTAGGAACACAAGTGACAGCCAGCCAGCAGCCATGGTAGATCTGGAGATGCTAAGAAGGCAAAATCCAGAGCATGCTGTGCTAAGGTGGGGTCTGCAATCAGCTCAGCCCATAACCTAGCACCTGTAGGTTTTTCACCCCGGTTTGGACCCAAACGTGCTCCCAGAGAAGCTGCAGAGCGCAGGAAGCACCATGGCTGGCCCCAGGCTCAACGGCACCACGAGCTGCAGGCCACAGCCGAGCTCACGGGGGATGCTCCGCGACCACTCCCTGCCTCTGACCCCCGCTGGCACCTCGGTGTGAGGCCGCAAGTCACGGCCTGGCCAATAGGAGCGTGGGCCGAGGGAGAGCCCAGCCAATCAGCGGCCGTACCGTCGGGGGTGCCCAGGGGAGCCCGGGACCCGGCGCTTGCTGTGCGGGGGGGAGCCCCAAGATTGCGGCTGCTGATCCGCCCCGGCTTTACCCCGAGCTGCTGGCGCTGCCTGCGGCAGGGAGGCTTCGAAAGAGAAGATTTTAAGACACACGAGAATGGCAGAGCCCCGGTAGCCGCCCAGCTCCTCTCACGAGTGGGATGGCACCACACACAGACAAGTGGGAAGCTGCACCCGAGCGCAGTGACCCTGCGCAAGCTCCGCGCCTTGCTCCCTCCTGCCCGGCTCCCTTGGGCCCGGTGGCACTGGCAGAGCTCCGCTGAATTTTGCACATCCCCTGCGGGCGACCGCAGCTCGCCCTGCGCCCCCGACTCAGTCAGCGCTGGAGTGCGCGGCGCCGCCAGGGATGGGGCGGGGGGGAGAGTAGAACATGTTTTATTCTGATTGTTCGGTTGTTTGCTGTTAGTTATATTTAGTTGGTTTTGTGTTTTCTTTCTCGACTCCATCAGATACACAGAGCGTGAATCCAGAGGAGCCGGCTGCCAGAAGTACCTGGTTTTGTAAAGGCAGCCCGAGCGTTAGGGTTTGGTGGGACACCTCTAGTAAAACACACAAAGCCCACTGACCTGTGAATCATTCCCGGACCACAGCTTGGATATTCCACAGTTCCCTTATTCCGCCGTTCTGTTATCCCGCCCTTTTCAGGACCGCACGGGGTAGCTGACACATCTCCCACCAGCCTTTCCCGAGGAAGGCAGCAGATAAATACTGAAATAAAGAACTAGCCGGCTAAATCCCACTGCTGGACATGACAACAGGATTTCCGAGTCCACCGGCAGACGAGTAAGATCCCGCGGGAAAGAGCATTTGCATTTTGCTTTCGCGACAGAACCGCAACTTGCGTCCTGGGATAAGAACGAATCGAGTACGTGGTGCTTAGTGCTCTAGTCCCGATAATAAAGAACCTACAGCCGATAAATCTAAATCAGCTGTGTGTTCTAACATGATAGCCCACAGCTGATGACTCTGAATCAAACCTTTAAAGGAAACCCGAGCCTGGCATTCCAATTCCCGTTTCTCGTTGCTGCCAAGTGTGTTTAGCCTTAAACGGAGGCTCGGCACCCTGAGATTCTTTCGGATGCTGGCATTGATTTGTGTTTTACACCCTGCCACCTACACCGGAACAGGGCTCGATCCTGGAAACCCTCAGCCCACATCAATCAGAAAGATTTACCACCTGCTTCAGAACTCGGAGCAAAAAAAGTGGGAGTCCCTCTTCCCTCCTGTGCCCCCCGCCCCGAGTGCAAGCTCTCACCGAAAGCACCGGCTGGGATCGGAGCTGCAGAGCTGCAGCGCGTTGGGAGACGACTTGGGAGGGTTTTCCAGGGCGAACATATTTTTTTGTCTGACGGTATTTTTAAACTGGAAAGCGCTGCAGGTTTTTCATACCAACAGCGTAAGCAGAATTTTCTTTCCTTCTGATAATAAAAAAAGAAGTCACAACGATTCTAAAGATTGTTTGCAAAAGGGGCAGGTTTGACAGAGCACCCGCAGCTAAAGCAGACCAATAACGCTCAGCCTTTTTACATCTCCGTGCAAACAAAACCAAATCCACACAACCCCAAACAAACAAACAAACAAATCGTGTCCAAAAGTCACAGGCACAGGGAAGTGTGGATTGGGTTTCCTTTGGAGCTGGGGTTTGTTTCCTGTTTGTTTTTCTTTTGCTGGATTTTGTTTGGGGTCGGTGCTTTTTTCGGTTGTTCTAGGGGTTTGTGGATGTGGTTGGTTGGTTTGTTTGGGGGTTTTGTTGACTGGGTTGGTTGGTTGTTTTTTTGAGGGCTTGGTGTTTTTGCTAAGCGAGAGAAGGAAAATATTCAGACAAAACGTTCGGCAGCAAATGCTCGACCCCGTGGCAGTGAATGCAGCAGGATCTGGGCTGCTCTCCTGCTCCTCAGAAGCGTTATGGAGGAAGATGAGATCCCGCTGCCAGCACTTCAGCGAACAACTCGACAAACAGCACCAGTTTGTCAGTAACTTTATTTTTTTGTTCTTTTCTCTTTTTTCCCGCTTTTTCTGAAAAAAAAAATCTCTCATGACAAACTGGAACCAGGACCAAGATACTGTATCCACTGTACATCATTCATTAGAAAACAGACATACACCACATTTGTATTCTACCAAACAGAGAGTGTGTTTCCTTTAGAATGCTATAGTGCGTGCTGTGAGACTCATGCTTTGCAAATATTTATTTTACATCTCTGACTCAAATATTATCTGCTATAAATAATTGCAACTTGATCAGACGGTGCTCCTGTGGTAAGCAAACCTCTTCAGTGCGGTGAGTGTGGCTTTCTCTTGCCTTTCTCCCCCCCCCCCCCCTTTCTTTCCTTACCAAAAAGAAAACAAAAATAATAATAACCGAAAGCTGTTGGTATTGCTTTATGAGGCCCCGAGAAAGCACAGCTGAGGTGTCAGATACGGTGTAGAGATGCCAGAGGCGCTTGCAGCCCCGGGACTACCCGGTTCGGGCGTCTGGAAACAGCGACGGGAGAGCACATAGAAAAAAAAATCGTTTCCAAAAGGCACAATTTCCTCCACACAAAGGTACAATAAAAATATATGGCCACTGAAACACGGGCTCGGTGCCTTTCCGGGGGGAATCCCGGCCCCGCCAGGGTTTCTCCCCGACCTTCTCCCGGCACTGTGAGCGAAACGGCGGCAGCAGACCCGGGACCTCCCGACCGCCCCGCCACTGACGGGGTCTGCCAGCCCGCACTCCCCCGCGGCACAGCCTCCCGGCACCACCCCGAGAGGCCAGGAACTCAGAGTTAAGTGTGAGGGAGGGCTGCAGCCAGCCCCCCGCCTCCGCCCCGCCCCGGGCCGCCTCCTCTATCACTGCTCGCGGTTCCTGCTGCCGCTCTCCGGGTCGCTCTGGTCGTCGGTGAAGCAGACATCCACGTCGCTCTCGTTGTCAGTCTTTTGCTCCTGCTCACCGGGCTGCGCGTAGCCAGAGTCACTCTTGTCCTCGGCCGCCTTGCCGAGGCTCTGCCCGGGGTGGCGGGACTTGACGTGGCGCTCCAGGTCGCGCCGCCGCACCAGCACCTTGCCGCAGTACTCGCAGCGGTAGGGCGTGTTGCCCTCGGCGTGCAGCCGGATGTGCTTGTTGAGGTTGCTGGGGTCCCCGAAGGGCCGCAGGCAGACCTTGCACTTGAGCGGCTTGTAGCCGGTGTGAGTCCGCATGTGGATCTTCAGCCCGTACTTGCGGGAGTACAGCTTCCCGCAGTACAGGCAGAGGTGCCCGGTTTTAGGTTTGCCGCCGGCCCCCGCAGCCGCCCCGGCGGGCAGCGCTTCCAGCCTGCCGCGGCCCTTTTCCGCCGCCAGCTCGGAGAGCTGCTGGGTGTGCATGGCAATCTCCCGGTCGATGCTGGCCAGCGAGCCCAGCTCGGCGGCGTGCAGCCCGGCCGCTGGCCCGCCGAAGTACGACATGGACTCGGGGTACTTGAGAAGGCCGCCGAGGTGCAGCTTCAGCGGGTAGTAGGGAGCGGCACCGTAGAGCAGCTCTCCGTTGTAGACAGTGAGCGGCATCACCGGCAGCCCGCACTCCCCCGCGTAAGCCTTCAGCCCCTCGAAGGGCGGCAGGGCGAAGCGCTCCAGCGCGCCGCCGGGCAGCGGCGGGTAGCGTGCGGGGGGCAGCGCGGCGGCGGGCAACCCCCGCTCCACCTGCCGAAAGGCCGAGGCCTCCTCCAGCGGCGAGAGCAGCGGGAAGGCGCGGAGCCCGCCGCCGCCGCACGCCAGCCCCGCGCCCGTGGGGGGAGCGGCCTCGCCCGGCAGCGCCCCGCACTTGGGCGGTGCCTCGGCGGCGCGTCCCGCCTTCAGCCCCCCCAGCAGCTTGGAGAAGCCGAGGGCAGCAGAGCCCCGCGCCTCCTCCCGCAGCGGCCCGGCGGGGCGGAAAGCCGAGCGGGCCCCGGGGCACAGCGCCAGCCCGTTGCCCCCCGCCGGCCCCAGCAGCGGCCCCGGCCCGCGGGGGGCCCCCACGCTCATGTCCAGGGCGCGCTCCTGCTCTTCCTTTCCCGCCGCCCGTTTGGAGAGCCCCGGCTTGGCGAGCGGCGGGGAGGCGGTGGCGGCGGCCTCCCGCTTGACGGCTTCCCTCGGGCCGCAGCCCGGCGGCGGGTGGCCACGCAGTGCGGAGGCCGGCAGCTCCTTGGGCGGGAGGCCGAAGGCGGCGGCGGCGGGCCGGCCGTGGTCGTGGTGGAGGAAGGACCGGCCGTGGCTCAGCGCGCAGTGGAAGTGGACGTGGGCCTTGAGGCTGTTGGGGTACTTGAAGGTCCTCCAGCAGTACCAGCAGATGTACCGCTCCTCCCCTGCGGAGAAAAGCGGAGGGGGCCCGTCAGCGGCGGCCGAGAACCCTCCCAGGCACCCCGCACACCTCCCGTGTCCCCCGCGGCGCTGTGCCGTGTCCCGGTGCGGTGCGAAAGCTGGCGCGGTCGGGGCTATGCTGCCGCGGACGGGGTATCGGGGTGGGAGCAGCTGCTGCCGCGGGTCGTCTGTCGGGGGCCCATCTGTTGGCGTTTGCAGAGGGGGTAGCGTATGTCAGGGAGTCGGCTGCAGCGAACAAAGGCCAATCTAATGATCGTCAGCCCCTCATTAGGCGGCCAGACAATATCCGATATGTATGGGCCATATGTAATCGTTCCCTTTCAGAGGACAATGCCCTTTGTGCTCCGGCCCCGAAACATTTCGGCTTCTCTCAAGCGGAACAGAGCTCGGTGGCCGCGGCGGTGCTGGCTGCCGGCGCTGCGGAGCCACTGGCTTCGCTTTCCCCTCCTGGCCTTGCTTGCCAGCAGTGTCCTCATGCCTAGGAGCATCTCCCCAGCCCCGACGGAGAAACGCTGCCTCTGCGGGCAGCCGGGATCTTTGCCTCAGCTTTTCTATTATTGTATCTAATTTTCTCTTTTTCTTTCCCTTCCGAATCCCTTTCCGGATCATATCTCTCTCTCTCTCTCTCTCTCGTTTTCCCGGTCAATTCCACACCCCGACAAGAGATTTCGGAAGCTCCCTGAGCTCCCCCGGCCCTGCCCGCCCCTACTCTATCCTCACCCCCGAGTTCATGCCCCGAAATGCCAGAGGCGAGGCCAAGTGCCCCCCAGGGACGAGAGGTCGCTCCAGGCCTCCCAGGAGGGCTTTTAAGGCTCCGTTTGGGGCGGGGATTATCCTGTCGCAGCTGAAGGCTTTGCTCTCTGTGAAAAAGTCGGTCGCGAACTCGCGTGGAATAATGCAAAGTGAGTCCTATCGCTTGTGTCCTTGCCATCCCGTGCAGCTGTGGATCGGGGCCGCCCCGTCGAAGAGGGAGAGAGGAAGGTGTGAGAATGTCTGTCCCGGCCCGGGTGGGTCAGCTCCAGCCCAGTGACCAGGAGAAAAATAAAAATAAAAAGGACTGAAAAAAAAAATAGAGGAAAAAAAAAAACCCAAAGCAAAACCAACAGGAACCAAAACCAAACCAAACAAACACAAACCAAACCAAAATAAATAACTAATAACTAAAAATAGAGGCCACAAAAACAACTACTTGAAAGCTTTTCTCTTCACAGTAAAGCCAAGCAAATGGAATCAAACACAGGTTCCCAAAGGTGTGGTTTGTTTAAAAAAGAAATGAAGGGGGAAAAAAACCCAAAGGGAAAAAAGCTCTCTGCATTTCTTCTGCTCTTTTTAGTTCGGGGTTTTGGGGTGGGCTGCTTTGGTTTAGGTTTGGTTTGTTTAGCTGGGCTTGGGTTTTTGTGGTTCGTTGTTGGGTTGGGTTGGGTTTTTTCAGCGTCACTGTCCATAAAAAGAAAACGCTTCAGCATTTTGAAGCACTTCTGGGCCCGCATTAATTAGCCTGGCAAGTGTGTGGTCGAAGACGCAGCACCGGGTCCGTCGGCAGCTCAGCTTTGCTTCGACGGGACGAGGAAGGTGCCACAGGCTGAGCGCTTCTCGCAGGTCTGAGCTTTCTTGCGCTGGTACCATCCCTGCTGGGCAAGTGGACACACAACCAGCATCATGTCCTGCTTCCTGCAGCCGAAACTTCAGGGCACACAACCCAGCATTGTGTCCTCCTTCCTGCAGCCGAAACTTCGCCTTTTCGAAGAGGCGCCCCTCCGCACTGCCCCTGGGAGGGGGCACAGGAACGTGACCACGAGTTTCGTTTCTGGGCGCAGTTTTGGAACAAGGAGGGATTTGGTCTCACGCGAGGGTGGGACGTGAAGAGCCAGCGCCAGGAATTTCGGCCGCATCCTGGTCACCCTGGGGAGCAGCCAGACCTGAGGGGTGGGCAGGGCTCAGCCCCTTGCCGAATCGTGCCCTTGTTATCTCCTCAGGGGCACTGCCAGTCTTCTCGGTGGGGCAGGAGCAGGTGCGGTCCGCTCGAGGTGAGCTGGTGCCCGCAGGTCGCACCGGGAAGCCCCCCAAGGATTAGCGGGAGGATTCGCCCGCCGCTGGGGCAGCGGAACGGGATGAACGCTGAGGGGGTTTGTCTTCTTTCTCCCACACCCCCTCCCTCCTCCCCGAGTTTCATATGTTGCCACCTTACAAATTTTGGGGTGTCATTTCAGCTAAGAATCAGCTTGCAGACCGAAACGAGCGGTTCCAGCCGGGTGTCTTCTCCTTCCCGAGGTCCTCGCATATCCTTGGCTGAGTGTCATTTGAAGCCTGAATTTTTTCCTAACGCAATCTAATTCGCAGGGACTGTCTAGGTCCCATTGCGACTTGGCTGTGGGAATCTGCCCCCAAAATCACCCGAAAACATGCTCTGAAGCTCTGACCGAGGAAGGCGCCTAACACCGCTACCCTTGCCTCATAGAAATCCCAACTGCCTGCCAAAAGATCATTAAACTCTGCCGATGACGGAACGGCTCGAGGCACGGCGGCCTTCCCATGCGATACCGAGTTAATAGATCACCCTTTACAGATAGGCAGATGGAGCCTTGGTTGGAAGGGGGGCAGGTTAAAAGTCACCGCAGCTGAGCTGACATTAACTTTGTTTTTTAATGAGGACTTATATATTTGAAGGGCCCACGTTTGCCTACCGCAGTTTGAGCTCTTCTTAAAGGTGTCACTTGGCGGGGGGAGGGGGAAGGAGGGGAAGCTTGATCTGCTTAATTTAGCTGCTCAGAAATGAATGGCCGCAACTGTACCTTTCTCGTCGTGCGTCGGGGTGGCCGTGACGGGGATGTCAAACCACTGCGCCAGAGGGTTGGAGTACCAGACGGTGAGCTCCTCTCCCGGCTGGACATCTCTCAGCGCCCGGTAGAAAATCTGGGAAGGAGAGAAAGGAAACTTCTTCAGGAGGCTTGACAGGGAGGGGGCAGGTGGCAGAGATGGGTGGCAGGCCGGCCCGGAGCCGCGAGTGGGGTACCTGTCCTCCTGGCAGATCCGCAACAGCCTCCAGTGTCTGCTCTTGGGCGTTTCGGGCAGCCCGGATTAACCCTATCCACTCCAGAGCTGAGCTCCCGGCTTCATCCACTAATTCCCCTCTCACCATCCGCACCTGGAAGACAGGTGGCACCGCTGTCACTTCCACGCGAGAAGGAGTAGAAAGCAAGGGAAGAGCCCACCCATCCCGCTGCGCGCCCGCTCTGCCGTGCCCGGCCACACCGGGCAGCTCTGGGAGCATCGCAGCGGCTACAGCATCTCGCTTTGCCTCCTGCTTGGCTCTTCCATCCTCACCCACCTTCCTCGGCTCGCAGGTGCCTTTCCAGAGCTGCGGCTGGCCTGGGGGGAGGTGGCTGCTCTGCGCGGGAAGGAGGATGGAAGAGCCTGAGCCCGTGGGGGACCTGCAGCATTGCGGGGGAGAAAGTTTTCCCTTGGGTAGCACTGGCCCAAACGCATCCTGTTCAGTCAAGTATTAGGATATCAGGGGAAAAAATTTTCTTTGCTGCAAGAGTGGTCAGGGACTGGCACAGGCTGCCCAGGGAGGTGGTGGAGTCCCCATCCTTGGAGGTGTTCAAGAAACCTGTGGCCATGGCACCCTGGGACATGGTTTAGTGGCCACGGCGGTGCTGGGCTGAAGGTTGGACTCGATGACCTTAGAGGGCATTTCCAACCCAAACAATTCTATGGCTCTGTGTTTCTACGATTCTATAACTCTCGGCTGCTGTACATATATATATCTTAACGCTCTGTTAAACGCCTGAGGTAGGATGCTATTTATTTTGGTTCAGAAAGAGCTTCTGCAGCCTCTGAATCTGTGCAAAAGAATCGCGACATAGACGAGAGACAGGCAGCGGGGGGAAAGGGGAGAGAATTATACGTAGCTACAAAGTCTCTGTAGCCCCATACTTCATAATCTGCTCGCCCATACAAAGAGAAAATGAAGTGCCCATTCCCTGAATGACCGTGCAATAAAAGTCATCGGAACAAAGCAGTCTAAAGCGAGAAACCAAGGGAGCCAGATGAGAAATAAATTTGAGTGGGCTGGCAGAGCGTTTAAAAACAATTAAGGGGCATTAAAAATCCGAGCGGAACGCGTGAGCCGCGGCTGCCCGGGGGGGTGGAAGAAGGGCTCTCACCGCTGCCCCCTAAAATGCCTGATGGACGGGGCGAACACCCTTCACAGCCTCCTCCTCGCTCCTTCCCCGCTCGCACACCAACGGAACCGGTACCCGGAGGCCGTCCCCCCCACCCCGCTCCGGCCGTGCAGGTTGTTGCGGCTCCGGGGATCAGAGCTGGCCCTCGGCTTTGCAAGAAGGGTTGAACAGCTCTGGGCTGCCCAGACACCTGCGACCTGCACCCCGCCGCCGCCCCCGGGGAGTCCCGGCCCTTTCGCACCACGGCTGACGAGAGGGATGGGATGGAGAGGGGTGAGTGGGACCACACAAACCCGAGACAAATGCAGAAATAAATTGTTCCATTTGCCTCTCGCCCTTGCTCCTTCCCCGAACAAAACCCGGGGGCTGTGATAGCTGCCTGCCCTTGTCCCGGCGGAAAGCCCGGGGAGAGGAGCTAGCCGTGGCACGTCCCGGCCCTGCCGGGCAAGGGGCAATGCCCAAGTGAGCGGGGCCGGACGGATGCCCTCCAGCCGCGGGCAGCGGGGCAGCGGCGGTGCTTTCAGCACGTCCTTGTCCAAGGCGGGGGCGAGTCCGCTCCTCTGAGGGAGCCCTGGGGTCCTCTGGCCTCGCCGCAGAGGCCAGTTTAGGCTAGCGGGGCCCGGGAGGTGGGGAGGAAGGGGAGAGGGCACAAGCGAGCAGATTTCCTGGCAAAGCTGCGGGGAGACATCTCGGGACGGTCTGGAAACGCTTCCCTCTCCATAGCAGGGAGGATCGAAGAGAGCGGGAGGAAGAGCAGCCTCTTCTCCCAAGCTGGCTTCCCCCGAATGAACCAAAAAAGAAAAAAAAATCCTAAAAAATGCAGGTCCAGCGGTGCAGGAGAGGCGGCAGGAAAATACCTTTTTTTTGGGTCCCGGCTCCCTGCGGTCCGACAGGTACTTGCCCAGTTTGAAGATGCCCGGCACAGGACCCAGGCGCAGCCCGGCCGGGATGCAGCTCTCGGCGCTGACGCTGGTGGCCGGAGCCCGGCTGGTTTGCATCGCTGCGAGCCTCGGGAACCCCAAGGACTGGAGGGGGCCGGAGTGACAGCGGCGGGAGGATGAGCACAGGCGTATCTCCGCCCGCAGAGTGACGCGGAGCTGCGCGGACGGCGGCTTTTGAACGGCAGCAGGAGGGGTACCCCTTGGCAGGGGGATGCTCTGGGGCGCGGAGTTTGGTGAGAGAGTTTGGCTCCTGGAGCAGCTGCGGAGTCCCATCCAAGAGGGTCACATGGAGCCTTTCCCTAACCCTCCTGCAT
Source organism: Dryobates pubescens (assembly GCF_014839835.1). Lineage (NCBI taxonomy): Eukaryota > Metazoa > Chordata > Aves > Piciformes > Picidae > Dryobates > Dryobates pubescens. Next base: position 13,939,011 of record NC_071639.1, read on the forward strand.
AATCAGGCGGAGTGAATGGCTGGCAGACAATGGGCCAGGCGACCTTCCCATTCCTAAAAATCCAATTTGTCAAGGGCAAAGAAAAGGCGCTGGTGAATCAAAGGTCTGGAGGGACCATTAATCCTCAGCATGGGGTATTGTCCCCGAGACAGTTACGATATTTTAAGTGACAAATCCACTGTATAATTTCTCCATAAATTTTACTTCCTTTTATTGTCCCTCGACAAACCAGTTTTGGAAAATAAGTGACTATTTTAAGTCTACTTGGCTGAGCCTTTTGAGGTTTAATATACTTCAAAGATTTTTAATTCTCTTCCCTTGGCTTTATTGTAAAGGAGATTAAACAAAGAGATGGGGAATGTTTTGAGGACTTGTTAACTTCTATTGATTCCCGGCGTGTGCCATACAGAAATTGGGCAGGTACTTGATGGGAAAACACCAGAAAATACCTACACTTTTTTCCCCTTTTTCTTTCTTTCTTTCCTCCTTTTTTTTCTTTATTTTCCCTTTTTTTTTTTTAAAGAACGACCATTGCAGTGGGTCGGTTTCAGGCCAGTGATCTGCTCAGAAGAGCAGCTTTGATCCTCAAGGAGGGTGAAGAGCGCAAAATATGAGCCCCTGTGAAACACAACCCGCTGCCTCTCCGAGCGCTGGGGAAGCTGTGTCTGTAGTTTCTGCGATTAAGGAAGGGAGACAGGAGGAAATAGAGACGCACAGCCACCAGGAAACACAGACACGGCCAGCAGATAACACAGACGTCCAGCGAACAGCCTACAGCTGGATTCGTCCTTTAATTCACCTACAGGTTCCTCTCCCACACGCAGCACCGCCTGCACCCAGGCTGCTTTCGGAGGTGGAAGCAGCAAAAAGCGACTGTAAATACAGCCGGAGTGAAGAGGTTCGAGCGGAGAGCAGCTATGGCCCTCCTCTTAGCATTGATGTTTTGATTAAGACACAACGAGGCTCCAGGCTTAAGTCAGCTTCTAATTCAGGCTGAGAGAATGTCCTAGGGTTTTTTTTCCCCCCATGAGCTGATAAAGAAAAGGTGTGCGACTTTTTCCCCCCCTCACAGTCCAGCTGCGCTTGTCAGGCTGAGGGAACAGTAAAAAATTCAGTATTCCACTTGGGCTTTTTCAGTCCCGATCCGCGCTAGCAGGGTTTTTTTCTCCATAACGCTCCAGAAGGAAGACTTTTCCCAGCGTATCTTCCGGGAAGTTGGACGTGCAGCTCGTGTCTGTCGCTTTCAGAAGCAAATGCAGAGATGGAGGGGTTGGTGGGCCGTGGGTTTTAATTACTATGGTTATTACTGGGGGAGCGGGGTTGGTGTTTGGGTTGGTTGGTTTGTTTTTCCTGACGTTTTTCTAATCGCTGGAACTAAAACATTTCAAGAGAAACCCTCCCAAAAAATCGGCTTAGAGGTGTGTCTGCTAATTAGGTGCCAGCTCACCGAAGAGGCTCTTCTCAGGCAAGATAAACCTTGGCACATCGTTTTCGGTGTGACCATTGGTGCGAGTTGTACTCCGGACCCGTTTGCCGCCGTCAGGAGTGCCACCGTGGGAGCAAGGGCCACGGGGATGGAGGCACACAGGCGGCACAAACCCTTTGGAACCGGCGCGTCTCAAGAGTTGGAGGTCACAAAGATGCTCTGTCCCCTCTCCCTGCCTGGCACCGCGCCGGGGGAGCAGCTACCGCTGCTGACATGGCATCTGCCCACGCCGGTCACTGTTCGTCTCTCTCGCGCCTCTGCCAGCCGGTTGCCCTCCTCAGGGCACCGGTGTCGGAGCCGTGAGCTGTTGGTGCCCCTGCTAGACCCGCGGGCAGCCCAGCGCTGGCTACCTCGCACAGCCCCGCACCTCGGAGCTGCCCCGACCGGGACCGGGAGCTGAAGCGGGGACTGCCGCCTCCTGCTCCGGTTGCTGCTGGCCGGTAGTGAGCTCCCGTGGGCCGTGGATGTGTTTTTAGTACCGATATCAATCTGCCTCCCCCGCACCATCAGTGACCATCGATCGCCTCTCCCCGCGATGCAGTGGCAGGGACCGTCCCGGCAGCGAGGGGGGTTCTTTTTTCACTACAGGGACGGGAAGGGGAAGGGGAGAGGATGTGTGGAACTGAAGATGACCCCTTTGATCCGCGGCCTGAATGGGGGAAAAAAAACCCCAAACAGATAAACAAGAAGTTGAGGGCGATAAATTTAAGCCATGAACATGTCCCTGTAACCTCTGGCCTGGCCACTTGAGGATGAGCATCAGAGGTGGAGAGAGAGGCTTTTAAGGCGACCAAGGTACCCAACTGCTCCGCCTCGGGAGCTGCTCCCTCCCAGGCCTTAATGAGTCAAAAAGCGTGAACGACACGCGAACAATTTTATCAATAGGAGCATGTAAAGGCCGACTGTGAGGAAAGTTATTTATTAATATAGCCGATTGTGGCTGGTTCCCATCCACTCAGAAAAGAAAAGCCCTTGCTCTGGAAGCATTCACACCAGTTCTCCAATTTTTATTCTGTCCTGTGGCTCAAAGTTGAAGTTCCCCAAGTGAAATAAATTGTCCACAAAAGAGGAAAGGAACCACATTTTCTTTTATTTTTCCTTCCCTAAAAAGGAAGGGTGAAACCGATCTAATGTGCCCAGTGGAGCAAGATGCAGCATGAAAGGCTGGGTGTTAAAAGTAAAAGCAGCCTTTGGAGCAAATGGGATGGAAAATTAAATGAAATTAAATAGCTTGAACGACCGTATTGTCCCTTATTAAAAAGACACATTAATTACATGGTTTCAGCTTTATTCAGAGACAATGTTTGGGCTCAATCAAAACATTCCACTATCGCTCTTTATATACTTAAACTGGGCTACCAGAGGCACCATTAAAGCCAGATCACTTTTGCCCAGAGATGCGATGAAAGTTATTTTCCTCGGCGGCCCTTATTTATGCCCAGCGCTGAACTGCCGGTGCCCCTGCCTAACACTTTGGCACACTGTTCTCCCTGATTTAACAGGTTGCCCCATAATGAGGCATGAATGTTAAGGAACAACAGTCATCCAAAGAGGCACAGTTGCGGAGAGCAATGTCCCACCAGGGAGCTCCATTCAAACCATCAAGCCGCTCCGGCACAGAGAAGGTTCAACACCACATTCAGACCAGCATGAATGCCTGTATACAGCCTCATTATGCCGCCCAGCATCGCCGCCGAGAAGCCAACAAAATGCTGCAAGTTCATTCAGCAGGCCATACTGCGGCGGGGCCGCCCAGCCGCCGGCTCCCGCCATGACCTTTTTCCCCAAATGGCTTTGCCCCGCCGAGGAGGCTGCTCCCGGGACGCGGGACGGGATGGACCGGGGGTGTCTGCACTGCCCGGGGCTCCCCGAGATGCCTCGGGATCCCTGCACTGCCCGGGGCTCCGGTGATGGGGATGGAAGGCAGCGAGGGAGGCTGGCTGAGCACCTGAAACGCGGAGATTGCCTTTAAATTAAGAGATCAACAAGGCTTGATCATTTTCCCTTCCCTTCCCTTCCCTTCCCTTCCCTTCCCTTCCCTTCCCTTCCCTTCCCTTCCCTTCCCTTCCCTTCCCTTCCCTTCCCTTCCCTTCCCTTCCCTTCCCTTCCTTTCCCTTCCCTTCCCTTCCCTTCCCTTCCCTTCCCTTCCCTTCCCTTCCCTTCCCTTCCCTTCCCTTCCCTTCCCTTCCCTTCCCTTCCCTTCCCTTCCCTTCCCTTCCCTTCCCTTCCCTTCCCTTCCCTTCCCTTCCCTTCCCTTCCCTTCCCTTCCCTTCCCTTCCCTTCCCTTCCCTTCCCTTCCCTTCCCTTCCCTTCCCTTCCCTTCCCTTCCCTTCCCTTCTTCTCTTTTTTCCCTTCCTTTCCTTTCTTCCTCCCTACTCTCCATTCCCTTTTCTCTTTTCCTATTCTTTCCTATTTCTCCCTCCATTTCTACCACTTTCTCTCTTACAGCCGCACTCTCTCACCCCCACTCCCTCTTTACCACCTTTCCTCCCTCTCCTTTCCATTCCTTCCCCGTGCCGCAGCCCCCGCCTCCCCTCCGTGGCGCCGCCGGTGCCCCGTACCCGGTGCAGGTTGGCGGGACCAGGCGGATGCATCCCGGGCCGGCGGCCCCCAACCAGCTGTGCGGTGCAGACGAGATGCGGGTGGGATATTAAAGCAGCTTTTGAATAGTAATTGAGGTTCTCTGGGAACCCGGGCAGATGACAGGAGCTGGGGTTGGTATTCGTATTGTTAGCGGCGGGCGTCAGCCCAGGTCGGATTCAAACGCGGTTTGTGCTCGTTAAAAATTCCAGAGTAAGAGCTGAGATGGCTTTTTTTTTCCTCTCCTTCTTTTAGCCCAGTTTCAATTGGAGGCGAAACTTGCCGCATAAAGTATTCAAAGTCTGTCTAAAGTTGCCTTTTAACCGGATTCTCCCCCTCCCGCAGCACCCCCACCGTATCTCTTGGTTCTTTCGGTTGACATGGTGCAAATAAAAGTCAGTCAACTTGTTGCTGAATTGCAATGTTTCGGTGTACCTTATAAATTCATACCTTTTCTCCCTCGATCGCCTCAGAATGAGCCCCTGCCTCAATTCGATTTTCCTTGCTGTTGGGCACATTTAGGGGAGAGTCTATTTGTGAAGTTCATTTCTAGGCAAATGTATTCAAGAGCTGATTGGGATGAATAGGACCGTGTGTCAGCCGCCCCTAATTGGGATTAAAGCACTTCGGGCCATATGCAGAGAGTGACAGAAATTCTCAGGTTTCATTGTCCTCAGACTTCCACCCGCCCGGACACTCCCCCTGGAAAAGGGGGGATCTGTAGAGATTTCAGGGAGTATGTCTGTCTGGTAGAGGCTGATCTGTCACTGGAGCGCCGCTAAGAGAGCTTAACTTCTTGTGGCACCCGGGAAACTGAGGCAGGGCAGCTCTGGCGTTTAACCAAAGCTTGTCCGCAGCCGCAGTCATCAAGGCTGCGGTGGTTAAGTTCAAAACAGCTGAGTGAGGGAACCGAGGTGGTGTAGTCTGGAGAAAAGGAGGCTGAGGGGAGACCTCATTGCTCTCTGCAACTCCCTGAAAGGAGGCTGGAGCCAGGTGGGGGTTGGTCTCTTCTCCCTAGTAACAAGTGATAGGAGGAAGGGAAACGGCCTCAGGTTGCACCTGGGAGGGTTAGGTTTGATACTAGAAAAAACTTCTTCACCGAAAGGTTCCTCAAAGCCTGGCACAAGCTGCCCAGGGGGGTGGCTGGAGCCTCATCCCTGGAGGTGCTTCAGAGAGGCAGAGATGTGGTGCTGAAGGACATGGTTTGGCACTGGCCTTGGCAGTGTTGGCAGCGGGAGAAGAGCCTATGCCACCGCCAGGGCCTTTTTCAGAGGCCACTTTGTCCTAACCAGCTGACCCAGAGCTAGTGGCTGTCTGCTGCTCTAGTCCTATCTGTGCCCCCCTGCAAAACACCCATCCCCTGACAGGGTGGGTTTGTGCTGGTGTCCCTGGCAAGCTGATCAATAGCTAAAGCCTGAGTGCCAGGAGGATGGAGCCAGACTCTTCTCAGTAGTGCCTGGTGAGAGAACAAAATGCAGTGGGAACAGACTGGAACTCAGGAGGTTCCATATAAACATACTGAAACAATTATTCACTTTGGGGGTGCAGTGCCCTGGAGCAGGCTGCCCAGAGAGGTTGTGGAGTCTCCTCCTCTGGGGACTTTCAAACTCCTGCTGATCTAGGTGAACCTGCTGTAGCCGAGGCGGGTGGCGGGGCTGGACGATCTCTAGAGGTCCCTTCTGACCTCTATCATTCTGTGATATCCACAGACACCTCGGAGGTGAGGTTTGCCTGTGTGTCCATCCTTGTGCACAGAGGTTTATTCATAAGCCACTGCAGCCTCGATTTCTTTACTCTCTGCAGGTTTCATGACAGGAGTGCAGAGGTGGAGACCCTTCCTCTCCTCCCTGGCGGTCTCCCGGGGCTCTGATTTATGGAAGAGCATCCTGGAACACACAGCATACCAGCGAAGCATCTGCAAAGGTCTGCTTGCTGCTGAGGAACCGAGCTGCTCCTGTGCTCCAGAGAGCAGCACGGTGAAGGAGCGGAAGGTGATTCCCTCCTTCCACATCCTCCAGCGCCCAGCATATCCCCGGGATCCAGTTCATAGAGCTATGTTCTGATCCAAGCTCCCTCTGAGTCGGGCTTTGTAAAGACAGTGGTTGCACCACTTAAAGCACGTGGTCCTCCCACCTCTGGGCAGGCGAGACTTGCTTTCAGCCTGGGCTTTCATTGTTTGGGTATTTTAAACTGCAGCAGGGGTCCTCTGCTCTGAGCATCTCCGCGGCCTGCCTCCCTCTGTCCTGACAGCTTGAGAGATCCCAGCCCTCCCCTGAAGCTCTGATTCTTCCCGGGGCGAAATTGCCCAGGGACAGAGAAACCCAAAGCAGGCAGGCTGAGCCTGCATCCCACAGAGCAGCACCCCCCTCCTCTTCCTCCTCAGACCCCTCTGCACCGCTCAGCTCGGCTGAAGGTGGAAAATGTTCTTTATACCCGTTGTCAATGTTTCTTTTCTTTTTTCCCTTACTAGCTCCCAGGGAGGGCTCATCTCTTGTAACATCAGCGCTGTGTTTACTGAGGAGCCGCGGCGGTAAAATGAGACATTTACATCTCTCTACACCCCCCCGGGGGGCAGCGTTATAGCGCAGTAAGAGCAACGATACATCTGGAAGGATGGCTCCTAGGGAGATGCCAAGGAGCAGGGGAGAAGCAAGTGCCCACCGGTGCTGGAGTGGCAGCGGACACCAGGGGCACGGCGGATGCTGGTCCCCAGAGAGATGCCAAAGAGCTCGGGAGAAGCGAGTGCCAGCGGTGCTGGGGTGGCAGCAGGGGCACGGGAGGTGCTTTGTTTGTGAGTGGGGAGCTGACTTTGCTTCCCCTGAACCCAGCGCTCCCTCAGAGGAGAGGCAGGGAAATAAATCATTGGCACGGAAGAGAGAAAGAGACGAATAAAAACCCCTAATGAAATAAGGAATGGTAGCTGCTGGAAGGGAGATCTGTCTGTGCAGTGGCACCAGAGAGCAGGGCAGAGCTTTCTGGCTGGCTGGTAACAGTGTAAATGCAGAAAGAGATAGGTTTTGCCAGCAAGGAGAAGGGGATGTAAAGGAGCTGACTTCCTAATGAGCGCATCTAATGTTGTAAAGGGTTTTGTGCTTTTCGAGATACGACTATCAGCCAGAAAGGCGGGGAGGGGGGGGTGGAATTTAGCAAAACCGCAGCCATCAGAAACTGTTGGTTACACTCTGCTAAACATCCCCTCATGGTGAAATTGTTGGTGGGGGAGGAAGGCAGGGCAAGAAAATGCATCCTCTTCTAGAGCATGCAGCTCTCTAATTAATGAATCTGACAAACTGGAAGGTCTTCCCCTGGTTCCTGCGACTTCACTTCTTTGCTCTTCCCTTTCTCTTTTTCTTTCCTTATTTTTTTTAACCCAGTAAATGCAGCCGGAACAAGAAAGTATTTGCTTTAGAGATGCAGAATAACGGAGGCTGAGCCCGCCTTATCTGGGGCTTATCTTAACCCACGCCGCCAAGCGCAGCCCTTGCCCTTCCCTTCATCTCGGCGTTGCAATTCCTGCTGCTGAATTATGCATCATTTGTCGACAGCTTCCGAGTTACGAAACCAAAAGAAACTTGTAGGTGTCATCTGTCGGAAATAATCTTTCGTTGCAGCCTGTGGATTGAACGTTGTTCTTCCTCTTCATTGTCTGTGCTATTAAAAATAAAACCCAAAGAAAATTATTCAGGTTGTTTGGGTTTGTGGTTTTTTTCCGCCGCCCTGATCGCCTGTGGACCGCTGCCCTCAGCTCCCCCAGTGTCATCATCTTTCAGTCTAAATATTCCAACACGTCTTTAGAAGAAGACGACAGCTTAACCTCAAAGTTCCTGTCTCCCTCTACGTCTCTCGCACGGGAAAATAAGGGCGCACTTCGGGCACACACGCACAGAAGGCTTAGCTCTTCCTGAACTGCAAGGAAAGATCCTTCTTGCCTTCGAATATTGCTGTCACGGCTTGGGGCTGGGGAGGGGTGAGCCTTGTTAGCAAGCTGACCTCTTTTAGTTAGTCGTGGAATGAACCCTTCTTACAATCGGGATGAAATTAAGCTGCACTCAAAATACCAGAGCCAGACTCCCTCCTGCTTTTGAGTCGCTGGGTTTAAAGGTGAAATATTGTGCCCACCGCATGAGTGTTTCTGCCCCAGAAAGGAGACTTGCCACCGTCGTGTTTAAACGCGTGTCCCGGGGGATTTGGGGAAGGAAATCGCCTGTGCACATCCAGCTGCTGCCGAGAAAGGCGTTTCAAGAGCCCCTGCAAGCCAGAGCAGCCGCCGGGCTCTGGGGTCCCCCCCGGGCACAGAAACTGCGCTCGGATGGGTGTGGGATTGGACCCTCTGCTAACGTCATCCCGTGTGGAGGGAATATTTGATCTCCCGACATCCCTTTTTAGCCTTCCAGGAAGCTTTTCCTCAGGAATTTGTGACACAGACCAGTGGCCGAGGTACCCGCACCCCTTGCTGCACCAAGCTGTCTCCGCTGCCCACCCCCGGGCTTGGGGCTGAGCTCCCACATCCCTCCCGCTCCGTGATGAGACTCCGCAGCCCTGGGCAGCCTTGTTATGGAGAAAAACCAGCACGGGCATCCCTTGCCCGCTGTGCTGCGGCTTCCCACTCGTGCTTTGTCGTGAGCAGAAAATAAAAGCAAAGAGCAGAACCACGCCTGGCCCCTGGGATGCGTTCCGGGGGGAGGAATGTCTGGGTTTTCGTCCTGGCACACCTGAAGCTGTCACGGTGCCACCGGGCACAGCCAACCCTGCTCTGCGTGCCCCTCGGTTCCTGTAAATATCGCCGCGAACGGCGCTTCCCCCGCAGCCTTCCACGGCTGAAGGATGCTGGCGGGGGGTGGGCTGCGCATCCCCCTCCCTCTGCCCTCAGGGTGTTAGAGGAGGTGGAAACCTGGGGCTAGAAAATGGCAGTTTCTCAGCTCTGCCAAATCTGGGAACCCCCCAAATTCCCCTGCCTTGGACAGTTTGAAGCCTCAGCTTGCCAGGGTGCTGGGCCAGCTCATTCCGACTCCGCCGTTCCCCGGAAAGGTTGGAGCAGACGATCCTCGGGGTCCCTTCCAGCCTGGCATTCTGGGATGCCATGACTCTGTGACTGAGTCTCTGATTCTGTGAGACCTGGGTGGCAAAGGATGTGTCTGCACATACCTGTGCAGGGGAACAGAGGCACAGAAACGCACAAGGCAGCAGTGCGGCAATTTTTTGTCTCCCTCTGTTAGTTTTTCCTCACTTCTGTAGTTTCAGACCTCCCTGAGCTGCCGGGCTGGAGACAAACCGCTTGCTACCTGTCTGGCAGCGAAGCCTCTCCTCAGAAAAGCGTCTCTCAAGCGTGATCCCGAGAAGATGCAGCTAATTAACTCGCGTCTCTGTTTTCTGCTCGTTTCTCCCCGGTGCTGTCAGGGGCTGAGGGGTTTCTCCTCGGGCCAGGCTCTGCCGTGCGCACCGGGGAGCCGCAGCTCCCTCTGGTACCTTCAACCAGTCGTGCAGAAAAGCCGGCTCCGGGGTCCCACGGGAGCGGGGCAAGCAGAAAGCGCCTGGTTTCATTTTAATTCGAATCGAGTTAATAATCAAAGCCACACGCCAGGTCTGCAAACAGGGGCGGCTCGGAGGAGCTGTTCTGCGGGGGGAGACCCGCAGGTTTTTGGGTACAGATCTGGAGGAACAGAGAGAACTTAACAATTGTTAGGTCCTGGGGAGGTGGGGACAGCCCCGGTGCGAGCCCGGAGCGGCACCGGAGCATCCCGGGTGCCCTGCTGGGGGGCGCGGGCTGCTCCCTTTTCACGGCAGCATCCTTCCTCCGGAGGGACCAAGGGCTCAGAGCAAGGACCTCCACCGTCGGGCAGAGTCATCTCCTCTAGAAGATGTTTAGGGTGCGGAGGGGTCCCAGGGTTGCAGGGCCAGGTAGAAAGGGCTCCTGCCCTAGGCTCTTGTCTTAGGACGCTCTTCATCGCCCATAACGGCTTCCTGTTTGTTCAAATAAACCTCTGGGAAGAGGTGAGAGAGAGGTGAACTCTCCCTGCGAGGTGCAGGCTACCTCAGAGACCTTCAGAGCCCTCCTCTTGTCCCCACGAAGGGCTCCAGTGGAGCCACCTCCTCTCTTTGCAGTTTCAAGGCAGAGAAAAAGGAGAAGCTGTGACTCTGCTCAGCTCTGGGGTTTGAGGGGCAGAGAGAGGGCACCCCACAAAGTACCCTCTCAGGTGGGCTGCGTTTCAAACTGAGAACGTGGTCATTCCATGCCCCATGTGAGTGAAGGACCACTCAGTGCCTGGACTGTGGGTTGTGAAGTTGCAGCAGGGGAGGCTTAGGTTGGGCATTAGGAAAAAATTCTTTGCTGCAAGAGTGGTCAGGGGTTGGAAGAGGCTGCCCAGGGAGGTGGTGGAGTCCCCATCCCTGGAAGGGTTCAAGAAACCTGTGGTCATGGCACCTGGGGACATGGTTTAATAACAGCCACGGTGGTGTTGGGTCAGTGGTTGGCCTCAGTGATCTTAGTTTGTTTTCCCCAACCAAACCAATTCCAGGATTCTATGATTCTGTGATCTACAGGCTGCCAGGGCTTGCAGAGCATTTTAACCCCTGTCCCAGCCTGGACTGGGTGTGCTGCTAAGGATTTGGCCCCACACACTGGGGCCAGGAACACCCTAAGCACACAACCCTTGAGCCACAGAGGCAGAGGATGTAATTCCAGCTGGCCAGAGGGAAAAAAAAATGCAGCCAAGATAACACTGATTTGATTCTCCATCCTGCATATGCTCCTGCTGTGTGTGCTTTGCTGAGACGAGGTGGGGTTAAACACCACAGTGCCTGTGACCCAGAAAGGAAAACCCTTTGAAATAACAGTGTGGGAATACTGGTGAGGCTTAAAAATGACTTTGAGAGTGCAGGTTGGAAGGAGGTGGCCAAGATCACCTTTCTGAACCAGCTGCCCTCCCCACGGAGCTCCCACAAGGGAGCTGACAGGCTTAGCAACACCTCCAGCTCTTGGTATTCCTCTTCGTGTTGTAAGCTGGACCCTCCTCATCCTAAAGTCTTTTTGCCACCAGATGAAATGATCCTGAATTCCTTCTCTGTAAAACAGGAAGTGGTTGCTTTTGCAAAGGTCTCTGTGTGTGTTGGGTGGGAGGCTGAGGGGGCTTCAAATAAAACATTCTCTGCCAGAAATCCTCTGCCCCTGAGACTGACAAGGGAGCAGGAGAGGATCCTGACGGTCAGATCCGTGCCCCACTGAGCAGCTGGAATTGCATTTCAGATGCAGAAACATTATTTGTGGATACTTCCTACTGGTTTGACATGGGGCCACGTCCAGAGTCACCACTCCTCCACCCCACCTCCCTCCTTGCAAAACATAGCCTAAAAGACCACCATTATTGGGAGAAAATATCAGACAACTGTCACATTACCTAACTTAGTGAAATCATAACAAAGGCTTCCATTAGAAGTGACATAACAGAAGCTGGAAGGGGTTTTCAATTCCACTTACACTTCTTTTCCCCCATTCCTTCCCTGAAATGTCTCACATTCTTGGCATGCTTTGTGGAAGCTTGATTAAAGTCAGTAAATCTGGGTTTGTCCTGCTCCTTCCTTTCCTGAGGGGATATTAAAGAGAAGAGGGCAAACAGGAATGCTTATTGTCAGATCTGTGAGGAGATCCTCGCTGTTTGCAGTGATTAGATGAATATGTAAACATGGGAGGGGGCAAAAAAACCTGGGAGTATGAAAAATAGAGTCTGTGTGTGTGTGTGTGTGTGTGTGTGTGCAGCTGAGGGAGAGGGCTACAGGAAATATTGTGGAGGAGGACTTGTGAACAGGAAAACCCCCCCAAAGCCTGAATGGACATCACCCTTCCATCACTTTAAATGCTACCTACACCATGGGGAGATTGATTTGCTTTGTAATACTCCCAATAATTGCTAATTGTTATAACTGCTAATAATAGAAGCAATAATGTTAAATAACAACAACAACAACAACACAGTCACAGAAGACTCTCCCCAGCTGCTCTGTGTGTATTTATATCCAGCCCTGGACTACTAAGTGTATTCAATGTCTGTGATGGGTTTTGTCAGGGGGGCAGAGGGGGGAAGAGATCAGGGAGAGCTGACAGATAATTTCATCTCACAGAGACGACAAAGTATAATTTTACCTGCAGGTTCTTGGCTGCAATTTTTTCATCCTCTGTCTGGATGTCCCTCAGAGCAGCAGCCAGGTTCTGAGGCTGAGCAGGAGATGCTGGCACAGGCAGCAGCACTGCACATCTGCTTCATGAGATCTCCATTTGCCTGTTTTGACAGAAAGACATGAGAGAGGACATGGTAAATAAAGGCATCCTCTGCACAGCTCCCGGAGAAGGAAGGCTGCAAAGAAATGTTGAAGGGGAAAGGCTCTGCCTCGTCTGCCCCACGCTGTGCCCCTGCCGAGGAAAGCAGCTCCCAGCTGTGCCTGCAGGGACAGGGAGCCGCAGCAGCGGCCGCGTCCTCCAGGAGCCACAGGAAATCGCACACGGCCATCAGCCCCCCCGCCATGGGTCTCCTGGCCTGGCAGTGGGCATCCCTGGCACGCCCCAGTCAAGACAAGCCTTTGTCCCTTTGCACAAGGGGTGCAGCAGAGCTGGGGTGGACCCCCTGAAGGACTGGGAGCCCCCCCAGTGCCATGGTGCAGCAAGGCTCTCTGGCATGGCAGGACACAGGGAGGGTAGCTGAGCAGGGCAATGCACATCCCAGGGGAGCTTTGCCTCTCCCTCTGCCTCTGGGTGTGCTGGTCAGGCAGGGTTTGCCTCTCCAGAGCTCTGGCACTGGTGAGGGCTGCTGTGCAATGGGCTCATGCAATCCGAGGGCCTGTCCTGCAGGAAAAGGCAGGCTGGGAGCAGGGCTGGCAAGGCTCTGTGGTGCCAAGTGCTCCTGTTCCAGCAGCTTCACACAGCCCCTGCAGTGGCAGGTGCAGGGCAAGCAGAGCTGTGCCCTGTGCCCAGCGTGCAGCAGAGCAATGGGATTTATCCCAGCTGTGGCAGGCCTCCTGCCCAGGCCCTGCTGAGCATGCCCTGCCACGCTGCAGCACGCTGGAGCCTGAATCAGCAGCACAGGGGAACAAAACACAGGTCCCAAAGCAGAGCAGGGAAAAGGCAAGGAAGGGGCAGGTGGAGGCGGACGGTGAGACAAAGAGCTGCCTGCAGGATGTGCTAGGCAGCAACACCAGGGCTGCTGCTGGGGCTTGGTAGCTCCAGCAAGCTCAGTGAGGCAGTGAGGCTGCCCAGCTTCTCCCTGCTGGCTCCTGGGTGCTGTGCTGGGTGTGATGCAGTGGTGGGCAGCTGTGATCCACAGCCATGCGGGTGGCACTCTGGTTCCTCTCTTCATAGCTGTGGCATTGAAGTAGTGGAATAAGGACTTTCTCCTGAGTGTTTGTACATGCTCAGCAAGTCCTGCAAAGCCTGGATGGCTTTCTGGGGAAAGGAGGCAGGTCAGAAAGCCCCCACAGGAATTCCACAGAAGCCAGCCTGTGGTATCCCTCATGTGTCCTTGCAGTGCAGCTGTGGGGAGTCCCAGCTCCTGCCCTGATGCACCCATCCTATGGATGAACCCAGAAGGAAAGCTGCAAAGGATTTAGGTTCAGGTTCTTTACTCTTAAAAATAAAACCTTCCTCCAGCAAGGAAAGTGCCAGCAGAGAGCAAGCACAGCCCGGAGAGGGCAGGAGGCAGCGGCAAGGCAGGGAAATGGTTCTGTTAGGACCTTATTTGGAACTGGCTGATGCTGAATTGAGACAGCAGTGGTTTCACCCTGAAAGAAGGCAGGGTTGGACTGGATGTAAGGGGGAAATTGTTAGGATCAGGGGGGTGAGACACAGGGAAAGGTTTCCCAGAGACATTGTGAATGCCCTCTTGGTGCGTTCCCACCTCCCCATCACCCTGGAGGGCTCTGTGTGGGCTGGAAGGAGACAGAATCAGTCATGAAGGTTGGAAATGATCTTTTAAATCATCAAGTCACCAAGCAAGTCACCAACCATCAATCCAACTCCCCCATGGCCACTAAGCCACATCCAACAGTGCCATGGGCACAGGTTTCTGGAACACCTCCAGGGATGGGGACTCCACCACCTCCCTGGGCAGCCTGTGCCCATCCCTGACCACTCTGGCAGCAAAGACATTTTCCCTTCTATCCAACCTAAGCCTCCCCTGGTGCACCTCCAGGCCATTTCCTCTCATCCTATCACTTGCTACAAGGAAGAACTTGGTGAAGATCCAACGTCACAGCTTGCCCCTCACAACTCCAGTGCCACAAGCAGGGGTTTCAATGCTTCCTACAGTGCCACACTGACCTTCTCAACACAGAGTGGCTGAGCACAGGTCCCTGCAGCTCTGGCCCACGTCACAGGAACCATTGCTGCAGGAATGCCTAAGAGCCAGCAAGAGGTAAACCGTTTCAGTTCTTCCCCAGCAGCCTGGTTTGCCTCCCCAGCACCCCAGGGCTCCTTGCAGTGGGTTCAGCACAGTTGCTGGGGTTTGACAGTTGCATTTCTTCGGCAAAGAGAACGTGCTGAGCGCTTTTCTCTGCTCCTTCGGGATGTGGCTCTGCGAGCACAGCATCCTGTGGCGCTCAGGGCGAGCCGGAGCTCAGGAATCACCTTGCAGGGCAGCTGTGCCTAGGGCTGGCTTCGCCGTGTGCTGCAGGGAGCAGTGCCGCGGAAGGCCCCGCACACAGTCCCCACTCTGAACGCATCACGTTACTCCTCGGCAGTTGTATTTCTGCGGCACAGCGAATCGGGGGAGGGCTGCCGAGCGCGGGGCCGGGCGGAACCCCCGCGCCGGGGAACGGTTGGGAGCGCGGCGTGTGGCCAGCCGGCGGCGGTCGGGGACGGACCCGCGGCCGCCTGCTTCCTGCTGCCGGCGCGGGGGCGGCGGCGCTGGCGCGGCGGGGCCGGGGCATCGCGGGCCCGGGCGCCTCCTCCCCTTTGCTCTCCTCTGCTCCCCATGGCCGGCAACTTCTGGCAGAGCTCGCACTAGTGGGTGCCGCGGCCGCGGGGCTGGGCAGGGGCCGCAGGGGCTGCGGCCGCCGCGCTTTGCCCATTCATTGCCGGGGCGGCGGGGCCGGGCCGCGGGGCACAGCGCCGGCGGGGGCGAGGGCAGCGCCGCGGCCTTGGGCTGCGTCTCCCAGCGACGGCAGAGCGGGTGGTGAGGCCTGCTGGCCGCGGAGCCCTGGCGGCAGCCGGGCCGGAGTGCGGCGGCAAGCGGGGTGCCCCGGCTGCCGCCGCCGCGCCGGCCGGCCTGGCTGCGCTGGGACTTGCCCGCTGCTGGGGCTCCCCGCGAGAAGAGCCGCGGCCTGGGGCTCCTGCCCGCGCTGCTCGGGACTCCAGCCATCGAGTGCAGTGTGATCTGCTGATCCCCAGCCGTGTGATCTGTTGATCCCAGCGGCAGGGCTGCCCGGGCTGAGCTGCCTTAAACTACCTGGCACTGAGCCTGCTGAGGTTCAACGTGGTGCCCATGATGTCCTAAATCTAGCTTAACCAATGCTGTACAGCCAGGTTAGTTTACTGCCGGTAAAGGCCAAGCTTGGCCCCTGCTGGGTAGGTGTCCAGCCTTGGAAAGCCCGGTGAACATCTGCTGGGTGTCTGTGGTTTGGGTAATGGTTGCTGTCTCCCATCTGTAGTCTCCTGGTACAGGAGATGTTGACCTTAGCGTTGACAAGGAGTCACTGAAGCCATTCTCCCTTCCTCTAGCTTGCAATGGATTTTGGATAAGCAGGACCTGCTGAAGGAGCGCCAGAAAGACTTGAAATTTCTGACTGAAGAAGAGTATTGGAAGCTGCAGATATTTTTTACTAATGGTAACCCTGTTTTATTCTCATTCCTGCTGTGAAACCTCTGCAGCATCTGCAGGCTGTGAATGCAAGTGTGAGTGCTTAGGCAGTGCCATGGGGGCACCACCTGGACTTTACAGCCTGGTTTAAGGTTTGGAATAGCTTTGTTGGGTTTGGGTTGCGTGAGCACATTTTTAGGGGAAGCTGCAGGCAAAGGAGCTGCCTGTTGAGCTGTGGTGGGGAAAAGCAGAGGCTTTTGCTTATTTTAAAGAGCTTTTTAATCAGAGGCACAAAAGGAGAAGCAAGCATTTATCTGCTTTAGTATGCTGAGCTGGCATATTGGAGGCTCAGTGCCAAGCATTAACACTCAGCCTGGGCTTTTGGTGGGCTCCTGGGCTGTGGCAAGTGTCCTCTCTGTGGTCCTGTTAAACAGCAAAAGCCTGGAAACAACTTCTTGGTGTTCAGTTACCTCCTCTGAAACCTGCACCACAGCCTGTGTCCTGCCTGGGACTGATCTGCAGCACCCAGAGGCTCTCAGGCTGTCTACAAGCTGCTGAGAGCTGTTGGCTCCCAAAGTTTGTTCTGCCAAAGAGCTGGGAGAACCTGAGACTTCCTTGATCCTGCAGAGCATTTAACTCTGTGAGTGGCTGCACTGCAGCACAGGCTGAAGGTGAGCCAGTGTGTGCCCAGGTGGCCAAGGAGGCCACCAGCAGCCTGGCCTGGAGCAGCAGTGGTGTGGGCAGCAGGAGCAGGGCAGAGATTGTTCCCCTGTACTCAGCACTGGTGAGGCTACAGCTTGAGTGCTGGGTTTAGTTTTGAGCTCCTCACTCCAAGAAGGATGTTGAGGGGCTGGAGCAGGTCTGGAGAACAGGGCTGGTGAAGAGCAGCTGAGGGACCTGGGGTTGTTTAGTCTGGAGAAGAGGAGGCTGAGAGGAGACCTTATTCTATACAGCTCCCTGAGAGGAGGTTGCAGTGAGGTGGGGCTTGGTTTCTTCTCCTTAGTATCAGGTGTCAAGGTGAGAGGAAATGGCCTTGAGTTGCCCCAGGGGAGGGTTAGGTTGGAGATTAGAAGAAACTTCTTCCCTGAAAGGGTTCCCCAAGCCTGGCACAGGCTGCCCAGGGAGGTGGCTGAAGCCCCATCCCTGGAGGTGTTTTGGAGAGGCAGAGCTGTGGTGCTGAGGGCCAAGGCTTAGCCCCAGCCTTGGCAGAGTTAGGGAATGGTTGGAGTGGATGCTCTGAAAGGGCTTTGCCCACCCAAACCACTTGATGAGAAAATCTCCCTAAGCAAAGGATGTTGCTGAGTGATTTGTTTGCAGACAGCTCTTTGTTTTTCACAGCAGTCCCTTCAAGTACTGGTTTTTGGTTTTGGTCATCTGGCCAGACCTGGAGAAGTGAAGTGACTTTCCCAAGGCCACTGGAAGACCCTTAGGTCAGTGCTGGAATGGAACCAGTGAGAGATACTTAGCCCAGCTTCTCTCTTAGCTTAGCTGTTTCATAATCCTGGTGTCTTCTGCAGACCTGGTGGCTCTGGTGCATCTCTGGTGCTGCTTAGGTGCACCAGGAGATCAAGCCAGCAGGGATTTACCTGTTCAGTCAGCTCCTGAAATTCCTTGAGGTTAGACCAAGGTGTGGTAGCAAAACAAAACAGAGAGACCAGGGTGCTGGTATTGCTGGCCCTGTGTTCCTGTGCTCCTTTTCACTGCTGTTGGTTGGAACTGTGAAATGTGCCCTTGAGTTGAGTTCTATCAGCACCTGCCTCTGCGCCCTGCTCCTTCTCTGCTTTCCCTCCTGCATTGCCTGGGTATGAGTCTCAGCCACAGCTTGGCACATTCAGCCCAGGGGATGATTATTGCTCCCTGAAGCAGCCAAAACACTGCCTGGAGAGAGAGAGTTTGCTGCTGCCTCCTCTTTGGAAGGCAAGGGCAGCGGCTAAGCAAGTGATGGTGTGGCCAGCAGCAGCTGCTCAGCATGTTAATCATGAAGAGAAGGAAAAAGATCATCTCCCAGACTAGCAGGGAGAAGGACAGTGATGTTGCTTTCTGGTTTGATTGAAAAGTGCCTGAGCTGAGTTCCCTGGCTGGTTTAGGGCAGCCTGTGCCCAGGCTACTCGCATTGGAACTGATTGTTAGTCAATAAAGCCCAAAGTGAAACAGCTCCTTTTGTGCACATAAAGGAACAAAGAATGCAAGAGGTTGTTTTAAAACACTGCACACATGAACTGCCAGTGTTGGACCTTTTCCCAAGCTTCCATTTCATTAAGTCTCTCCAGGCTCCTGTCCATTTTTTGCCCTAACCCACACTTGATTTCTCTCTGACAGCAGATGGCCTAACAGCTCCTGGAAGTCCCAGGGGAGTCAGAAACATATTTGGAGAATTCTGTTCAGTTTAGTGTCTGAATTTTTCTGCTGCCCCAGTAGCAGGACAGCTTCATAGCCTCACAGGCAAATCAAAGGGAAAATCCTTTCAAGCCTCCCAGGATTGCTGGGAAATATTGTTGTGTTTGCCCAGATACTGCATGCCAGGCTTCACCTTCCTGCCTTGGCCTGCTCTCCCTGGCAAAGTGCCCTCAAGTTGGCATCCTTCTCCTCAGGAAGAGTGATGTGACATGGGCAGGGACAGATGAGAGGTGGCAAGTAAGAGGAAAATCAGGGGGGGAAGGTTTGCCAGTTGTCAGTGCTGCTGAGTGTGGTTTTCTCCTCCCCTCTATGTTCAGCCCCTGCCTAGCCAAGTGTCCTGGGCATTTGAGTGGCTTTGGATGCTGTTCATTCTAGCTGGGGCACCTGGCTGTTCCCAGGGGATGTGCATTTGGGTGGGTAGGTAGAGACCTAAGAACTCAGCAATGCCTGCTAACAGAACCCTTTGCTTCCCCCCCAGTGGCTGCTGCCTCCATCTTGCTGTCCAGCTTTTCAACATGCATTTAAGCACATTTCACATGATTTTGGATATTTCTGGGGAGGGAGGGGGAAAAAGAAAGAGATTGTTAACACAGGCCAGCCTTGCTCAGAATGAAGGCCATGAAGAACTATGGGAACAACAACAAGTACCAACCTTCTGCTTCCCTGTGCCACTCTCTCTATCCAGCCTCTGCTCTTAATCCCAGCTTCATGCATCTGATTTCCCTGGCACCTTTCCTTCCCTGGGAGGCCAAACAAGAGCTACCTGCACAGATGACACCAGGGCTGTTTCTTGGCCAACTGGCAGAGGACCACGGTGATGGAGCAGCTGACTGCATCCTCTGGTCTCCCACCCCCTCTCCCTAGACTAAATATGTCATCTTTTTAACACCTGCTGCCTCTGCCAATTTCAGTGACCATGTCTGTGTTGGCAGCTTTAGTTGTTTGAAACACACATCCAGTCTGTGTGGCACTGAGCAGCCAGGGGCTTGTGTTTGCATTGGGCTGCCTCTGAACTGCAAGACCCAAGCTGTCCCCTGCTGAGGTTTGTGTTATCATGGAATGGGTTGGGTTGGGAGGGACCTCCAAAGCTCATCCAGTCCAACCCCTTGCAGTCAGCAGGGACATCCTGCACTAGAGCAGCCTGCTCACAGCCTTGTTGAGCCTGACTTTGAATATCTCTGGGGATGAGGCCTCAGCTCCCTCCCTGGGCAACCTGTTGCAGTGTTCCAGCAGCCTCCTGGTGCAGAACTTGTTCCTCACATCCAGTCTAAAATCTGTAATTATCTAATGATCATCTTCTTTAAGGTGATGCTCACTTTGTGCTACACAATGAAGCCAAGTTACCTTTGCCTTCCTGAAGGTATCCAGAAGCTTCAGGATGCCTCTTCCCTGCAGGTCTGTAGGCTTGCAGCAAGATGTCTCAGCAGCACCGAGGGGGAAGCCTGTGCTGCTGCTCCTGAGAATCCCCAGCCCTAGTCCTGTCTTGAGGTCCATTGCTATTTGGTATCAAATGGTTGTAAGAACTCAACTCAAAGCTTTTGTTGATGGTTTTGTTTTTGTTTTCTTTTCTAAGTCATCCAGGCTTTAGGTGAACATCTTAAATTAAGACAACAAGTTATTGCCACTGCCACAGTCTACTTCAAGAGATTCTATGCCAGGTAGGACTGTTTACTCTGATGGTAGAAGAATAAACCATTTGCCAGGCACATTCTTTTTGGTAGCCCTGTTAAAATGCTGTATTTAAACCAGTGCCACTTTTTGTTGTCTGGAGGGTGTTTGAAAGCTTTCCTGCTAATGAAGTTGACTTAAGCTTTGCTTTCTCTCCAAAGGCAGAGTGGTGCTCTTGCTAGATGAATCGTTGTACCTGTGTGAAACAACCTGTTATCATTTTGTTGTAACATTGCAGATATTCCCTAAAAAGTATAGATCCAGTATTAATGGCTCCTACCTGTGTGTTTTTGGCATCCAAAGTAGAGGTATGAAGCATTACAATTTTTTCCTGTCAAATGATGTGATGTATGAGAGAGAGAGGGAGAGAGAGAAAACTTGGAGGCCTTTAACATTCCTTTGTCATTCTGCAGGCTTTGGGGGTTGAAATCTTCTCTCTTTGGCAGAGATTTCTGTAGCCTTTAGGAAGAGGAGAGGGAGAAGGCCCTCAAACACATTATTTGGTGTTTGAGCTTTCAGTTTTGTCTCAGTTAGTAAGCCTGGAGGGCCTCTGCAAATTGGAATTGGCTGTTTCCCTGTGCTGCCCATCCACCTCAGCCTGGGCAGGGGCTCCTTGCTGCTCTGGTTCTTCCTTATTTATGTTTCCTCAGACTCTAAAACAGGACTTGAAATTGCCTTTCTCCCAATTCCCCCTCCCCCTTTCATGTAGTGAGGCATGCTCAGAGTTTCCCACACTTCCATAACTTGAATGTTAGGTATGTTGTAGCTGATGACACTGAGAAGCTGTCATTAGGACCTGACTCATTAGCTGCCTTCCAATAGCTGAAGGGATCCTGCAGGAAGGCTGCACAGAGACTTTTCCTGTCTAGAGACAGGACAAGGGAATGGTTTGAAGCTGAGGCAGAGCAGGGTTAGACTGGAGCTGAGGAAGTTGTTCTTCAGCAGGAGGGTGGTGAGACTCTGGCACAGGCTGCCCAGGGAGGCTGTGGCTGCCTCCTCCTTGGGGGTGTTTAAGGCCAGGTTGGAAAGAAACCCTACCTGGCCAATTTGTGGTCAGCATGGGTGGGTTGTACAGGAGGAGCTCACACACCTAGTGGGTGGGAGAAGCTGTCCTGCTACACCAGTGTCTGCTGTGATGCTGCTGTCTGTGCAGATGCTGAGCTACCTGTCAGTGCTTGGAAGAGGTGAGGGAAAGGAGAAAGACAGAGGACTGGAGAGTATGTTAGTTATCAGCCTGTTAATGAAGCCTTGAAGCAAGTGGACAGGTAGAGATGTAGAGAGGAGTGCCTTGTGTTTTAGAGCAAGCACTGTGCAGCCTGCCTTATGCTGAAGCTCCTGCACCTTCACAGGGCAGCTACAGCATTCATGGCTCAGCTGTGCACTCCTCTGAAAGAGCACCAAACAGACCTGGCAGCTGGCTGACTGGCTCAGCAGAGCACGTTCATGGCAACAGAGCTGGGAAGGGTTATGGAAGCCAGCAAGTGGGTTCAGGAACAACAGCCTCCTGTTTTACCTGTGCAGAGTTAGCCAGCTGAGATTTTGTGACTTCAGGACCTTTCCTAAATGCTTACTGTTCCTCACAACTCAACAAACTCATCAGGGGCAAGACTCTACCTGAGAGTTTATCCTGCTCACCTTTAGGAAGAAAAATGGCAAAGAAGGAGAGAAAAGGGTGGGAGGGGGTAAGAAATCCTGCATGAAGCAGCTCAGTGTAGGAAGAAGCTGTCACTTGACTTTGCTGACAGTGAGGATGTTGTGTTCCCGGTGGCTCACCTCACTTCCCATTCTTTCCCCTCAGGAATTTGGTGTGGTTTCAAACACAAGATTGATTTCTGCTGCTACTTCTGTATGTAAGTGTTGGTGATTTTCCTTATCCCATAAAGCAATGAGCAGCCCTGGATACCAGCCTGGGCTGGGGGATGCTGAGGCTGAGAGCAGCCCTGCAGAAAAGGGCCTGGGGGTGCTGGTGGGGGAGAAGCTGGGCAGGAGCCAACAGTGTGAGCTTCCAGCCCTGAGATGTCCTCTGCATGTCATGGAGGTGGGGACCAAATGAGTTAATGCAGAAAGGGAAAGAACTAAAAGCATGAATCCCTTCCCCTTTAGCATGTTGGTTTCTCTTTCTTGCAGTGAAAACTAGGTTCTCATATGCCTTCCCCAAGGAGTTCCCCTATAGGATGAACCATGTGAGTACCTGTCTGGAGTGCACCTGGATCAAAGACATTCATGAGTTGTGAGCAGGAATCCTGCCCTTTGAATTCTAACCAAGGAATATCTTCATATCTCACCACCAGCCAGCAGTGCTCTCATGCAGCCCAGCAGGCAGCTGGGTGCTGGCCTGCACCAAGAGCAGTGTGGGCAGCAGGGCAGGAGAGGGGATGCTGCCCCTTGGCTCTGCTGAGACCACATCTCCAATCCTGCCTCCAGCTCTGTGTCCCCAGCATGAGAAGGACACAGAGCTGCTGGAGAGAGTCCAGAGGAGGCCACAAAGATGATCCAAGGGCTGGAGAACCTCTGCTATGAGCACAGGCTGAGGGAGCTGGGGGTGTTCACTTTGGAGAAGAGAAGACTCCAGGGGGACCTCAGAGCTGCCTGCCAGTACCTGAAGGGATCCTGCAGGAAGGCTGCAGAGAGACTTCCTGAGGGAGACTAGGGACAGGCCAAGGGGGAATGGTTGAAGCTGAAGCAGAGGAGGGTTAGACTGGAGCTGAGGAAGAAGTTCTTCAGTACCAGGGTGGTGAGACTCTGGCACAGGCTGCCCAGGGAGGCTGTGGCTGCCTTCCCCCTGGGGGTGTTCATGGCCAGGTTGGATGAGGCCTTGAGCAGCTGAGTCTGGTTGAGAGCTGTCCCTGCCCATGGAGGAGGTTGGAGCAGATGAGCTGTGAGGTCCCTTCCAACCTGGGCCACTCTAGGACTCTGATATTCCTGTGTGAAGTTGCTCATAGTTAGTTTTGGACTGGGAGAGTTGTTTTAAGAAGTACTAAGTGTGAGTTAATGAGGGCTGACAGGGCTGCTGCAGAGAGCAGAGCCCTGGCTGGCTGAGCTAGGGATTTTTATACAGCATGGTGATGAAAGAGATTGATTTAGCTTTTCTGGACTGCTCTTGTTTACAAAGCCATTGCTCCAGGGAAGGTAGAGAGCCCTTGCACCTGGGATGCTTCCAAGCTGCACACTGGAACAGTTGGCTCACAGGGAGCAGTTGTCTTGCCTGTACCATGTAATGGCTTTTGCAAAAGAACTTGATTTGTTACTTAAAATTCAGTGGCTTGCAAGCCACAGTGCTGAGGGCTTTGGCAGCTCTTTGAAAAGCAGTTTTGACCAATTCTGTGGTGTTCTCAGGGGGAACCAGGTCTGCTTTTTAGGTATTGCAGTCAGTAGTACACCAGTGGGATTTGGGCTGCTTCCTTTAAAACCCCAAATGTAATCCATCCCCTCTCCTCCCAAGGGTTTACAAAGTATTTAAGGAGAAGAAGTCTTCATTCTGTCAAACCCTGAATCACATCCTAGGGAAAATGCAGAGTCCTAGAATGGGTTGGGTTGGAAGGGACCTCCAAAGCTCATCCAGTCCAGCCCCCTGCACTCAGCAGGGACATCCTCCACTAGAGCAGCCTGCTCACAGCCTTGTCCAGCCTGACGTGGAACAGCTGCAGGGATGGGGCCTCAACTGCCTCCCTGGGCAGCCTGTTGCAGCGTTGCAGCACTGCTGAGGTGTGCTGTGCATTCATGGTGTGAAGCTGGCTGCTTGATAATGATTTCTGCTGTCTGAAATGTGGTTTAACTGGGATTTTACTTCTTTGCAGATACTAGAATGTGAATTCTATCTCTTAGAGCTAATGGTAGGTGGGGTTTTTGGTGCTTTGGTTTTTCCTGTCACCTCAGTTCACTTTGTCCTGATGATGGATTTTGTGCTATGAAGTATGCATTATGCTGTCTCTGGGTGGTTGTTTTGTTGCCAGTCTCAGAGCAGTGTCCCTGCAGGGCTCCCCTTGACATTCTTAGCAGAATGCCATCATTGCTGTGCTGTCACCTGGGCTGAGGGAGGCTGTGCTCTCCTCCTTGCACTGAGCTTCTCAGGAGGGCAGGTTGCAGGAGTGGTGTGGGCGGGAGGGGTGTGCTGGGATGCAGAGCCATGTTCTCAGAGAGAGCCCTTGGGAAGGGGAAAGCACAGGGTCTGCAGAACTGCTTCTGTTTCTGAGAGGAAGGGAACTAAGTCTTGATGCAGAGACTAGGATGTGCCTTGCCCCCCTGCCTTTGCCTTGCCCCCCTGCCTGGTTGCCTTTCTTGTTTCCTTGCTTTCCAAGCCAGTGCCAATTCCTTTGGCCTGCTGTCCATGGATGGTATTTACTGACAGGCTGTTCCCTGGCAGAGCTTTGTGTTTCCCAGTGGGAATTACGGGTTTGTAAGCAAATGAGGTTTCACTGTGCTGCAGATGTGGCTTTCCCTGTCTCTTAGGGGAAGGCCAGTGGCAGGCTGGCAACCATGCAATGTGATGGTATTCTAGAGAGAGCACTGCCCTCATTAGAGCAGGATTAGGTGTCAGAATGCTGCTTAAAAAGCCCTCAGCAATTGATTTGTAAGCCAAATGTTTCTAACAGGAACTGACAAGACATTCTGCACTGTAACCTGACTTGAATCCTGTTGCCATTCTCCCCAGGACTGCTGTTTGATAGTCTATCATCCCTACAGACCTTTGCTCCAGTACGTGCAAGATATGGGCCAAGAAGACATGCTGCTACCTCTGGCATGGTAATGGAGAGCTTGCTGGGCTGCAGGGCCTCCTCTCCCTGCTCAGCAGGCCTCAGGGGGGCTAAGCAAAGCAGGCTGAGCCAGGTCTGTGTGCAGAGGCTGCCCCAGTGAACCTCTGCAGGTGCATGCTCCTGACTTAGCTCCTTCTGCCTTCAGCCCTGCACTGGCTGGACTTTGCAGGGGTCTGATGGTGATGTTTAGACTAGCTCTAGCAGGACAGATCTTGCCAGGAGCGAGTGGTGCCCATGAGCAGGGCTCAGCTCCTTCTGCCTGTGCTGGCTTTCTGCTGTGCCTTGTCACAGGAGGCAGCAGCAGTACACAGGGGGTTGCTGCTGTGTTAGCACAACTCCCATTCCTGGACTGATTCTGAAGTCCAGAAAGCAGCAAAACCACTGCTGCTGTGCTTGGCCTGGCTTCTTTGTGAGGCAGGGGGAACTGTTTTATAGCATACATCAACACCCCCTGCAGAGAGACAAGAGAAGCCTCTTCCAAAGAGACTTCTCCTGTGACTACAAGGGGAAAAAAGAGAGGCTTTAAGAGATTAGTGGGGCAGAGATCTCTGCTGTCTCTGCTGCTGCCATGGGGGAAACTGACAGAATATTGCTAACCCTGCAGCAGTTCTGCAGGTGAACTGGCTGGCACTCACAGGCTCTTTCTTTGCACAGGAGGATAGTGAATGACACATACAGGACTGATCTTTGTCTGCTGTACCCTCCTTTCATGATAGCTCTAGGTAAGTGACACCAGCAGTGTCTCCTGTCACATCTAAGTGGGTGTGTTGTGCTGCTGTCCCATCACCAGGCATTGCTTGGAGTGGCCTCAGAAGGTGCTTCAGTCTGTGTTCCATGCAGTGCTGACCAGCACAGCCTGGCAGCTTGGAACTTCTTGCAGAAAACCCAGCTCTTTAATCCCCAGTTTTCTCTGCTGGGCTGTGCAGTGTCTATAAAGCCCAGACTGTTTCTGACTGTACAGCAGTGGATCTTTGTTCAGCACCTGTGTCACCTCCTCTTTGCAGCTTGCCTACACGTGGCCTGTGTTGTCCAGCAGAAGGATGCGAGGCAGTGGTTTGCTGAGCTGTCTGTTGACATGGAAAAGGTACTTTGTGTTTGCTTGCCACCACCTCCTACAGACTGACCACCAGTGAGGTCATGGCTCTACAGCTCCTGTCCTCCATGGCTGTGCTACTCATTCAGTGGTCATGCTGGTACCTGAAGGGGGCCTACAGGAAAGCTGGGGAGGGGACTGTCTACAAGGGCATGCAGCACTAGGACAAGGGGCAGTGGTATGAAACTAGAGCAGGGTAGATTTAGGATGGACATTAGGAGGAAGTTCTTCACTATGAAGGTGGTGAGATACTGGAAGAGGTTGCCCAGGGAGGTGATGGAGGCCCCATGCCTGGAGACAGTCAAGGTCAGGCTTGATGGGGCTCTGAGCAACCTGATCTAGTTGGGGATGTCCCTGCTGACTGCAGGGGGTTGGCCTAGATGAGCTCTAGAGGTCCCTTCCAGCCCAGTGCACTCCATGATCATGTCAAGCACTGCTGAAGTCTGGGAGCTCTCTTGGGGCAGCAGACTGTCAGGTTGGTGGGGGCAGCACCCTGCTATGGAAGTGCCAGGAAGCCAAGCTGGTACTCATACTCCTGACCACACTCACTCACTCTGCACATCATTTTCTCTCTGGAAGCTGAGTGTCTGGAATACAACAGCATATCATGGATGAGACTTGCCACTGCCCTCTGTGCTGCCCTTCAGCCCACTGATGATATCCTGGCACTGCATTTGTGTTCCAGGATTCATCTTCAGATTCCAGCACAGTGTGGATGCTGTGCTGTGTCAGGAGCTCTGAGTGATGCTGTCATGCATGTAAATGATCATAAATTGGCAGCAGGGGAGAACCAACCTATATTTGACAGCTAAGGTCACCATGAGCTTGGTACTGAACATGTCTGAACGTTTCCAAGGCTTGGTTCTTGTGCCAGTGATTTACTCTAAGCTTGACTTATCTTTTTACATTGACACTATGGACCTCTTAGCCAACTACAGCTTTGGTTTCAGGGATATATATTGTGCCAGCACTTGAAACTCAGGTATGGAAAAAGGAGAAAGCAGCCTACTTTTGTTAATTTAGAGGCTGCTAAAACATATTCTGAACCAGACATCAACTGCTTTTTATACAGAACATAGCATTGCAATAGAAATTTGAGAGGAAATGAAAGTAGTGGAGGTGCAGTAGGTGGAGAGTGTCCAAACTGGTAGTGAATGCTGACTCTTCCAGAAGTGGAATATGAGTCACTGAGCTCAGCAGAAGGAACGAGGGTGTCCCTGCCCATGGCAGGGGGGAGTTGGAACTAGATGGTCTTGAAGGGCCCTTCCAACCCAACCTGTTCTCTGAATCATTAAAGTTCAGCAACTCTTACTGTAGCTATATAGGAGTATGTAAGATAATAATATCATGTGCTAAGAAGTATTTAGACACCCCTTGGCTCTTTCTTTGAATGAAAGAATTCAGGCAGATGTGTTATGCTTTTAGGCCTTTTTGTCCCTTCACTGTGGCTCTGATGTGTGTAGAACATGATCCTCAGTTGCTGTACTGGCAATCAGTGATCAGGCTGCAGTCCTGCTGTCAGCTGTCTGTGCCTTCCCAGTTACAATAAATAAATAGAAAGCTACTTAGCTTGCAGGGGTTGGATGGGAGGGACAATATTCTGTTCAGGCTTTCATCCCCAATGAAATTAAAAGCATCTCATTGTAGAAATGGTTGATTGTGAGACAGCTCTTTGAGAACGTGGCAGTCGTGCTGCGTGTTGGATTAATGACACAGGTCAAGCGGTGGTGGCAAAGAGGAAAGCTCTGCTCTGTCTGACCTTAGGCCTCTCTTTCTCAACAGATTTTAGAAATAATCAGGGTGATTCTGAAGCTGTATGAGCAGTGGAAGAACTTTGATGAGAGGAAGGAGATGGCTACTATTCTCAGTAAAATGCCTAAACCAAAACCACCTCCAAACAGGTACGGTACCCAACACGCCTTCAGCGTGGCGACGGCGGGCCGCTGGCTTCACAGGGAGAAGTGGGACTGGAGGTGCAGCCTGGCTTCCAGTGCAGCCCTTCCTGTCACAGGAGCTAGTGAGAAGCAGAGCAGTGTCCTGTGCAGAGCCTTCATGTGATCAGTGCAGCTTAGGGAACTGCAGCGCGAGGCGGCGCGGCCAAGCCAGACCGGCTGGAACTGGGCCTGCTGCACGTCCTGGTTAATTACTGTGATTAACCATCACTGCTGGCAGCCTGCACAGCACAGCCCTCTGCACAGCCCCATGGCATCTGAGCCTTGGAAAGCTTGACTTCAGCAGGGGATTCAGCAGGCAGCTGCCTGGGTGTGTGCTCAGATTGTTAGTCAGGTGAATCGGAGTCATTTGTGCATGCTGAGAGCATTTCCAGGGGGCTGAGCAGAACATCTGAACCTGTTTGGGTACGCGCTGAAGCCTTTGCCTTCGGAAGGTTTTTCCTCTAACCTATTTGTTCTGTGTGTTGAACTCTCCTCCTTCAGAAAGCTTTTCCTCCAACTATTTATTTGTTGGAGTCTTTTCCTTCAGAAGGGTTTTCCTTTAACCTCTTTCTGTATTGGTTGAAGTCGTTTCCTCCTTTCAGACACGGTCATTTGGCATGCAGCTAGCCCAAACTGTGCTGTAGTTGCTTCTTTTCTGACCTGTTCTTGCTTCTTCTCTCCTGCCAACAGTGAAGGAGAACAGGGTCCAAATGGTAGCCAGAACTCTAGCTACAGCCAATCTTAAGACATTCCAAAGAACTTCTTTATGGACCACTTTGCCTCCAGACCCCCTGGGCTCCTCGCTGTGTTCAGGACACGGACAGAAGGCTTTCAATGACACCTTGGACAAAGAACCTGAAGAAGCAGCAGCTTGTTTGTCTCAAGCCTTTGGAAAGCTTGTTCTCCAAACCTGCATCATTTTCTCTGAGGCTGGAGCAAATGTGCTAAGATTTGTAATTTTTTTTTCAGTGTAAGGAATCCAACCTCAAACCAAGCTGCAGAAAATGAACTCTGTCCACTCAAACCCCCAACCCACCCTCCCCCAAGAAAAAGCTCATTTTTGGTTTGAGAAAATTGGCACTTGCCATGGAACTCTTTTTAAAGCAACAGTAAGCTGAGGCCTGAGTGTTAACTAGTAACAACTGTGTTGTCTTCATGATGTTTGTGACTGGAGGGAAGTGGTGCCCTGTGTGTGAAGTTTCTTGAGTTTGTTTGGTTTTTAAAGGCAGAGTCTGTAACAAGTAACACAGCAGCCCTTCAGAAGCAAAGCCTGGGAGAGCCTGCAGCGCTGGTACAGCTTGCATGAAAGCTGCAGGGAAGACATCCACTTCCTTTTCCTGGGTTAGGAAAACACTGCTTTAGACACTAGCTGGACTTGGGTGGCTTTGCCATGAAGCAGAGCAGCCCAGCTTGGCAGTGCAGTGTGCATAGGGAGGCTGCAGGTTCCTTCAACATTTCAAGTGTTAGAACTACCAAACCCCCAACATCTTTTGGGTTCCCCCCAAGTAAATGCACTGTATGGTACAGCTGGAATTTCACTCAATTAAAGCCTGGCTCTGATGGCTTGCAAAGAATGCCCACTGCTGGCCTGCCCTCAGTGCTGCTGTGGATTTGTGTGGTTCATTAGGGAGTTTTTGTTTAAGAGGATCAAGCTTCGTGCTGGCTCATTTCCATTGTGATGTTTAGGAGCAACTCTAGACTAACTGACCTGGGATTCCTTAACTATGTGCTGGAGAAAGTAAGATTCCTTCAGAGAGGAGGCCATATCCCATGTTCCTTCCTCAGGCAGACCTCCCACTGAAGAAGCCAGGGATTGGCCTCCATTGATTTTTCTTGATTTTCAAATGACTTTGTAATTAATTTCTGCACAATCTCCATGCCAGCTTGCCCAGGTGTAAAACCTGAATGGTAAAATAAGCTGCAAGCAACCTTGTTCTTCTCCCTTTCACAGAGAAATTCTTGCTGTGTGATGCATCTTGGTTCAAAGAATCCCCCCTGGGTTTGCCAAATGTCTGTGTAGTTGGCTGGTCAGTGAAATGCAGCTGAGGTGTGTTTGGGTCGAGCCCCTTAGGCTACAAACATTTCACTTCAGGTTGTTTTGCTAAAACCAAACACTCTGGTGAGTCAAAATACAAACAGTTTGGTCTTTGCTACTTTTGTTGCCGTTTGATCCATATCTTTTATAGACACTTGATTGATGAAGTGGAATTGGGCTGTTTTCCTTCTGTTTCTTGAAGTCTAAAATGTGCTATTTGTAACGTGGACTTGGGGAGTAGAAATAAATCAATGCAACTTGAGCAGGGTGTGTTCCTGAACAGGAAAGGTACTTCAGCTCTACAGGGACTGCCTCACTCACCCCACACCATCTGCTGACAAAGCTCAAGCTCCTGTTTTCAAACAAGCGATTTCCCACTAGGAATGAGGAGTTCTGGATGGAGTAATTGGAAGTTTTATTGCTGCTCTCCAGACTTCACCCCTAAATTACCTATGTGACCTAAGCTAAAATACCAGGTGGTTCTATTTTCACTTCTTACATCTGTGCTTAGGGCACAGGATTAGAATTCATAGGTCCACAGAAGCGGTTGGGTTGCAAGGGACCTTCAAGATCATCTTGTTCCAATTCCCTGTCCTGGACAGGGACACTTCCCCCAAGCCTGGGTTGCTCAAGGCCTTATCCAGTCTGGCCTTGAACATCTCCAGGGAGAAGGCAGCCACAACCTCCCTTAAGAATAACTGAAGTTTAATTACTCTAAACAGAATACCCACCAGAGTTGTTTTGGGAAGGGTAATTTTATCTGCCCTGTGGTTTAAACACCCAGAAACTACAGCATACAAATATTTCAGTGCACAGAGTAAGTACTTAGGTTCTTTTCACGTGATTTAGGCTGTGTTTTCTGGTGAGAGTAGAGGTGGATCAAATGTCACCTCCTGTTCATGTCACAGTCTTCAGCTGTATTTTACACCAAGCAGTTAGGTGTCCACTTACACAAGGAGACAGGAGTGGGCTGTATTCCAGAGGTGGAATGCAGGCAGAGTGGATGCTGAAGCCTATGAACTCTCCTGAAGCCTTGATGGCGCAAAGCTTGGGGCACTCCTCTTCATTTTGTCTCTGGAGGTTCATGTTTTACCCAGTCTTCAAAGCCACCAGCATACTGCTGAGCTCTGAAAACAGGCAGAAGATACAGTTAAGAAAGACTCTTCTTAGAAAAGGTATCTAAGAGCACAGAGCAAAAAATCCAAAGAAATAAAACCTACAGAAACTTTGCCAGCAAATACTCTTTGGTGAGCTAGACTGGCATGGATCTAGGCTAGTGGGAGGTGTCCCTCCCCATGGCAGGGGAGTTGCAACTAGATGATCTTGAAGGTCCCTTCCAACCCAAACCATTCCATGAGTCTGAATCCTTGTACTCCAGTGCTGCTTCCATGCAGTGTGGTTTGTCACAATGCTAGAGGTAACATAAGCAGCAGCAGCTGGATCCATGAACCAGACTGCCACTTCTTTGTTGCTTCACAAAAGGGAGATGTACACACTATGTCTAGCCCTTCAGATGTCATCCAATAAATGCAGCACACTGAGCTTTAGTTGCTTGCAAACCTACATACTCTCCAGCTCTTGACACAAGCCTGCATAAACCCTAACCCTGGAAAACAAAACCTTGCCATGCAAACCAGCACTGGCTCCTTCAGTGAGGCTGCAGGAGCAGGTAATAATGGAGGGTAGTCTGCACTTGCCAAACCAACCTGTTTATGAGACAAGAATGCAGTTCCAGAGTTTGGATTAGAATGAGCAGTGCAGACATGGGCAAACAACCAGAGTGCTAAACTCTATCTGCAATCCTCAAGCCCTCAAGCCAGCGAGGGACCTTCTGGCACAGGTGTGACAGTTCTGCCAACAGCACCCATACCTGCTGAACCCCAAGGATGTGGCAACACCAAGTGCTTGTTTACTTCTTGTTCCTGCCAAACAGGAGAAAACCACAGGGTCTGACTTGGATGGCATCTTTTGGTTGTACTGCTCCTTGAAGTCCGTTGGGTCCATTTGCAGAGCTTCCACTAATTCACCCACTAGGAAATGCAGACAAAAAGGTCTCAGTAGTTGTCCATGCACAGACAGGATCACACTGCAGGGCTTCCAGATCCCCTGGAGGAAAAGTTTAGCCCCACAACATATAGCTGCTGTCTAGCACGGCACTGCCACTTAGCACAGCACTACCACTTGCCCACAGGCTTGCCCATCAAGGTCAAGAGGAGGCTGAGAGGAGACCTTCCTCTCCACAGCTCCCTGAAAGGAGGCTGGAGTGAGGCGGGGGCTGGAAGAGTGGAAATGGCCTCAAGTAGCACCAGGGGAGGTTTAGGCTGGACATTAAAGGAAACCTCTTCACTGAAAGGGGTCTCCAAGCCTGGCACAGGCTGCCCGGGGAGGGGGCTGAATGGAGAGGCAGAGCTGTGGTGCTGAGGGCCATGGCTTAGCCCCGGCCTTGGCGGAATTAGATAATGGTTGAACCGGATGCCCTGAAAGGTCTTTCCCAACTGCAACGGTTCTCGGCTGAGGCAAAGGGGCGCAGCCAGCAGCTCCCCGCACCACTTACGCGGAATGTTGATGGACGCCGGGATCCTTCCGTACCTCTCGACTTCCCACCGCTCCCGCACGTCTATGTGCAGCACCTCGGTCTTCTTCAAGTCTTTCAGCTGTTGGTAGGAAAGGCCTGGAGCCCCTCCGGCGCAGAGGCTGCGGCTGGCGGCACCTGACAGAGAGGCGCAGCCCCTGAGCACAGCGCCGGGCCCGCTCCCCCGGCTGCCCCCGTCACCCTCTGCGCTCCCCGCGGCCTCCGGCTGCCGGCCCTCGCCCCGCCGCCCGCTCTCCTCCCGCCTCACCGGGCGCCGGCAGCCCTGGCCCCGCCGCCCGCTCTCCTCCCGCCTCACCGGGCGCCGGCAGCCCTGGCCCCGCCGCCCGCTCTCCTCCCGCCTCACCGGGCGCCGGCAGCCCTCGCCCCGCCGCCCGCTCTCCTCCCGCCTCACCGGGCGCCGGCAGCCCTGGCCCCGCCGCCCCCTCTCCTCCCGCCTCACCGGGTGCCGCCGCCCGCCCCCGGGCGCCGCCGGCCGCTCGCAGCGCCCGCGCCGCCCGCCACCAGCCCCGCGAGCCCATCCTCAGCCCGCCCCCAAGATGGCGCCGGCCCGCGCCGCCTTCTCCTCAGAGGCGGGGCGCGGGCTCGGGCGCGGGCTCGGGCGCGGGCCCGCTGAGGGCGTGAGGGAAGCGCCGCCGGGGCGGGAGGAAAGCGCCGCCGGGGCAGGGGGGAAGCGCCGCCGGGGCAGGGGGAAAGCGCCGCAGGGTAGCCAGGTTCGCACAAAAATTCTATTTATTTTAGAATCACAGAATCATAGATTGTCAGGGTTGGAAGGGACCTCAAGGCTCATCCAGTTCCAACCCCCCTGCCATGGACAGGGACACCTCACACTAGGTCAGGTTGCTCAGAGCCACATCCAGCCTGGCCTCAAAGCCTCCCTCTGGTCGCTGACAGTTGATGCTGTGACACCAGTAAAATACCCGCACGCTCGCAGCTAGGAATTCGCAGCCCAGCAGTGCCTGGGGGACCCTGCGCTACCAGGGGGTTTGGACGAGATGAACGTCAGAGGTCCCTTCCAGCCCCACCACGCTGGGATCCAGTGGCCAGCGAGGGCATCCCCCACTTGAAGGGTGCCTGGATCCTTCCAGAGCTCCAGAAAGCTGAGAGGCTCGGGCAGAGGAGCCTCAGGCGAGCTGCCCGCTGCCATGTGTGGCACCTGCTGGCACTGGGCGCAGCTGGGGTTGGCAGCCGCTGCCTTCGGTCCTGCTACAGCCAGCAACTGCTGCTCTGCCTGGGCAGGGTGAACGCTGCCGCTGAGCCAAGCTGTTGAGGAGCCTTAAAGCACCAAAGGCTGGGAGAATGAACAGGGATGATGAACTTTGATGCCACATCCATTCAAAGCAATTAGCAAAATCCCTGCTCGGTGTGCTGCAAGGGTAATAAACACATCCCGTCTGAGACACTTTGGGTTTGCAAGCTGGCTCCCAGCCCCAAGGACTGCTGGCCAAGCCTTGTTGGAAGTGGAGACATTAGGGAGCCTCTGTTCGGCATGTTTCAAACCAGTGCTCCATGTTTACTACATGGCTTTGTACATTATAGAATGGTTTGGGTTGGAGAAGCCCTCCAAGGTCACCGAGTCCAGCCATCAACCCAACACCACCATGGCCATCGAACCATGGCCCCAGGTGGCATGGCCACAGGTTTCCTGAGCACCTCCAGGGATGGGGACTCCACCACCTCCCTGGGCAGCCTGTGCCAAAGCCTGACCATGCTTTCAATACAGAGATTTTTCCTGATATCCAGCTAAACCTCCCTTGACAGGATTTCAGGCCACTTCCTCTCGATACATTACACAGCAGTGGTTCCAGTTTTTAAAGGCAGGACTGTTTCCCTTTAAAGCATGCCTTTTGAGCAGCATGTTGTTGAATCTTTACTACTGAGAGTTTTACTTATGAAAAGGAGAAGAGAGTATTTCTCAGTACTGCGTGTGACAAATTGAAGCTGGCACATCTAACTGGTTCACTAGCTGCCCTTCTGCCAGCCTCTCCATATGGCCTCCTTGACAGGCACTTGCAAAGTGTCTCTTCGAAGCGCTCCGTCTGCACGAGTCGAAGTTTCATGCATTTCCCTTCTTCAAGGAGCTATGAGTAGAATACAGTGCTCCCAGAAATTCTCTTTGCAAGGATGACTTACTATATATTTCATTTGTAGTAAACTAACAGCCAGTTGCTCTCCCTTTATTGCAGGGGTCACCACAAGGACCATGAAGTGTGTGAGCAGTCTGCTTGTGCTCAGTCGTCACCACCATGAAATGCCCAAAGAACTCCTCCTACCTACACCAAGCCCTGCATCACCTGCCAAATTTTTTTCCAACAATACTCTTCTTGACATCTCATCTCTGCTTGGTCCAGTGACTTCTACATGCTCCTCTAACCCTTCTTTCAGTCTGTTGTCAACAGCCCCACTGCATGTTCTCCATCCCAAGGTGAGATTTGCTGCACCCCTTCTCCTTTTTTTCTCTACATCTTATCACTAGATAATCTTCTATCAAAACTGTGAGCTCTCAGCCCTTAATTCAGATTTGCCTTCTGACAAAATAAAGCCCCTTTGGCTGTCTAGCCACATGCTGACTTCAATAATCTCAACCAGAGTTTTTAGTAGCTCCTTGCTCGTGTGCTGGACACTTGGCTCTGCCTGAACCTCAGGTGGGTTATGCACCTTGGACTCCTGATTTCACTCCAGGCCCCGCCACGGTGGGCACCTTGACAATCTAGGCATAGCCCAGGCCCTTCTGCAGGTCCCCAGGCTGGCACACGCAGGGCTGTTCCTCTGCTCCTCCACGCACAAATCCAGCGCAGGATCTGCAGGTATTTCAGCACGACCCTGCCAGATTCACATGCCAGGTACCCCCAGCACGCCTCCCTCCTTTTGCATTCCCTCCCTCCCTTTGCTTTCCGTTTCCAAGGTGCCCCGCAGCCAGCCCTGCCGCTGGTCGCCTCTCAGCGGGTCCCGGTACGCTCCCACCCCACCGGCAGCGGAGGGCAGCGCCGCTTCCCCACCCCGCTTCCCATCCGGGACACGCATTTAGCCCTCGAACCGACGCTACCCATCCTCGCCCGCACCTCCTCTGCCGCCGGGCCGGGGCCCGCGGGGAGCTGTCCGGGCTGAGGCCGGGGCTGGGGCGGAGAGCGACGCGGCGAGGCCGGGGGCGGGCCGCGCCGGGCGGAGCGGAGCCGAGCGGTGCAGCGCGGCCCTGGCTGCGGCCCAGCTTCCTCTGCCGCTTCCTGCCGCCGCCGCCTGCCTGCCGCCGCGCCGTGAGTGCGGGACCCCGGGCCGGGGAGGGGGGACCGCGCCGGCACAGCGCAGGGGGCTGGCGGCACCGCGGCAGCGCTTCCGCTGCGGGACCGGGGGGAGCCCGGAGGGCCGGGCCGGGCCGGGCCGCCTGGCCCTGGCGGCCGCCGGGCCTGCGGGGCCTACGGAGCCGTGTCCCGGGGGCCGCCGCGCAGGTGCGGCCAGGCGGGATGCGAGGAGGGGGCGCGACGCTGGGGCCGGGCCGGGGGCGGCCGTGGCGGGCACTGCTCCGCCGTGGCCTTGGCCGGTGCAGCGCTGCCCGGTGCTGCTCCCGCTGCGGTTCCAGCTGGTGGCCAAGAGGGCTGGCCCGGGCTCGTTACGGGTAGCCGGCGACAGGCTGCTGGTGCTGACAGTTCGCTGTCGGTCTAAAATAGGTTAACCCTGCCGTGACATGAACGCAGCAGCAGCGTCCCCGTGTCCTGCAGGAAGTTTCTCGGTCCGTTAAATCAGGCAGAGTCGGTAGCATCGCCTTTGGTCGGGTTTGAGCATAAGCTCAGCTCACTTCGCATTAGGCAAGTCGGCAAGCGAGCTGCAGCTCCGAAACGGGCTTGTGGCTCTGTGTCGTGAGGCTGGCGTGCTTCACCCTGCCCTGCTCTGACAGCCTGGCATATGCTGGCCTGGTGATGCCACTGCCGGCCTGCTGCCACGGCTGCGGGAGTGCGTGAAGGCAGGCGGTGGGCTCCCCACACCAGGGCTCCCGGCAGGCAGCATGCCTGTGGTTGCTGCACCAGCCAGCCGCCACATGGAGCTTGGGCTTCAGACCCCTACCTGCCTGGTGTGGGGGTGACAGTCCTCTTGGTGGTATTTTAGACCCATAGCTGCAAGCCTGCACCTTGTATTTGAGCTGATGTTTTAGTTCTCTGGTTGCTGGGGTTTTGTTAGAACTTGCTGTGGTCTTCTGCTCTTGATGGCCTTTGGGACTGCAGTCTGCTCGTTGCTGCTCACACAACATAGGATCATAGAATCATGGAGTTGTTTGAGTTGGAAAAGCCCTCTAAGATCATCAAGTCCAACCATCAACACCATGGGCACTAAGCCATGCCCCCAAGTGCCATGGCCACACACTTCTTGAACACCTCCCAGGATGGTGACTCCACCACCTCCCTGGGAAGACTGTTCCTGTGCCTGACCACTCCTGCAGCAAAAAACTGTCCTGATCTCCAAGCTAAACCTCCCCTGGTGCAATTTCAGGCATGTTAAACGCAGATAGAGAAGAAGGAAGACATGAAGAGTGTGGAAGCAGGTGGCATAATTCCACCTGTGGCAGTGTGTTCTCGTTGCCCATCACTTCTAGCTGCAAGTGTTCTCTTAGTCCATGAAATGAGCACGTAAGGCAGAGTGGTGTTTAAATCCACTCTCATCTCCTAGCTTTACGTGGAAGCACAGCAGTGACATGAGCAAGTGCCAGACTGATAGCAGAGCTGCCTTTGTGGAGCTGCTCCCCAGTTTACTACAGCTGTAAATATTTAGTCAGATTTCTTCATGAAATATTGAAGAATTAATGCTCTGTAGTTTGGTTTCTGTGAGCTTCCCAGCAGTGCAGCTCGTGTCTCACGGGTCCTGCTGTCAGCAGCATCAGCCATAGATCCAAGGACAAGTTGTTCCACTTTAGAGGAGTCATTGAAACAAACTGGGGCATGGAGGGAGAAAATGGGATGAAGCTTTTTGCTCTCAGCAGCAGGCCTTGACTTTCAAAGAGCTCAGACTGCTTTTCCTTAGCCCTTCATGGTTTTATCTGTTTTATCCCCAGTAATTAGCTAACTCCCAGAGCAGGTGGGAGCCTGGGTACAGCCATCGTCTGCCTTCATCTGCTCAGACTCAGCCCTTTGGGCAGGGCTGCAGCCTGCGTCTCAGCTTAACTTGAGCTTCAGCCTTTCCACCCACTGTGCTGCACCCACAGCTCCTTTCTTCTTGCCTTTGGACTTCACAGTTCATCCTTTGCTCATATTGTTCTTCATGTTCTCTTGTGATGTCTCAGACCACTTTTCCCATCGTTCTTGTCTGTGTGGCAGTCCTGCCAAGGTGACTGAGTCCACAGGTTTGTTCTTCAGCTGTTTCAGCTGTTACACCCTCGGATTTTCCATGGAGATGGCACTGGTAGGGCAACATTCATACCCCCTGAGTGCAGAGCCTGTCAGCTCTGACACTTGACTGCCCTTTCCCAGAGAAAGTTCTCACTTGTGGTCCCCCATCACTCGTTAATAGTCACAGGATCATGGAATTGTGGTGTTGGAAAGGACCCCTGGGCTCGTGGAGTCCGACCCTTGGCCCTGAGGGGGCTTGTGCGGGGCGCAGACGTGGACACTGACAGACCATGCTCAGCGTGGGCAGCTGGAGAAAAAGGACCAGTAACAGTGAGAAGTGCTCTGGAATTTTTCCTGTGGCTTGGGAAGTTGTCTCTCGTGGTCTGAAGGCTCCATCTCACCCCGTGTGCAAGAAGTCCACCAGCGTCTCACCCTTCCAGGACTGTAAGATACTGTCAGGACTGGCGTTGGAGCTCCAGTGACGGCGCAGGATGTGTGATGTGCCCTTGGGCTAGGAAGTCTTGGAGATGACACTTGCAGAATTTCAGATGACATTTTCCAGGGGAAGAAGTGTTGCTGCCACTACCAGTCAGCAGTTCTGGTCCTTTTACTGCTCTAGCAGGCAGCGGGGGCTTGTTTGCTGTGAAGGTTTTGGTGGCTGTCAGAGCGCGGAGCCTCCTGGCCCGCTGATGGGTGCCGCTGCCCGGTCACTAGCTGTGATGGATGTGGTTCCTGCTCTGATGGGGTGACATCTGATCTGGCAGCCAGCAGGCCAAAATGCCACAGGTAATGCTGGGAACAGATGTCCAAAATAGATCAACTTGCAGCTTACATCTAAATGTGCAGCAATTCAGCAGAGGATCTGGTGTTGCAGACCCACACAAGGCACTTTCTGTACTCTGAGTGCCTTGTGGGAGCTCAGAAAGACCCTTCACAGGTGTCCTGGGGAGCATCTGTGTCTAGAGAAGGGCCAGAAGAATCATCAAAGGACTGGCAGCCCTGCCATGTAAGGAAAGCCTGAGAGAGCTGAGTTTGCTCAGCCTTGAGGAGAGAAGGCTTAGGGGAGACCTCATCACTATGGACCAGGACATCAAGGGTGGCTATCAGGAGGATGGAGACTCCCTCTGTACCAGGAGTCCCATGGCAAGGACAAGAGGGGATGGGGACAAGTTACTGCTGGGGAGATTCCCATTGGGCTCCAGAAGGAAATGTTTCCCCATGAGCACAGCTGGACACTGGAATCATCTCCCAGGGGAAGCAGTGGAGTCTCCTGCATTGGGCAGTTTGA
This sequence comes from Dryobates pubescens, assembly GCF_014839835.1. Classification (NCBI taxonomy): domain Eukaryota; kingdom Metazoa; phylum Chordata; class Aves; order Piciformes; family Picidae; genus Dryobates; species Dryobates pubescens. The sequence goes on from NC_071639.1 coordinate 13,977,931, forward strand.
AGCCTCAGCTTGCCAGGGAGCTGGGCCAGCTCATTTCAACTCCACTATCACCTGGAAAGGTTGGAGCAGATGGCCCTTGGGGTCCCCTCCAGCCTGGCATTCTGGGATCTTGGCCTTTGGACTTAATCTGCACATCTGTGCTGTTCCTCAGCCCCTTGCTTAGGTGCTAGGCAGCTGTTGACAGCTGGACAGTTCCATGAGAGTGCTGCTTTTTCCTTGACTGCAGTGTGTGCTGTGCCTTTTCAGGCTGATGCAGGGTTGTTGGTTTTTCATCAACAACTGTAGTGGGTGGAAAGGAGAGGCTCCGCTTTCCCTCCCCCACTGAGAAAGAAACCACGGCTAGGCCAGTCGGGGAAAGCAGGCTATATTTACAAGCATATATAGGAAGCAGATGATAGGTAACACCACAAATGCAGGGATTTTGCAATGTATACAGGAATACACAGCAAATAAACACGATCAGAAACCAGACCCCCAACAGAGGGGGCTTCCCCTGTGCCCCCTTCACCCCCCCTACCTCCCTTCTCCCCCAAAGAGGTAGAAAAAGAGACAAAGGGTGGTTAGCAGGGCAGGACAAAAGGAGTTAGTATCTCTTATCTGTTAGTTGGCCAGAAGCCCAGAAGCAGTGCAGCCATAAGGGAGAGCGGATAAGGGAAAACTGAAGGAAAGTCCCAGCTCCCCTGGGTCTAAGACTTTACCTCCCACAACCCTACCAATGAAATTCGTTTAGAATACCAAAATGTTTTATAAACATTTAGCCAGTGTGCCCCTTCCTTAAAGGCACAGCCTCAAACGGTCACAACAACATAAAATGCTATCATTTTAACTTAGAAGTTGGGCTGCCAGTGGTGAGAGAGCTGGGCCTGAGGCTGCCTCACAGCCACACTCTGCTGCTTGTGTCGTAGATGTGTGCCAAGCAGCTCGCTGCTCCTGCCCTTTCATCCCACTTAGAGGCCTTTCAGAATCAGACCCAACCCCCAGCTGGCCAGGTCCTCGATGGGCTGTGGCTCTTCCAAGAGCTCACAGGTCAGTGACCATTGTCTGTGTGTGTGCTCATGGCAGCTGATGTGCCTAATGGGCTGAGCTCTCTTTTGGTTTGCCTGCTCTGCCTGCAGCAGGGCTGCGCAGCCTCTGGGTTGCTCGGTGGGCTCCCAGCGCTGCGGTGTGAGCGCCGGCTTCTGCCAGGCTTCATTTCTACTGCCTTCTTGGTTATGTAGGGCTAGGTATGCCACTGTCCAGTCCTTGTGGGTCCAGCTGGCAGTGTCTGTTCCACAGGTGGTGAGGACACTAAGTGGGATCAGTGGTGGGTTGTGTGTGCCCTGATCCACATCAAATTCCCCGGCCTGTGGGCCACGGGACGTCGCAGGTGGTGAAGACCTGCTTGTGTTTCGGCTGCTCAGACCCATGGGTGTCCTTCCACAAAGCTACCCAAGCTCTCCAAATGCACTGATGTGAACATGACTTTCATTTGGGTGAAATCTGTGGTTTGGCCAGACTTACATAATCTGTCCAAGGAGATAAAACTTGTTCTGCTGGAGTGAACTGGGAGATGGTTTGTGTCAGCGCTGAGTAATCTAAACACAGCTCTGTTCCTTCAGGGAGGACATTTCTGCTGGCTTTGCTGCTGACTCTTTACAGAATGTAGGGGACAATGATGAGGTTTCTATGGGCAGCTGTGTTGGCCTTGCTGTTTGGTGGATGCTCTGGTAAGCAGCAGTGTCACAAGTGGTGATGTGTTCAGGCACTAAACCAACCTCTGCTTCCCTTTCCCAGCGAGTAACAGATGCGGGTGAAAGATCCATCGAGAGCCACCCCTGAGAAACCAAAGAGAAGCAAAAGGCCCAACAGGCCACAGGATGAGGACTCCTCAGATGATATTTCAGGTACATCCATCAGAGGGTGTCTGGCCCTGGGGTTGGGGGCTGGTAGCCTCCATGTTGGCTGATGAAGCCCACAAATGCTCAGTACTGTGGGAGGTTTCTCTTGTTGGCACTGATGACAGAGCTGTCCCCGGCCAAGGGCTCCTGACATGACTGCTTCCTGCACTGTGTCACTGCCCTGAAGGGCTGCACACTTGGTTATCTTCAACAGCAGCCTCTTCTGAGCAGGGGAATGGCACTTTCCTGTGTAGGGAAGGTCAAGCACATGTGGCAGGAGGCTCCTTGGCTGAGCAGGGAGCTTCCAGCTGAGCTCAGGGCAGAGAGGGTGGAGGCGAGTTTGTTTGGAACACTGGGCTGCCTGTGAGGAGAGGTATTCTGTTCTCACCCTGAGGATCATCAGACACAAACCTGATTTTCTGGTGAGTTGGTAAGACCTCTGTCCTTGAAGGTAGTCAGTAGTCATCTGGACAAGGCCACAGCAGCTAGTTCTGAACCGGTAGGTGGCCCTGCTTTGAATGAGGGCTTGGACAAGGTGGCCTCCAGAGGTTCCTTCAGCCTTGGATTATTCTGTGATACTGTAGTGGAATTTGTGCCACAGAAGAGTGGTGATTGATCAATATTCATGTTCAGGATGGGCAGCTGCAGGGATGTGTGGGCATGAGAGATCCTTGGGGGTGAAATCCTTCCTTATGGATGGAAAAGGAGGCCAACTGCCTGCGTTGCTGCATGCAAAAATAGCTTCATTTAGCATTTATTGTTGACAAGGTCCCTGAAAGCCCAGGGAAATCATTCTGTACAGAAGCAGCCCTCGTGCTTCTGTACCAAGCAGTTGATCTGCTTTTAAGAGGTAGCACTTCTTGGCTTTGAAAAGGATTTTCATTATAGAAAGACTGAAACACATCCTTCATAAAATTCAGTCTGTGGGGAGCAGCTGGCTGAGTTTTCCTCTTTCCACTCTCTGCTGGGGTTTTGTTGTTTTTCCCCTGCTGCTGAATTGGTTGGAGGCTGTGGGTTTCCAGCAGTGCTCCCTTTCAGAGCTGTGCTTTTTCATGGCTGAAAGGCAGTCTGCTCTCCTCTCCAGGCTTAACCTGCCAGCATGTCAGCCAGGCAGTGGATGTGCACCATGTGAAGAGGGCAGTGGCTCAGAGTGTGTGGTCAATATGTGCAGAGTGTCTGAAGGAGAGGAGGATGAGCGACGGAGAGCCCCTGGCGCCGGCCGACGTCTGGCTCTGTCTCAAATGTGGCTCTCAGGTAAGGCTTGAACATCTCTGCTGTGGAGGAGGGCTGGGAGCCCTGGGGCTGTTCAGTCTGGAGAAGAGAAGGCTGAGAGGGGATCTGATCAATGTCTGTCAGTATCAGAGGAGGGTGTCAAGGGGAAGGGGCCAGGGTCTTTCTGCTGGTGCCTAGTAATTGGACAAGAGCAACAGGTACAAGCTGAAACCCAGAAGGTTCCACCTCAACATGAGGAGAAACTTCTGTGGTGTGAGGGTACTGGAACCCTGGAGCAGGCTGTCCAGAAAGGTTGTGGAGTCTCCTGTGGAGACTTTCAAAACCCACCTGGATGTGTTGCTGTGTGACCTGCCCTGGGTGACCCTGCTGGGGCAGTGGGGTTGGACTCGCTGATCTCCAGGGGTCCCTTCCAACCTCTAGCATTCTGTGGGTCTGTGACTCCCTGGCAATGTACAGATGTGCATCAGCCCTGATTTCCTAAAGGCTATGTCTGATGTGGATCCTTGTCTGTTTGGCATCATTCCTCACTAACAGTCCAGCCTTCTCCTGCTTTTTGTCCTTTACTGTGTTGGTGTTTGTGTCTCCAGGGCTGCAGTAAGAGCTCCGAGGGCCAGCATTCTCTGAAGCACTTCCAAACAGCACGCACAGAGCCCCACTGCATCGTTATCAACCTCAGCACCTGGATCATCTGGTGAGGGGGGGAGTCCAGGGGCGTGGGGGTCTCCATATGTAACTTAAAGCAGGGTCTTCTCCTGATAAAGAGGGATTCTGGCAGAAAAAATGAACACTTTCTCTACAGGAAAGGCAGCTTTCTGGAGAGCAAGTTAGTTTTGTCCTTAGGACTTACCTACAGTGCTGTGTCCAGCTCTGGGGGCCCCAAACACAAGAGGGTCATGGATCTGCTGGAGTGAGGCCAGAGAAGGGCCACCAAGATGATCAGAGGGCTGGAGAGCAAAGAGAGGCTGAAAGAATTGGGTTTGTTCAGCCTAGGGAAGAGAAGGCTCCAGGCAGACCTTGGGGCTGCATTTCAATATCTGAAAGGGACTACAGGAGGGCTGGGGAGGGACTGTTCAGAAGGGGCTGGGGTGATAGGATGAGAGACAATGGTTTGAAACTGGGGCAGGGCAGGTTTAGGTTGGACATCAGGAGGAAGTGCTGCACCATGAGGGTGGTGAGACACTGGAACTGATTGCCTGGGGATGGGATGTCTCCAAGGCCAAACTTGCTGTGGCCCTGAGCAGCCTGCTCTAGTTGGAGGTGTCCCTGCTGAGTGCAGAGGGTTGGCCAAGATACCTTTGAGGGTCTCTTCCAAGGCAAAGCAATCTGTGACTCAGTACCAAGACAGAAGTTTGAGCCTGTGTGCTGTAGAGAGCTGGCTGGTCACAGTTCGTGCTTTTTGCTTCTCCAAGATCCTTTGCAGGCCTGTAAGCTGAGATTATCTAACTCCTAACTGTCATGGGGAATAGGGACTGCCCTACAGAAGTGCAGTTAAGAGATGAAAGAATCCAATTTGATTCCTCTTTTTAGCATAAAAGATCAAACCCTAGAGCTTAAGTAATGTGTGTGAGGTTGCCTGAGAAGTTTGTTAGAGCAGGGAGGTGCAGCCTGAGTTCCAGTGAATTTCTTCTTTTGTTTAGGTGTTATGAATGTGATGAAGAGCTCTCAACACACTGCAACAAGAAGGTTTTGGCTCAGATAGTTGATTTTCTGCAGAAACATGGCTCCAGGGCTGAACCAAGTAAGTTTACACAGGTGATTTGTTGGGGTTGGAAGCTCTCTCTCATTCACTCTCTCTGAAAAGGAACATTTCAGATCTTGAGTCATTAAACATCTGTTTGAAATGCACATGGTCTGTGCTGTGAGGGCAGTGCAGTTTGCAGCTGCACAATTCCTGCAGTGTAAGTACATTTAGGATAAAGTCTGGGGCACTGGAGGACAGACTGACAGATTGGGTTGGGTTTGTTGGGGTTGGTTTGTCTGTTTTTAAGAGAAGTTGTTACCTTCAACCAGATGCCACAGCCATGAGTGCAGCAGAAAGCTTTGGAGTTTGTTTCCCACAGTTAGTGATATGTGAGTGAGTTTGCTGGGGCTCTGCAGTTGGGTGCAGTGCTTTCTGGTAACTTAGGCAGCTGGGGTTTCTTTGATGGAATGTTCCTTTCTGTTAACAGAAAGTAGTAGGCAATTCTTTAGGATAAGCTGAAATTCTTTAGAGGAGGCTCCAGGGAGACCTTGGAGCAGCCTTCTAGGACCTGAAGGGGCTGCAAGAAGGCTGCAGAGGGACTGTTCCCAAAGGCCTGCAGGGACAGGACCAGGGACAATGGTTTGAAATGAGAGCAGAGCAGGTTGAGATTGGATGTGAGGAGCAAGTTCTGCACCAGGAGGCTGCTGGGACACTGCAGCAGGTTGCCCAGGGAGGTGGTTGAGGCCCCATGCCTGGAGATACTCAAGGTGAGGCTGGACGAGGCTATGAGCAAGCTGCTCTAGGGGAGGATGCCCCTGCTGAGTGCAGGGGATTGGGCTGGATGATTCTGTGGCTGTGTTCTCACGGTAGGAGCCTGCTGTACCTTCTCACCATCTGTGGTAGCAGACAGCTGTGCTTGCCTTTCCTTTTGATGCTCTCTTCAAACCCAGGTCTATTTCATGCAAATATTTACCTGGTGTCACTGGAACTGCAAACAAGTGGACCTAGGAGCGGACCTTTTGAAGGGGCAAGGAAAAGAGATCAAGAGCAGCTTGGCTGGCAGGCTTTGCTTTGGGCCAGGCTGCTGGCTGGAAGAGGCTGAGAAGCAGCTGTGTGTTGATAAAGGAGTTGCAGGGTTTTCCCAGGAAGGGCTGGCATCCTTGCTGCACTGTGATAAAAGGAACAGCAAGGCCTTCCCTGCCCTCTGCCCAGTGTCTGAGCTGGTGCACTTGGTGCTTGCCCTAAAGAAATGTAACTGAACTAAGGGCTTTTGTGCCTTTCACAGAACCACCAAGGCTGGAAGAGACCTCAAAGATCAGGTCCAACCCACCACCTTTCCTTTCCTTTAGGCTGCCTTTAGGAGTACAACTGGAGGCAAAGTGTGATTCATGCTGTGGTCCTGGACATGAAGGGGTAGCAGTGAAAAAACAGCAGCAGTTGCAATGAATCCTGCTGCTGATCAGTCATCTGCTGGCTCTTTGGGGGTGTAGGAATTGACCTCCTGTTACAGTGCTACTCTCAGTGCCAGCCTTTCAGTGCTTAGCTCTTGAACATTGTTTTGTGTATTCAGCCGTTAAAAGCCATCAACTGAATGCATGAAAAACAACTCAGGAGAAACAAATAGTGTGAAACTGGCAGCAATTCAGATTTCTCACTTCAAAATCAGTCCTTTCTTTCACCAGAGCCCTTTTTTTCATCAGTCTAAGCTTGCTTTCAGCAATCAAAACTTTATCGAAGTTTTTTTGGTCAATCTAAGTTTTATTCCATCAATCTAAGCTATTTTCATTCATCAATAAGCCATTTTTGGTCATCAAACCTTTTTTTTTTCATCAACCCTTTTGCTCTTCATCAATCAACCCTTTCTCCCCAGTGCTTTTCTCTCCCAGCCCAGGTGAAGGCCTTGCTGTCCCCTCAGGCTGTGGCGCTGTGAGCACAGTCCATGCCCTGGCCGGATTGGTGTGGCCGGAGTGGGGCACTGCTAACACTAACTAGCCCAGGGTAGGAATTTCTGCAGGAAGGCAGGATGAGGAAGGCTGTGAGTGGCAGATGAGGGCTGCTAGGGTTTGTGGTGCTGTTCTCCAAGGTGCAGGAGGCATTTCAAGCTGAAGTGCTCAGCTGCACCCTGCCAGGGAGGCTTCTGTGGCTTTCCCGACGGATGCCCCTCGGAAAGCAAACAAAAGGCAACCGCTTGTCATTTGGTGCTAATGTGGTGGAATAGCGTGGCAGCAGGACCCCTGCTTTCCAGCTCAGCCTCTGCCACAGAGTCAGCCTCACTTCAGCTGTAAAAATGTGCAAATTACATTACTGCTACATGACTGACTTCTGTAATTACATTAAGCGATTGAGATAAATCCCAGGGCTGGGTTCCCAGAAGAACGCTTGCAGCTGGGTGAGTCTCACAGCTGATCCTGGGGCTTCCTGGACCCAGCAATGCCTGCTTGGCTTTTTTGGTGGTGCTGCTGTTTTGGTTTGCCTTTTCTCCTCTTTTGCAGAGCAGTCTGTGTGGTTAAGGGGTCATGTTGGGCACAAGATGGAAGAATAAAGCCAGACTGCTTTCTGGGGTGTACCACCCAGAAAGGTGTTTTGTGCCAAAGGTTAGCAGGCCAGGATGATTTCCACAGCCAGGCAGGTGCAGCATTGTCTGTGGGGCTCACTTGTGAGCTTCACATGGGCAGAATGCACGTGTAGTACACAGAAACCATGCTGAGACATTGCAGGCTGCCTGTCTGCTCATTTGCTGCAGAAAAGAAAGGGCTTTGCAGCCTGAGCTGTGAATATTAGCTGCCTTTTCCCCTCACAAAAGCCAAATTAGAGACAGAAGCTTGCAGGCTGAATTTGTTTGTTTTATAGAGCAGTCAATGAGATTGGTTTGTGTGGCAGCAGAATGGGGAGGAAGAATACTCACTCTTCAGTTTTGGAGTGAGGTTTATGGCTGGGAAGGTCAAGCAGAGGCATGAGGTTTTGCTGCTGAGTTCAGCTGCCCAGATTGGTCTCTGTTTGAGTGTTTGTGTTTGAGTGGATGTGAGGGATGTAAACCAAAGGCTAAAAAGAGATAATTCTGCTATGGGATTGGAGAGAAGTGATGTGAAATGTTTAAAAATAGCCAATTGGGGTACAGAATTGGATATAAGGGATGTGAAACAAAGACTAAAACATGGATCCTTTTGATCCATGACTGCAATGGAGGTATCTGTCATGGATAGAAGTCTTGCCCCTGCAGGCCTTTGCAGACAGCCCCTCTGCAGGCTTCTTGTAGCCCCTTCAGCTTCTGCAAGGCTGTTCTAAGGTCTGCCTGGAGCCTTCTCCTCTCCAGGCTGAACACCTCCAGCTCCCTCAGCCTGTGCTTGTAGCAGAGGTGCTCCAGCCCTCTGGATCACTGCCATCAACTTTTGTAGCCATTCCATCATTTTTATCCAGGGGTTTTTATCAGGTTTTTTTATCCATGTTTTTTCCCCTCCTGCCCATGTTCTTAATTCCTTGTGAGGAGCAGCAGAAGCCACCTGAGCATTGAGCACCCAGACTGGGGCCTGAGGAGCTTGCCCTTTCTCACTGTGCAGGCATGTTTCAGTTGACAGCATCCCAGCAGAAGCAGGGAAGTGCAATGGCAGTTTGTGATCTTTGGTTTGGTGGGACTGGAAAAACCCCTGCAAGAGGAATTGGCTTTTGTGAAGCCTCAGCTAGTGAGCAGTGCAGAAGAGAAGCAGGCTGCTGTGCTGAGGGCTGGATTCTCACTGTGGTGCAGTGCAGGGGGAAATTCATTGCTTTTAAATGAAAAAGGAGTGGCAGGCAATTTAGCAGCATGAGGAGAACTTGGTGAGAGAAAGGCAGCCCATTAACCTTGCTTGGACTGTGAGGCCCTTCAGCTGCAGTGCCAGAGCTGTGCTCAATAGGCAAGGCCTGACCTCAGTGCAGGAGCAGAGACCTGGAACCCTTCTCTTTAATTTAGAAACCAAACCCAGTTGCACTGAAAGGCTGAGCAAGAGTGCTCACTGCCCTGGCTGGCATCTACCCTTCTGCTTGCACACCATCTGCACCCTCAGCAGCAATACTGGAGGGCTGCAGGTCCCTGAACTACTGCAGAGACAAAGTGAGAAGGACCTGTGGGGAGTTTGCTGAGCCCCCTCTGCAAGTGAATGTGGGTTTGTGCACCTGCCCCAGTGACTGCCTCTGATTCATGGGCTGAACTATGGCCTTAGGAGTCTCAGGCACGTAGCCCTGAGCTGGGGCTGTGCAGCTGGGGGAGACAGCTGTATTCTCTGCCTCCTGATTGCTGGAGAGGCAAGGCTAGAGGTGAGCAGAAGTAGGGAGGAAGAAGAAATCCAGAAAAGAATGGCAAGGAAAGGATGCACTGCAGGCAAGAGCTGTGGCAGGGGAGCAGTCTCTGGCTGCTCTCTTTCCTGTGCCTCTGGGTGGGAAGGGGTTTGGTGGCATGGAGGAGAGCAGGGTGGTGGTGGGAAGCTTTGATGAGCATGAAGGCTGTGCCTGTGCACAAAGGCAGCAGTTTGAGAGCTGCAGGCACGATGTGATAGGGACCAGAGGCAGGCACTGACCTGGTGCCTAGGAGCAGGTGAGTTGGACAGCTCCAGCGGCTCTTGGCAGAGTGCTCTGCTCAGGCGTCTCTGCAGCCACATGCACTCAGGCCTGGGAGAAGGAGGCTGTGGTGAGAGTCCCTGTGTGACTGGGTAGGAAAGGGAGCCCTGATGGCAGACCTGCAGAAGGGGTCTGGAGGAGAGGTGAGCCCCAAACCGGTCACGTTGGGACACGCTCTCCAGAGTGCCTGGGGAGGGTCCCCGTGTCCAACCTCTGCAAGATGTAGAAACCAGTCTCTCAAGGTAATGATTGTTGTGCTTCTCACCCACCTTGTGCTCAGGAGTGCTGACAGGGTCCTTTGTAACATCTTGCTGCGTGTGGGGCTTAGAGCACTTCCCCCCTGCTTCCCCAGGGGCTGGAGGCCCTCGTGGGCAGCAGCAGCTGACAGCCATTTTGATCCAGTCCTGCTGCTGCCATTTTGCTGGCATCCTTCTGATCTTGTTGTGTTCCTGCTGCCTTCAAAGTCACTTTTCCTCTCCAGAAGCACAGCTGTTCAGACCTTACAGGGATGCAAGGTTGACTTGGTAAGAGTGCAGGGAACAGTTGAGTGCAAATTCACTTCAACAAATTCCACATTAGCCTTTTGGTTAATGAGATGCTCCCAGCCTTGGGGTGATCTTGCAGAAGGAGCCTGCAGCCCCAGTCTGCAGGAGGCTCAGCTATCACACTCATTACCAGCATCTTCCATTAAGACTGACCAACTCTTCACATGTCAGCTAAGCATTCAGCTTCAGGCCTGTCTGTCAGTTATCACTGAGCTGGGGACACTGAGCAGATTTAAATGGAAGACTGCTGTCCCTCCTCTGGCTCTGCATATGCTCTTGAAATAGCTGGCTGGGACAAGTGAGGCAGCAGGGGAGGCTTGGCAGGGCAAAGCAGCACTTCTCTGGCCAGGCTTTCCTCACAGGTACAAAACCCACCCCCAGCAACATGCCCTGGTAAAAGATGCAGAGGCACAAATCAGCACCTGGTTGCAAGGGGGATCCTAACCTGCAGCAGCACCACGCAGGCCTCTCCCTGCTTTGCTTTCCCTCATCCCCACACTAGGTACCCAGCTTTGAGGCCATCAGGGAGCTGGCCCTCACTCAGTGTGCTGTGTAATTGTGTCCACCCTGCTCCTGCAGCAGAGCTGGGTGCCTCGGCTGTGTTTTCCCTGCTCTGGAGGTGAGGCTGCGCGAATGGACCGGCAGTACTTGTGCGGAGCTGCCGTTCCCCGGCAGGGAGCGGCTCTCGGCAGCTTGCCCTGCAGGCAGGGTCTGCCGCCGCAGCGCTGCCCATATTTGGTGGCTGTGCAAGGAGAGCCAGGTGGTGCTGCAGAGCCTAGCACAGTGAAGCGTGGGCAGATCCGGGCTTGACATTTGTCATCCTGCACTGCTGAAGGGAAGAGAAAAATCTGCTTTTCCATATGCTTCTGCTTTGCTTTTTGCCTGCAGTTTTGTCCAGATGGCCTTGTGAACATTGTTTACTCTGAGATGCTGTCCCAGATGTTTGGGAATGCCGATGGAGAAATGCAACAACTGTGCTACACTCAGACACAAATTATTTACACAGCTTGGCCTTCCCCCTCCTGCCCCCTCCCCTGCTTTCAACCATCTCTGCTCCCCAGCACTACTCTGGGTGGCACTTGGGAAGACATCAATGATAGGAGCTCCTCTCCTGCTCACCACGAGCACAGGCAGGCCTTGGAACCATCTCCCCAGGGAAGCAGAGGAGTCCCCCACAGATTCACTTGCAGCAATGTCATGTTAGCCTTCTGGTGAATAAGAGGCTTGGAGCCTTGGGCAGTTTGAAGCCTCAGCTTGCCAGGGAGCTGGGCCAGCTCACTTCACCTCCACTATCACCTAGAAAGGGTGGAGCAGATGATCCTGGGGGTCCCCTGCAGCCTGGCATTGTGGGGTTCTATGTGGCTTGCTTTCCTGAGGGGAACGAGTCTCCTCTAATGTTAAACTTCTGCACCTCTGGGCTGCAGACACTTGGAGCTCCTATTCTGCTGCTCCAGTTCTCTGGGAGCTGTGCTGGCTGGGCCAGGGCTCCAAGGCTGTAAGCATGTCAGTGGGAAGGTGCTGCTGCAGGCAGCCCTTGACTGTGGGGCTGAGCAGCTTTGCTGCATTCACTTTGCTTTCCCAAGGAGGATTTGGTCTCCTGCTTTGCCCTTGCACTGCCTTCATTTTCCACCCCAGCGGAAAGCAGAGGGCTCTGAACAGCTCTGAAGCTGTGTGAGCAGGATAGCCAGGAACACTGAGAGTGCCTTTTGAACAGCAGAGCCTCTCTGGCTGGCTTTTGACAAAGTGAGCTACGAGCTGGGGAGGTAAGTGTGCCTGGGTGGCACTGCAGGGTGTGTCAGGGGCTCGCTGCCTGGTGCAGGAGGGGATGGGTTTATTCTCTTTGGCCCAGGAGTGCAGAGAGAGGAACCTTTGGCATGAGCATTTCATTAATGTAAACAGGGCTGTTAGTTACTGCTCAGGAACACTTTAATGAGACTGCAATGTGAAACTCATTAGGACAAATCCATGGATTCAGATGTCAAGACCGAGATTGCAGCATCCCAGTTCCTGGCATCTATTAAGTCCATAACTCGTTAGCATTGACGTGCATTGTTAATCAATACTTAAGAGACTGCAGATGTCACTAATGCTCATAGTTAGTCCTGCAGCCATGACAATATCAAACTTGCTAGTAGAATTGGAGCCTAAATATGCTGATCTCAAGTCTTCCCATTCCCTCTAGGCTACAAGTTAATGACTGCCTAACTTTGCTGCCCCTCATCTGTTTGAACGCTAAGGCAAGGAGGGGACTGAGGGGAGGCCGTGCTGGGAGCACATTCCAGGGCAGTTGTACCAGATCCTTGTTACCTGAAATTCAAACATTTAGCAGTGTGTGTGTTTGGCTCATGGGAGCAGTTCCACAGGCTTTGAACACCCACACATCCACAGCCTCCCTGGGCAGCCTGTGCCAGAGTCTCAGCACCCTGCTACTGAAGAACTTCTTCCTCAGCTCCAGTCTAACCCTGCTCTGCCTCAGCTCCAAACCATTCCCCCTTGTCCTGTCTCTAGACCCCCTCAGGAGAAGCCTCTCTGCAGCCTTCCTGCAGGATCCCTTCAGGTCCTGGAGGCAGCTCTGAGGTCCCCCTGGAGCCTTCTCCTCTGCAGGCTGCACAGCCCCAGCTCCCTCAGCCTGTGCTCACAGCAGAGCTGCTCCAGCCCTGGGAGCATCTTTGTGGCCTCCTCTGGACTCTCTCCAGCAGCTCTGTGTCCTCCTTCTGCTGGGGACACCATTAATGTTCTGGCTTAATTATTGAGAACTGCTATGGGTGAATGGGTAATGGGTGAATGGGTGGATGGGTGATGGGTGGGTGGATGGGTGATGGGTGGGTGGGTGGATGGGTGATGGGTGGGTGGGTGGGTAATGGGTGGATGGGTGATGGGTGGATGGGTGATGGGTGGGTGGGTGATGGGTGGGTAATGGGTGGATGGGTGATGGGTGGGTGGGTGATGTTGTGGTTTCATTGCAGGCTCCTCCAAACTCATCCGGCTGCGGGAGGAAAGCAGTGACCCAAGTGAGATTCTGAAAGGAAAAAGCTCTGGCAGTGGGGCCTCAGTTCCTGTGAAGGGAATCAACAATTTAGGGAACACCTGCTTCTTTAATGCTGTCATGCAGGTAAGATGGGAAGCTCTTGCAGCCTGCTCTTCACAGACTGCAAAGTGCAGGCTTCAGCAAGGCTGCTGGCTCCTCCTGGCCCTCACTCTGCTGTCTGCAGGCCTCTCTCGGGCTCCTCGCTATCCAAGCAGTGCTTCCCATCGGTAGCAAGCAGAATTCCTGGCCCAGCAGCATGCTCCACAGCAGTGGGCCAGGTGCTGTGCCAGGTGCTGTGCACACTGCCTGCGTGTGGGGGCCCTGCTCCAGCGTGGGCTTTGATTTGTGCCCAGCACTGGCAGTCGTCAGCGGTGCTCAGCAGCTGGTGGGTGTGAGAAGTGGTACTCTGTGCACACCAGGGGTCTGCAGAGTGCTGTGGGACCATTTGAGCCCTCTACAGTCACAGAGTCCTAGAATGGCCTGGGTTGGAAGGGACCTCAGAGCTCATCTGCTCCAACCTCCTGCCATGGGCTAGGACACCTCTCATCCAGCCTGGCCTTGAACACCCCCAGGCAGGAGGCAGAGGCAGGAGGCAGCCTCCCTTAGCAGCCTGTGCCGGAGTCTCACTACCCTCCTCCTGAAGAATTTCCTCAGCTCCAGTCTACCCCTGCTCTCCCTCAGCTTCAACCCATTCTCCCTTGTCCTGTCTCCAGACACTCTCAGGAAAAGTCTCTCTGCAGCCTTCCTGCAGGATCCCTTCAGGTCCTGGCAGGCAGCTCTAAGGTCCCCCTGGAGCCTTCTCCTCTCCAGGCTGAGCACCCCCAGCTCCCTCAGCCTGTGCTCAGGCAGTGATGTCCTCAGTGTGGCATTAAAATAATAGGAGAAGAGTTTGGCTTCACAGAAACCGATCCTGGCTCTTAGAGAGGTGCTGCTTGCTTTTCCTGCTGGCCTCATTAACCCTTGGCTGTGTGTGACCAGATGAGCCTCGGGGTCCCTTCCATCCTGTGTGACTGAGTGCCTCTGAATCTGTAAGTAAAGCAAGTGTCTAGCTGGGAGCTCAGCTCATGGCTCTTGGGTTTCTTCCTTTCTTTTGAAGAACTTGGCACAGACTCACGTGCTGAACGAGCTGATGTATGAGATGAGGGAGAAAGGAACCAAGTTAAAGATCTGCCACACTTCAGACTCCCAGCTGGTGAGTGTGCAGGGAGGAGCCAAAGCTGGGGAGGTGTGGGCAGGTGCTGGAGGCTGGGGAGTTGCAGACACTCTCCTCTTCTTTTGCCTTTCCCTTGGCTATGATAGCTTTGAACTCACTCAGCCTTGGAGGAGAGGGAGAAGGAACAGCCTCCTCCTTCCACATTTTGTGACACTGAAGTAGCAAACACCACCTGACCTGGCTTAGTTTGGTTTCCCCTTGCCTACCTTCAGCATGGTTGTATGATGCAGGAAATGTTTGGCTCTAGGAGGTGCTGCTGAGATACTGTGAGAGCCAGGCCAGCTAGTGGGAAGCACTCTGGTCATGGATGAACCCTGCAGGGGCTTAGGCAGAGCTGCTGAGAGTGTGGAGGTGCTGCAGGAGTGCATCTTGCTGCTGCTCATCTCCTGCCAGTCCCAGGACTCAGTGGCAGGGACAAATGTGACAGCAGGAGGGGCTGTGTGAGTTGCAGTCTGTGCTGTGGTGGGCCTGAGGGTGTGCAGGAGTCCCTGCTGTCCAGCACTGCTGGTGCCTGGCTGCTGGAGGAGCAGGGAGTGCTGCTGTGGCTGGGGGGGGGAGGGATTTTGGTGTGCAGCTCACAAGTCAGAGAAGCTGTTGGGGTTTCAGCTCTCACATCATCAGCTCTCTCTTCAGCTGATTCAGCTAGGTGGTGACACCAGCACCTTAGGGAAACCAACCCAAACTCTCCAAGGTCCTGAGAGTCACAAATGTCCTGTCTTGAAATAACCCTCATGTGGCATTCACTTGGGAATCTGATGTGCAATTTGCCTTTGCTTTGAAGGATCCTTTGGTGGTCAACCTCTCCGGCCCGGGACCATTGACTTCGGCAATGTTCTTGTTCCTTCACAGCATGAGGGAGGCTGGCAAAGGTCCTCTTTCTCCCAAGGTGCTCTTCAGCCAGCTTTGCCAAAAGTAGGTATTGGCTACTGGGTTCTTCTTCATTTCCAGTGGGAGGTTTCCTGCTGTACCATCTCTGTTGTCCCTCCTGAGGTGCCAGGAGGTCGTTACAGGGCAGTCCAGCAAATGTCTCCTTCATGTTGTAAAGCTGCAGGGACCTCTTCTGCTGCTCTCCAGGGCTGTGCCTGCTCTTCATGAGGTCTGTGGCCCTGTCCATAACCACAGAGACCTGAAGTGATGGGACAAAGGGCAATGGTTTGAAAGGAGAGCAGAGCAGGTTGAGATTGGATGTGAGGAGCAAGTTCTGCACCAGGAGGCTGCTGGAGCACTGCAGCAGGTTGCCCAGGGAGGGAGCTGAGGTCCCGTCCCTGGAGCTACTCGAGGTGATGCTGGACGAGGCTGTGAGCCTCTAGTGGAGGATGCCCCTGCTGAGTGCAGGGGGCTGGACTGGATGAGCCTTGGAGGTGCTCTGGATGACCCTTCCAACCCAAGCCATTCTAGCACTCTGTTTGGAGTGAAAGAAAAGAAGGAGTAAGCTTTGCACTGGGCAAACTCTGCTCTGATGTCTGACCTTGGCAGCAGTTCAGAATTCAGAAGGGTCTAGCAAGGACTTGAAGCAAGCACTGCAGTGCATATGGCTCCAGATTGCAGGGAGCTGACAAGGCCTGAAGGAGCTCCTGCTTCCTGGGGTGGAAAATGTTTACAGTGGTGCTCTGTAGGTGCCTTCAATTATGCTGCAGGCAGCCTGGCTTTGGCAAACACCTGTGGAAGGGCCTGGGAAAAGTTGATGCAGATAGTTCAAAGTTGACTTTGCAAGCAAAAGAAGCTGCAGAGGCAGAGGAACTGGGGGGGAGTGGAGCTGGATCTCACACCTGGAAATGTTAGTGCCTGGGAATTTAGAGTCATAGAATGGTCTGGGTTGGAAGGGACCTCCAAAAGTCATCTGGTCCAACCCCCTCTGCAGCAGGACTTTTGCTGCAGTTGTATACAGTAAGAGAATCACAGAATCATGGAATGGGTTGGCTTGGAAGGGACCTCCAAAGCAGGAAGGAAGGGGAAGGAGGGAAGGGAAGAAAGGAAGGAAAAGAGGGAAGGGAAGGGAAGGGAAGAAGAAGAAATTCAGGAGTGAGGAAGGAAGGAATTCAAAGGCAAGGAGGAAGGAGGTCCCAGGGAACTGGGACACCTCTTTCAGCTGCCAGCTGCCTCTCGAAGAGCCTGGGGAGAGCACAGCCCGGAGCTCGTTGCCCTGTGCCCGGCGGATGCCTGCGGTGCCTTTCTGGCTGCAATAGCACAGAGCAGAGCCCTGCTCCCCGCTGCTCACTCTGTCAAGTGGTGGGGCAGCCAGGCTGGGAGAGGGGAGAGGAGGGAGAGGAGGGGATGAGCCTTTCTCCAGCAACTGTTTAGCGTCTGGTACTAACTCATCCACTGTTAATTGTGTTAGTGCTGCAGCTGTCAGATGCTGTGGGAGGCCAGATTGGCAGCATAGCTACGGGGCCCTTCTGTTGCTTTTCCACTGTGCTGAATATCAGCACTGCAGACTTCTGACTTATCTGGAGACTTCCTGACTGCTGCAGTGCTGCTGTGTTAGGAGGACATCCATTTTAGTGCCTGCATTTGTTATGACTGAATAATTTTGGGGGGGGAAGAAGGCTTAGATTTGTGTGGCAAGTTGATGTTGTGAGGCCAGAAAGTAGCTGCAGAGTGTTCTTCTTTCTTTCTTTCTTCCACTGCTGCATTAAAAGGAGCAAACACTTGCCCCAAATGGTGCTGGTGGTAACCAAGCATCCATAGGGCTTCCCTCCCCAGGCAGCATCCCCCTTCCTTCTCAGGTGCAGAAAGGCAGAGGTGGGACTGGCAGAGGTCCTGGGCAGCTGGGACTGCCAATGAGTTTTGAAGGGAGACCTGAACAGTGCTTGGAGCAGTCCACAGTTGACACCTTCCAAGAGGAAATGCTGAGGCCTCAGCCCAGAAGGCAGCCATGTGCTGGGCTGCATCCAAAGCAGGGAGAGCAGCAGGACAGGGAGTGGGCTGTGGAACCAAAAAGCAGCAGACTTAGAGCCAGGGGTTAACAAGCAGGGGGGTTGGTAACCTTCTGTGGAGCTAAGCTGTGGAACCTGCTGGCACAGAGCACTGCTGGAAGCCTTGGCAGGACTTAAAGGAAGAAAGAAGAATCAGATGCCATAGAGAGAGAACACATTCTTGGTGGGGATGCAAGACCTCATGCACAGAGACCTGCCCTTGGCCACCAGCTGCTGGGAAGAGCTTTCCCCAGACAGCCAGCTCCATCCCTGGGGCACAGAAGCTGTTTCCCCTCTGCTGCTCACTCTCTTGTGGCATGGCAGCCCTGGTGGCCATTCAGAGCTGCTTCCAGCAAGTGCCTTTGCTCAGGTGCATCACAAGGAGGTGATGGTGCCTCATTCTCTCTGCTGGAGGAAGGTGAGCCAGGAGAAGCTGAACAAACCCATCCAGCATGGCCAAAGGAGAGCCGTGTGGTGTGCCCATGCCCTGGAGGCAGCACAGGCACGGCTGGGTGGGTGGCAGGAGGATGGGGTCAGGCTCCTGTCAGTAGTGCCCAGTGGCAGGACAAGGGTAACAGGCACAAACTTGCACAGGAGAAGCTCCATCTAAACATGAGGAGGAACCTCTTTAGTTTAAGGGTGACAGAGCCCTGGAGCAGGCTGCCCAGACTCCACCACCTGCTGCAGTCTCCATTGCTGGAGGCATTCCAAACCCTCCTGGATGTGTTTCTGGTGTGACCTTCTCTAGGTGACCCTGCCTTGGCTCAGTGATCCCCAGAGGTCCCTTCCAGCCCCCAGCACTCTGACAAGAGTGAAGCACCTCCCTGCTCAGGGCTCTGGTTTGCTGCTCCTGCCAGGGCCATTAGCTGTGGCCTTTGCGATGGACACGCTGCGAGAGCACGGCGTCCTGAAGCCTTCTTGAAGCACCTTGGGAGCCATGCTGCTGCTCTGCAGATGAGTCAGGAGAGGTAGCTAAGATGTCACAGTTGTCCTTCCCCACTGCTGGCCATGAGCAGGGGTCCAACCTGCTCTCCATCACCCTGTGACACTGTACAACAGGTTGCCTGGCGCCGGCGCCGGCTCCCATATGGCAGCACAGCTGTGAGCGGTCAGCAGGACCAACCGGCCCCGCGGCCCCACTCCTGCCTGGAGCTTGCTCCAAGCCCTGGTTCAAGGAGAGGAGAGCACACAGCTTTTACTTGTCAGCTTTCTGGCTGTCAGCAGGGATGAACTCCCTTTCATTCCCCTCCCCTGACGCTGGTTGGATGTGTTCCTGTGTGCCCCGTGCTGGGTTCTGTGCTCCTGCTCTGGCAGGGGGTCGGACTGGAAGGTCTCCAGAGGTCCCTTCAACCCCTAACATCCTGGGATCCTGGGATTTATAAGCACAGGAAGGTTGCAGTGAAGGTTTGCCTTTCTTTCTGGCTTCCCCCAGGGCTGCAGCTGTGCAGTAGCAGGGCCCAGGGCTGTAGCTGTGCAGTAGCAGTGTGCAGTGCTGGCAGTGCCAGCAGGTGGTTTTGCATGTGCAGGCCCAGATGGATTCTGCTTAATTTTAGGCACTGACCTTTGATGCCTCCTCACCTTAGCTCCTTCTCCAGTTACATCCCCAAGTGCCTGCAGCCAGTAGCTGAGAGCTGGGATCCTTGTGCTGCTGCCCTGCCTGTAGCCCAGGGCTGCTGTGCCCTAACTTGGCACCTTGACAGCTTGCCCAGCTGTAAGTTCTGCTCTTGCAGGCACATTGCATGTCTGAAGCATTTTCTGATTGCCTCTGATTTCTGCAAGGCAAACCTGAGCAGCTTCAGTCTGTGAGTGGGAAAGGAGCCAAGCTTCAGGAGCCCCAGGGGAGCTGGGTGCCGTTTGGTGCTGCAGATGCAGATCCCCACCCCTGGAAATCCCATTGCAGGTGAACTGCTCTGAGAGAAATGAAAGGATCAGAAGGATAGTTAAAGATCAGAAGAGCAAGGTGCCTGGCAAGACAGGTGTGGTTTGGCCAGGAGGTTGGAGTTTCTGTGGGCAGAGAGATGGGAATAGGAGCTCAGGGCCAGGCTGGGTGGGGCCTTGAGCAGCCTGCTCTAGTGGGAGGTGTCCCTGGCCATGGCAGGGCATTGGAACTGGATGATCTTGAAGGCCCCTTCCAACCCAACCCATGCTGTGCCACTGGGAGGCTGAGGCAGTGTTAGCCCAGTGCAGCTGGCTGCACCATCACTGCTGTGGGTGGCAGTGTGGTCTGAAACAGATGTTCATCCACTCATGGCTTGGGAGGGTCATGCAGATGCTGCTGCTCTGAACAGACCCTGAAAGAATAGCCTTGGCTCTGGAGCCTTTGTCCTGCTGTTTGTCCTGCCTTGGACAGCTCAGCAGCAGAAGAGGGAGGTGGAAGGGAAGGGTGAGATAGCAACAGCAGTCACTGGGGATGCTTGGTGGTGCAGAAGCACTGCTGCAGTCTCAGGAAGGTGCTGCTGGTGTGGATGAGTCTCTCCTGGCAAAGCCATCCCCAGCAGGGGCAAAACATGACCCAGATGCAGCGTGCCCTTGTTGGTGTGATGGCAGCCACACCAGGGCTTCCTAAAGCCACATCAGGGCCAGCAGGGCTTGCTGCCCTGGTATCCAGCAAGAGCCTGATGGGGACTTGGTCTCATGAAGAACCTCCCGATGTAAACTTAATTCCTTACCACTTCTCTCCTAGGGCTCCTCGATTTAAGGGCTTCCAGCAGCAGGACAGCCAGGAGCTTCTGCACTACCTGTTGGATGCCATGAGGATTGAAGAGACCAAGGTGATGTCTCTGTGCCTCTTGACAAACCCTGACGGGAAGCCCACAGCCTGCACAAGGTGGCGGTAGTGCAAAGCCAGCTGAGCCGCTCGCCTCTGCCCTGGGCCCTTGTGTCCCGTCCCCAGCAGCTGAGCTTGGCCTCTCCACGCCTCAAAGCCTGGGCAGCAGCCGCACACGGCAGTGGGCTTTGGATGAAGGGCTTAGCGCTAGGCCTGGAAAGATGACACGCTGTCTGTGTTTGCAGCAATGTGGGCTGAGATGGTTTCACACCGGGGCCTGAAGTGGCAGAACCCTGCTGCTAATTGATTAGTGTCTGCTGCCATTGTCCCCGGCCCCTGCCCATTCAAGGGCTGTGTCTTTCTGTGACCCAAATAAATGGTTCAACGCGCTAATGCCGACAAAGGGCTTGCTTATGGCCCTGAACCCATTTAGGGTGCTCGACTTCATGAATTACCTATTGATTAGTCCTTTTAGTGTATTGCTGGCTTCAAGATGAACAAAGCTGAGCTGGGGGCGGCTGGAGTTAATTCACAAGCCAGGTCACACACTCCGAAGGTAGGAGGGTGACTTGGTCTGATGGCTGCCTGAACTGGAAACCAACCCCCAGCGCTGTCTGTCACCAAACGCGCTGGAAATGTCTGTTGGTGCCTGCAGCTGAGAGCCGTTTGTGCTTTTCTCACTGGGATGCAGGGCTTGAGGTACCTGCAGAAGGTTTGTGGGAGGCTGGGCTGAGCTGCTGCTTGTACCAGCCCATGACCTGTATCTGCTGCCTAGTCTCAGGTGATAGAAGGAGAGGAAATGCCAGGGGAAGGTTAGGTTGGAGATGAGGAAAATGCCCTTGCTGCAGGAGTGGTCAGGGACTGGCACAGGCTGCCCGGGGAGGTGGTGGAGTCCCCAGCCCTGGGCTGCTCAGGAAATGCGTGGCTGTGGCACCTGGGGCTATGGTTTAGTGGCCATGGTGGGATTGGGTTGAAGGTTGGACTGGATGAGCTTGGAGGTCTCTTCCAGCCCAAAGAGTTCTGTGATTCTGTGTCTGAGGCACACAGCACATCCCACCCAGGGCCACTGCAGCAGTTTGCATCTTTGTGGTTCTTCTTTCCAAGGAAGCATTGCTGCAATGTGCAGCATTGGAAAACAAAGAGGAGTAATAAAACCACTGCCCAAAGGCATTGCAGTCAGGGTGTTAAAAGACACCGAGCTGCTTTCAGCAGTGCCAGGTCCATCAGTCCATTCTTCAGCAGTTTCCCCCCAGAAGCAGGAGGAATGGACAGTATTTGTTCCCTGGAAACCTCAGCTTGGTGACCCCTGAGCAACTCCCTTTCTGAGGGCTGGTTACCTGCTGAGGTTGAGCTCCTGCAGTTGTGACACTCGCTGAGTGCCAAGAGCAGCAGCCTGTTTCAGGGGGCTGGGCTGCAGCCTGCCCCGCAGTGAGAGCTGTAGGTGCTTGCCTGGAGAGCCTCGCTGACTGCCCCTCTCTTTCTCCTTCACTTGCAGCGTATTCAAACGGGTATCTTAAAGGCATTCAATAATCCCACTACTAAGACAGCTGATGAAGAAACCAGAAGGAAAGTCAAAGGTACGCAAGTCTGTAGTGAAAGCTTTTGCCAGGGCACCCGGGTTTGAGTCCCATTCTCTGCAGCCCTGCCTAGTGCCCAGAGCAGCGGCGGGGCGGGGACGGCAGTGCAGCTCTAGTGCCACCTAGTGCGGGGTCCGCCGCCTGGAGAGCTCGGAGCCTGCTCGGCTCAGAGCCTGCAGCTTGCTCTGCCGGGGAGAGGCTTCCACTGCACTGAAAATGCCTCCTTTCAGGAGAGATGGAATGGAATTGTGTCTTCTAAAGCAGCCTGCTGCACCCTGGGGTGTGTCACAGAGCCGCAGTTACTGCCTGGCTCAGAGGAGTGAAACTGATTTCTGTCAGCTGACTGATCACAGAATCCCAGAGTGCCAGGCTGGAAAGGACCCCAAGGATCATCTGCTCCAACCTTTCCAGGTGATAGTGGAGGGGCCCAGCACCCTGTCAGGCTGAGGCTTCAAAGCACCCAAGGGAGGGGACTCCACTGCTTGCCATGGGAGATGATCCCACCGGTGATGCTGCAGGCACTCCGTGGTTACAGAGCCAGGGGAGCTGGGTCAGGACGCTGTGTTCCACATCAGTGCTGAAGTTGTTTCTGTGGCTCTGTGTTTCTGCTGAAGCTCTCATTCCAGGCAGTGAGTTTTAATTTCAAATCCTGGTCATAGTTAAGCTGCTTTGGAAGTTTCCCTTCCCAGATCTGCAGCAGTTAAGGCCCCCAGCGACAGGAGGGGTAACAGGCACGCAGCTGGACAGCACAAGTTCCAGCTGAACATGAGGAGGAGCTTCTGCACTTGAAGGGTGGAGGAGCCCTGGAGCAGGCTGCCCAGAGAGCTTGTGGAGTCTCCCTCTCTGGAGACATTCCAAACCCACCTGGATGTGTTCCTGTGTGACCTTCTCTAGGTGCCCCTGCCGTGGGAGGGGGGTTGGGCTGGGTGGTTTCCAGAGGTCCCTTCCAACCCCTCCCATTCTGTGATTCTGTGATACAGATGGATTGGAACAGCCTTTCCCCCTCATTTTTGTGGAGTTCCTTCTTCATTCCTTAGCATTCTCTGGTTTGCAAAGCCATCCCAAGGCAGTGACAACCTGTCTGGTAGCCCAGGGAGGCTGCGGCTGCCCCCTCCCAGGAGGTGCAAGGCCAGGCCGGATGAGGCCTCGAGCAGCCTGGGCTCATGGGAGGTGTCCCTGTCTGTGGCAGGGGGGTTGGAGTAGATGATCCTTAGGGTCCCTTCCAACCTGAGCCACTCTAGGATTCTGTGACCATTCTTCTGTCAGAGTAGGTGGGGAAGGGAAGGCTCAAAGGGAAGCCTCTGGCTGAAGTGTGCAGATGTGGAGGTGCTGCAGCATGGGAGGTCACTGTGTTGTGCTTTGGAACTGTTGCTTTTCCTAATGCACCTGGGGCAGTTTGTTGTGCTTTTGGTGTGCCAGGGGTTGTGTTCTCTTTCCCATTTAAAAAAGGCAAATGTTTTTTCAGCATATGGAAGAGAGGGTGTGAAGATGAACTTCATAGATAGGATCTTTGTTGGTGAATTGACTAGCACTGTCATGTGTGAGGAATGTGAACATGTAGGTATTCTGGTTTGCTGTGGAATAGATCACTCCTGGGTTGATCACCTTGTCTTCAAAGTATAAAATTGGGCTCTCAATTTTATACTTGCTCCTTTGTTTGTTAAAAACCAAACCAACCACCAAAACTTGATTGCAAGTTTCTCCTCTCAAGTGATTTATCCCTTCCTTAAAGCATTCTCCTCCCCAACCTGTCAATTCCAAAAGGATTCAAGCACTGAGCTTGATTTGACATCAGATTAAGGCTGGAGGTGCCAAATTCTGCCCTCATCCCTGTGACACCAATTGGCTTGGATGCTGGGAAACACCTGCCTGCAACCATGAATCCTCCTGCCTGCTCTTCTGGAATGTGTATTTGCTGGGGTGTATTTTCTTGGCCATGGGGGTGGTGGAACACTGGAGCAGGTTGCCCAGGGAGGTAGCTGAGGCCCCATCCCTGGAACTATTCAAGGTGAGGCTGGCCAAGGCTCTGAGCAACCTGATCCAGTGGAGATGTCCCTGCTGAGTGCAGGGGGTTGGACTGGATGAGCTTTGGAGGCCACTTCCAGCCCAGCCCATTCCATGAGTCCATACCTGACAATTGGGACTGACATCCTTTGGATGAGTAGGAGTGGGGAAATGCTGAAGTGGCCTTTTGATCTGGGAGTATGTAATTAACACAATAAGCTAATGAGCAGCAGAGTCCTTCCATGATTAATCTGACTGACATCTCATCATCAATGCTTCCCTTAGAACCTTTAACTCTGGAAGAGGAAGGAATGAAACAGAAGCTGTGATTTGCATGACTTGTCTAACTGAATGTGACATTCTGTGTTTGCCTTAAAACATTATATTTCATGTTATAGAGATAAGTAAATGAGTCTGACTAAGTAAGGCCAGTCCTGCAGGACCAGGTAACGACCCCTGTCTGTGATGTGCAGATGACACCTCACTGTGGTGCTGCTAGCAATGAAGAACTCTCACCCCACCCAGAAGAGAGGTTGTCTGTATTCTGTGTGTCTCACTGATTCTTGCTGGGTTTTTGTGTCTCTGCCTGCACAGGACTCAGGAATTTGCTGGCTGTAGCCCTCAGAAGGAGTTTCACACGGGCTGTGCTTTGCCTGCATGGGCAGAGAGGCTTTGGGCTGGTGTTTGCTGGTGCAGGCTGACCCTTTAGAGGCAGCCCTGTGTGGACAGCTCTCCTCAGGCACTCACTTACAGTAGTTTTTATCCCAGTTCTTGCTTTACTGGACCCTAGATCTTGCTGAGTCCCTCACATGACAGGTAAAAAGAAGCCTACAGTCCCTGTCAGTGTCCCAGGCAGGAGAGAGGGTCACAGGCACAGCAGAAGGGAGGAGAGGGGCAGGGATCTACTGGAGAGAGGCCAACAGAGAGCTGTGAGGATGATGAAGGGACTGGAACATCTCTCCTGAGCAGAAAAACTGAGAGCCCTGGGGCTGTTCAGTCTGCAGAAGGCTGAGAGGGGATCTGATCAGTGCCTGTCAGTATCAGGGGTAGGTGTCAGCATGAAGGTGCCAGGCTCTGTTCAGTGGGGCCCAGTGACAGGACCAGCAGGTACAAGGTGGGACACAGGTGTCCCTTCCAGCCCAAGCCATTCTGTGGTTTGCCAGATATTTCCAGCTTCACCTGAGATCTTATTTGGCTTTGGGAAGGCAGAGGCCAGGGTGGGTACAGAGAGGAAAGCTGTTTGGTTCTTCCCAGTCCTCTTCCCCCCAGCAGCTGGATCCATTTAGCAGTGGCTGCTGTCTGCTCTGGGTGCCAGCCTCTCAGACAGCTTTTGGCTCCAGCCAGCAAGCCTGACAGTCTTTTCTGAGAGCAGCAGGTCAGGGCCTGCCACCTCCCTGGCAGTCCCCAGCCCCTGCTGCTGAGCAGGGCAGGAGGTCAGACACCTCCTGCAGAAGTGTCCAGGCTCAGTGAGCTTTCTGCAGAGCTGAACCATCTAGAAGGCCCTTGAAAACCTGTCTGGAGCTCAGAGAAATGGAGCCCCACAGTGCCTGGAGGTGCAGTCTGTGCCTTGGCCTTTGTGTCTCATTGCTGAACTTCTGTGCAGTGTTAGGAAGAGAACCAGAGCTAACTTAAAATCCAGTAGGAAGAGGCCCAAGCCCCACAGTAGCTGGAAGTTCTTCATTGTGGTGTGATACAGCCTGCTTGTACCTAATTAGCTTCTTGTCTAGTTCCTGGTAACTGGTGTTAAAGAGGGAGTTGTGTGCTACACCTGGGTAATGTTCTTCCCATTTAATCTGCATTTTCTCTTTTTCTTCAAGATTTCAACAGTAAAAGAACCTTTCATTGATCTTTCACTGCCTATAATAGAGGAGAGGGTAAGAAACAGAACCTGTGGCCACTCACTCTTGCTTCCAGAGGATTGTTCTCCCAGAGCTTGGTGGAGGTGTTGATGTGGATGGGCACAGCTTGGGTTTCAGGCCTGGCAATGTGTCCCTGCCCCTGAATGCTGCACTGCTGTGGTTTGCTTCAGCTGTAGACACAGTGTGGGAAGAGCAAACAGCTGGAGAGGAGTCCAGCCTGGCACCAGTGGCCACTGGCACTCAGAGGGTGTGGAGAGCTGAGGTGGGCTGCACTCAGTGGTGGGTTTGGTGTGTCCTCTGACAAGGATGGCTCTGAACTCTCAGTGGAAGGGCAAGAAGGTTAGATTCTGGCATCTGGAGAAGCTGAGTGCCTTGGGCTGAGATGCACCTGTGGGATGAGACAGTGTACAAGTGGAGAGGCTTTGGGCAGGTGCTGTGCTGGTGGTGGTGGCATTTCAGAGGAGGAGGGCACCAGTCCTATCTCAGTGGTGCCCAGCAACAGGACAGGGGGGAGCAGGCACAGAACTGAACATCACAAGAGCAATTCCTTCAGCTCAGGGGTGGTGGAGCACTGGAACAGGCTGCCCAGGGTGTGGAATGTCTCCAGGGGTGGAGGCTGCACCTGTTGGATTCTCCATCTCTGGAAGTGTTCCAGACCCACCTGGATGTGTTCCTGTGTGGCCTTCTCTGGGTGCCCCTGCCCTGGGACTGGATGATCTCCAGAGGTCCCTTCCAACCTCCACCATTCTGTGATGAGCTGCAGGGGAGCTGAAGGAATAACCTTTGGCTTTGTGGGACTTGGGCCTTTCACTGGAGAGCTGGGGGTAGGCTGGGAGCTGCCCTTCCCCCACCCTGCCTGTGTCTGTGTGTATTTAAGGGAGAATATGCAGTGTCATATTTAACCCTGCATAACCTCAGCCCTTCTGCAGACACCAGCTGTGTTCATTAGGGCTTCATCTTCATTGCTGCATGGAGTGCAGATGCCTGTGGCAGTGGAAGCTTTAGGGGCAGTTGGTGGAGCTGGGCCTCTGCTCCCTGGCTCCCCTGTGGGACCTGTTGGCTGTTAGCAGTTGTGCACTGAATCCCCACCCCTGGAGGTGCTTCAGAGAGGCAGAGCTGTGGTGCTGAGGGCCATGGCTTAGCCCCAGCCTTGGCAGAGCTAGAGAAGAGTTGGATTGGATGATCTTGAAGGGCTTTCCCAACCAAAACAATTCTCTGAGCCTGGTCATCTCTGTCCTTAAGCCTGGAGACAGCACTGCCACCAGCATGCTTGTAGAGCTCTAGAGGAGGTAACCTGATTCTGTGCCAGAACTTTGCACCATTCCTACTTCTTGTGGCTCTCAGCTGACCCTTCAAAGATGTTGGCAGTGTGTTTATGATGAACAAAGCACAAAGGAACCTTAAACCCCAGCTGAGGGGCAGCTGCTTGGGGTTAGGTAGGGTCTTGTTTTCCAAAGTGAAACCCCAGCTAGGCTGCAGAGGAGCTCACACAGGCACCTGCCCTGCCCTGATTTTTCTCTCTGATTCCTTAGGTTGCAAAGCCTGTGCCTTTGGGAAGGACAGGCAAAGGTAAAAGTGCGCAGGAGGCAGATGTTGCTCAGTATAGCTGTGCTTCTCTCACTGCACTCAACAACCAGCCCAAAATGGGCAAGAAGCAGGCTGGAACAAAGGATAAGGTAAGAAAGACTCCCACCAGCCAGTCCTCTCAGTGCTGACCCTCCTGGGGCAGCAGGGGTGGCAGTTCTCTCCCTGGGGGGCTTTAGACATGTGGCTGACACAGGCTTGCTTTAAAATGTGGAGGTGATGTGAAGTGTGACCAGTGAGTCATCTGGAACCAGGGAGGGGAATTCTCTTCTTGAGCTGCTCACCAGCTAAGGGCTCTGATGAGAGGCCAGGGGATGAGCCTCAACTTGAGAAGCTTTTAGAGGCTCAAGCTTGATTAAGTGGATGCCACTGCAGCTGTCACACAGTGCCCACAGTTAGCTGGGCCAAGTATTGATCTGACCCCAGGATAATGCTCTTAGCTGCTGGGGTGTAGGTTTCTAATCCTAAATGGCTTTAAAAAGATCTCAAGGAAATCAGCTGGCTTAAAGGTGTCTGAGGTGGGAGAGCAGGAAAGGGCAGGGCTCTCTGGAGGCAGGCAGAGGGAAGGCAAGGTGCAGGGCTTGAAGTCAAGCACACAAAAGGCTCTTGACATTCAGCATGCAGATGTTGGATGGGCCTGGAACATCTGGTGAGGAAAGGCTGAGAAGGGATCTGATCAAGGCCTACAAGTATCTGAAGGGAGGGTGTCAAGGGGAAGGGGCCAGGCAGTGACAGGACAAGGGGCAGCAGTTCCACCTGAGCATAAGGAGAAACTTCTTTGTGGTGAGGGTGCTGGAGCCCTGGAGCTGCACAGAGAGCTTGTGGAGTCTCCTCTGGAGACTTTCCAGACCCTTCTGGATGTGTTCCTGTGTGAGCTGCCCTGGGTCATCCTGCTCTGGCAGGGGGTTGGACCCAGTGGTCTCCAGAGGTGCCTTCCAACCCCTACCATTGTGCGAGGGATGATTAGCTCTGAACCTGTCAGGTCCCCCCGGCTGTGTAGGTGGCAGCTCTGGCTCCCGCCCCTCCCTCTGTCACTGCCGCCCTCGCTTCCAGAACCAGCTGAACCAGGAGAGACGGCTGGCCCGGAGAGCCGCTGCCAAGGAGGGGGAGAGAGGGCCTGGCATCATGCAGGAGAAGGGCAAGAGGCTGGAGCCGGAGGGCGGCCCCGGCGCGCCGCGCTCCAAGGACTCGAGCGCCGAGTGCGCCGTGGGCAGCCAGACTGAGGGCAGCGAGAAGGAAGCCAGCCGCTCCGAGAGCAGCTTCGACGCCGACAGCGAAGCCTCGGAGAGCGAAACCGCTCTGAAGCAAGCGGCCTCCAGCCCAGCCTGCAGCTCCTCTGCTCTGCAGATCAGCCGCATCAGCATGACAATGGCGCACGGCAAAGCGGCGGCCAGCGGCGAGGAGGTGATTGCCAGTGCCATGGCCAAGCTCGGCTTCTGCGGTGCCGTGAGCGAAGAGAAGAAAGCGAGCCGTGGGGACCCCGCGCTGGGGCTGCCCCACACCGCCCTCCTCGCAGTGGACAAATCCTCCCTGCCCCAGAGCCCCCAGAACGCTTTCCAGACACTGTCCCAAAGCTACATAACCAGCTCCAAGGAATGTTCTGTGCAGTCCTGCCTTTACCAGTTCACCTCCGTAGAGCTCCTAATGGGCAACAACAAACTGCTGTGTGAGAGCTGCACGGACAGGAAACAGAAGTACCAGAGGAAGACCAACTCCACAGGTAAAGGGCTGGTGTCTGCCTGGGCTCCAGTCTGGGCCTCCCTCTTGTGGCTGCACGGAAAACGTCTCCCCAAGCAGGACTTGCTTGTAGGGACTGCAAGCCTTGCCCTGCAGAGGCAGCAGGGCTGCGTTTCATTAGGACGTAGTGGGAGCTGGAGCTCCGAAGGGGGCTGGCAGCTTTCCTTGATTGTATCCCAGAGCAATGCTTCAAAGATGGCTAGCAAAGGAAGGGGTGCATCATGCCATGTCAGCCTTCCCTGTTCACTGCCATCCTAGCTTTGAAAGAAATGCTTCCCTGTGCAGCTCAGGCAGCTCACATACTCAGGGCAGTGCTGGAGTGCAGGGAGTGAGAAAAGACTCTCCTGTTGCTGCACAGAGCTCCCCTGGCCTGCTAGGCTCGCCAAATCAGATGGGATTCTTACCAGGTCACTGCAGCACCTCTCTCTTCTGTCAGGTTAGAAACTCCCCCCAGTGTGTGCTGTGTGGTGGGGGCAGCTTACTGCACCTGACCAAGGGTTCTGCTCACTCCTGCAGAAAGGAAGCTGGAAGGGGTCTACACAAACGCCCGGAAGCAGCTGCTGATCTCCTCCGTTCCTGCTGTCCTGATTCTCCACCTGAAAAGATTCCACCAGGTAAAAGGCCCAAAGCCTTCTCCCTTGCTCTGCTGAGCAGGCAGTCCTTGAAGGGTCACTGTGCATCCTGGGATTTGCTGCTCTCCATGGACAGCTGGTGGAACAACTGCTGGAAGCGTGCTTGTGGTTCTGGGACCACACTCGGGGGCCTTTGGCAGCTTCGGGGTGCGTTTGGCTCCTGAGAGGAGCCAGGGGAACCTCTCCTGTGGCCCTCAGGCATGGGTGGAAAATGTGACACAGTGCTTGCAGCAGTCACAGTCTCACCTTGCTGTGCTGATCTCAGGAGCAGAACAGCAGAGCTCAGCTTGGACAGGCTTCCTGGGAGTGTTCATTTACAGCTCGGTGTTTGGCTTTTCCAGGCTGGGCTGAGCCTGCGGAAGGTGAACAGGCACGTGGATTTCCCTCTCATCTTAGACCTGGCACCCTTCTGTGCTGCATCCTGCAAGGTACCCACTCCACAGCTTGCTTTCTGTTGTGTTTCAACAGCTGTCCTGAGCAGAACTTAAACTGGACCACAGAATCCCAGAATTGTTTGGCTTGGCAAAGCCCTTTCAGAGCACCCAGCCCAACCAGTCTCTGCCTCTGCCAGGGCTGGGGCTAAGCCATGGCCCTCAGCACCACAGCTCTGCCTCTTGGGAACACCTCCAGGGATGGGGATTCAGCCACTTCCTGTGCAGCCTGTGCCAGGCTGTGAGAACCCTTTCAGGGAAGAAGTTTCTTCCAATGTCCAACCCTAACCTCCCCTGGAGCAACTTGAGGCCATTTCTTCTCCTCCTGTCACTTGTTACTTGGGAGAAGAGACCAACCCCCACCTCACTCCAACCTGAAGGGGCTGGCACAGGCTGCCCAGGGGGGAGGTGGTTGAATGCCCATCCCTGGAGGCACTCAGAAGATGCAGAGATGTGATGCTGAGAGACAGGGTTTAGCCCCAGCCCTGGTAGTTAGGTGATGGCTGGGTTGGATGAGCTGAAAGGGGTTTCACTGGAAAGGATTCTCTGAGTCTAAGAAGACACAAGTTGCAGAGCTGTGTCCATGGGCTGGGAACTGATGAGTGTCTGTTGTGTGTGTGCAGAACGTTGCAGATGGAGCCAGAGTGCTGTACAGCCTCTATGGAATCGTGGAGCACAGTGGGTCCATGAGGGGTGGTCACTACACAGCCTATGTCAAAGTCAGGACCCCCTCCAAGAAGCTACTGGAGCAGATGAATGCCACTAGGAACGTTCTGGGTATGTCCAAACACAGCTCCCTTGCCCTGCCAGCAGAACTAAAAGCAGCCACTGGCTCCAGCTGCTTCCCCCTGAGGGGATTTAGAGCAACTGATTGTGTCAGCTCAGGATACTCTGCTGCTTTTAGGGCCACATAAATGAATTCTCTTTTGTGCCCTGTTACACCCAGCACATGCCCTGCTTCTCTACTAACCCCACCCAGAGCTGAGTGAGCAGTGGGGTTCTGGTGCAGTTAGGCAGAATTGATGGAAACCTCTCCTCTCTTTCCTGCTCCAAATTGTCTCTCCAGGTGAATCCCTGTGCCTGGTCAAATGTCACCTTTGGGCATTTTAAGGTGTCCTACGAGCCAAATTCAGGACCACTTCAGTGGCATTTTGTGTCTGTGGGAGCACTGCACATACCTTAGGCAGGGACATCTTTCCATGCTTCCACCTGGAATACCCTGCTCCCGTGGGAACAGCAGGAAACTTCTTTGTGGGGGACAGGAGGTTTGCTGGAGGGTTTCTGGTGCTGCTTGGAGCTCAGCAGCCTGTTCTCCTCCCTGTGCTTTGGGTAAGCAGAGTGAAGGAAGGTGCTGGGCTGGACTCTGTTAGTGATGTGTGGAGGCCAGAATGCTGAGCTGTCAGAGTAAGGGAAAGAAAGGGAGTGTGCTTTGGTGGGGGCAGTGGGAGCCCAGCACTGCCCTCTGCGGTGTCCCTCTGCATTTGAAGCTCAGTTCCCAGAAGGACAACTTCTGGTATTCTCTTGGAAAGGGAGAGGGAAGCCTCCCTCAGTCTCCTGCTGCCCTTGCAGTGATTGTTAGAGCAGAGCAGATCTTTTTGTGGGTTTAATCTTGCACTGATCAGCTTCTGAAAGAGGATTTTTGTTCCCTGTCAGGACTGTCTGTGTGCTGGCATAACTCACTGCTAGAACTCAGCCAGCTGTGCTTGCAGTCTTTGGCCTTCGGGAGTGATGGCAGCACACATTTGTCAGTGGTGTCTCCCAGCAGCTTCTCTTGCAGTACCTTTTGGCCTGGAAGTGTCAGTCTAGACACCCTGGAGTGCACCTGAGTGAGGAGCTGTTCTTGTGGGTGAGCAGCTGCTCTTGGTGTGGGGATCCCCACTGTGTGTGCTCGGATGGTGACACTTCAGGCAGCAACCAACTTCCTTCTGCTTTTGCCTTGCAGGTTTCAAAGAAGCCATGGGAGCCTCAGGAGGGCAGTGGGTGTATGTTAGCGATGCCCACGTTCAGATGGTGCCAGAGGCCAGAGTTCTGGCTGCCCAGGCATATCTCCTTTTCTATGAAAGGTTGTTGCTCTAGTTCCCAGCAGTGCACCTGAGCAGATGCTAGTGGCTAGCTGATCTCATCTAAAGCTGCAGTGCTAAGAGTACCTGTAAATATTGTGCCTTCATCTTGTCAAGAATTTCTCCTGTGTGGACTCTGAAGTTCAGTCAAGCTATTAGAAGTTCCTGAATGGTTCTCTTGCAGTATGCACTTTGCCAAACATGTCCCAGTCCTGGCTTTGTTAAACCCCACTGCTGTTAGAATGCCAGATGCTGCCCTAGCCTCCCGAGGTCTGTGTGAAGCTGGGGTCTGATCTTCATGAAGAGAAGCTTAGACCCATGGCTCTGCTGAGTTAAAATACTGATAGTGTTAAGTGCCTGGATTTGCTGCTGTCCAGAACCCCAGAAAGCATTGCTGTGACCCAGGCCAGACCCTTCCCAGCCCTGGGTGTTAGCTGCTGAGGTCTCTGCAAACAAGAACCTGCCAAGTCCTGCTGCTCCCAGGTGTGGTCAGTGGGATGCAGAATGCCACCAGACTGGAGTACCACCAGCTGCCTGTGGGTGAAGTGCTGGGGCTGGGAACAGGTTGGGAAATCGCAGCTCTGCAGAGCCAGAGTCCTGAGCTGCCTCCCCAGCCTCGGCAGCAGTCTGCTCCTGGTCTCCTAGACGTAGCCCCTGGTGTGCAGAGCCTGCCCTGGGCAGGTGCTGTGCACACCACGCCTCCAGCAACGTGCAGTGTCAGTGGAGCTGCTGGGAAAGCCAGCTGCAAATCCTTCTCCTGTATTTAGGACATTTTTAGCTCCCCCCTGCTGCCAGGGTACAGATCCAAGCTCGTGTGTGGTGGGGGAGTGCTGTTCCATGAATTTGTCTCTGTTCCTGAAGACTTTTCTCGCAGGAGTAATAAACTAGACATTATTTTTGCACTGTGTGTGAGCTGGGCAGTAAATGATGGCTTTGGCTCTCTGGCCTCACTGGAGGACTGCAGCTGGCCCCGTGGCAGAAGCTGTTTCTGGGCCCTCTTTGGAGCTGCTGCTTCTTTGGGTAATTTCTCCTCTCCCTCCCAGAGAACACCACAGATAGAGCTGAAGATCAGAATCTGCTGACTCATTTCAAGCTGTGTGGTGACTAATTTATTGAGTGAGCAGTTCCTTAAATACAGATCACTCCTGTCACAATCCCATCCTGTCCAATTTGCTTTTGGGTAGGGGACAGACCACTTCTTCCTGCCTGTCTCTTTCCACTCAGGGAGAGGGAGGTTGGTGCTGTCCCTGTTGCTATCAGCTGTTCCCATACCTACCTGCACCACTTTCCTAGTCTCTAGTTCTGCTTCAAAGCTTCATCCCACCTGCATTCACTCTTCTGCACAAGAGATGCAGCTGCAGTCAATTTGTTCAGACCCCTGGGGGCTATTTGACACTCTCAGCACAGTGAGCCCCTGGTGGCACAGGAGTTTCTATGTTCCAAAGGGAAACTCCTCTCTTTAGGTCAAAATTAGGCCAAGGCAAGGATTTTTTTTCCACTCCACAGACTAAGATTGTCTCATTCTACCCAAAAGGAGTAAAACAGAGAATCCATCTGCATTGCAACCAAACAAATCCTTAGTCTACAATAAGAAAGAGGAAACAATCATGTTTAGACTAGAGCTGGTTCAAATGTGTTAACCTCCTTATCTCCCCATACCCTTCATCCACCTAGACACAGCCTGCTCCTCATTTTGTCTAGCTGGTCAAAAGTACTACTGGGCAAGCCACAGCAAGCACCAACTACAGTTCACTTCTGTGGCACAGTCCTGGTAGGAGAGCAGAGCTGGAGTGTGTATTTCATCCACCTTAAAGCAGACACTGACCAGGTGTGCCACAGAAAAGGAGAGGTCCTGACCACAGCAAGGTGCAGCACAAGTGGCACCCACAAAGCTTGCAGGGAAATCAGGGCATGCAGCAGAGCAGGAGCTCGCCAAGGCTTCAGTCTCCTGGGGACTGATGAAAGTGGAACTCGTTCTGTTGGCCCACGGGGGTACTGCTGCTGCTCCTCCAAGAGGTGATGGATGTCTTAGCCCTGGACTGAAGGCAGGCTGGGCAGCGAGGGATGTGCTAGCTCATGAAGCCTCTGATCACAAGCAGCAATGCAACCACCCAATCCTTGCCTACAGAATCAACCCCAGCTACAAGAGGATGGTTTGGGGTTCTCTGCATGCATTTAAACACAGAGATAGCTTCGTGGTAACGCTCATGAGAGCTTGAAAGTTCATTTGGATACTCTGAATACAAAGTGCTTAAAGGAGCTGTCCTGCTCCAGCACTGCTGCAGACAGGCACCGGGCGCTGCCTTACCGAGCAGCCCCGCAGCCTGCAGCTGTGCGGCTCCTCCGGTTGCTCCATTGCCATGCAGCACTGCCCAGGCAGCCGCCTCTCCGCGCCGCTTCACAGCCTTCTTCAGGCAGAGTCTCCAGAGCAGAGCCCCGCTCCCTGCTCCCTGCTCCCTGCCTAGCACTCCCTGCGGAGCTGGGGTGGTCTCCTCACGCTAACGCCCGCAGGCAGGAAGGTGAACGCCGCCTGCCCCGCAGCGCTCCGGCCCCGCAGCGCTCCGGCCCCGCGCCCCGGGCGCAGGAGGCCTCAGGCCTGACAGAGTGACGTGTGCCTCAGCCTGCCGGTGGGGCCTCGCCGGCGACACGGGGCTGCGCGCCAAGCCCGGGCCGTTCTCCCTCCCGGCGGCTGGCAGAGGCGCGGCCCCGACTCCGGCCCCGCCGCGGCTGCCATGGAGGCGGCCAGCAGCAGCAGCCACCCTGTGGCTGCCCACAATCAAGATGGCGGCAGCGCGGCACTGCGTGCGCCCGGCCGCTTCCCGTCGGGGGAGGGAAGGAGGAAGCGCCCGCTCGCCCTTACCAAAGATGGCGGCGAGAGGCGGTCGCGTGTTCCTGGCAAGGGTCAGCGCTGTGACGAGTTCTACTTCCGGGGGAGCGCCAGTGGGCGCCATATTGTCTTGTTCGTGAAGACGAGGAGCGAAAGAGGGGAGAAAGCGGCCGCGGAGCGCTGGTAGCGGCAACGCCTGCGGCGGGAGGCGGGGGAGCGTGTAAGTAGCGGGGCAAGCTGCGCTCGCCAGCGCTCCCGGGGGGCCGGCGGGTGTCGAGCTGACCCGATCTTCCCCTTCGCTCCTCCCCCAGCCGAGCCGAGAGGCGTTGGAGGGCGCCGGGCTGCTGAGGGCGGCAGCTCCTCGCCTGGCCCGAGAAGCCGGCCGCGCCGCGCTGCCGCCCGCGGGAACCGCCGGCCTGGACCAGAAGGGACGATTCGAGCTCGCGGCCCTCCCCCGCCGGCCGGGCGGGCCGTTGCGCATGCGCGGCGGGGGCGCGGGGGGCCGAGGGGCGGCCGGCGCCGGGGAGCCCTCGGGACCCCGTCCCGCCCAGCGCGCATGCGCCGCCGCCCCTCCGCGGGGTCCCCGGTGGCCGGCGGGGCCGGGTCCCGTTACCTGGCAGTGCGCATGTGCCGGGGCCGCCCCGGCGCCGCCTCTCCCGGGGGTGAAGCCGCCGTGGGAGCCGCGGGTCGGCCGCGAGAGGCCCGGGAGGAGCGCACGTAAGCAGCCCCGCGGGGGGAGGCCGCAGGAGCCCTGCCCGGTGCTCGTTCGGCGCGCGGGGCCGCGCCTGGCCTCGGTTAGGCGGTTACCGAGCGAGGGAGCAGCGCCTGCCCCGGGGCTGGGCAGCTGGCGGTGCCAGCAGCCTGCCTCCCGCGGAGGAGAAGGTCTGCGTGGAACATTTGTGCTGCTTAATGGGTTTCGGGGCTGTTCCCACGAGTGCCTTCGCTCGTTCCGCTGGAGGGCTCCAGAGACCCGAGATGAACGATCTGGTCACATGCAGCAGCGGTGCTGAGAGACCCGAGCCTGCTGCGGCAGCTTGGCAGAGCCAGCGCCTTCCGAAGCCTGTCCCTGGGCAGGGCACGGGGCTGCAGCCCTCTCTGCACACACGGCTCCTCGGGGCGCCGGCAGGGGCCCCCGGGGCTCGGGGCCGAGCTGAAGCCGGGTGCCAGGCTGTGTGGCCAAGGGTGGGGCCACAGGCACGGTCAGAGGGTTGGAGGACCTCTCCTGTGAGGACAGGCTGAGAGAGGTGGGAGTGTGCAGCCCGGAGGATGCTTCAGAGAGACCTTCTGGTGGCCTTCCAGTG
The DNA here is from genome assembly GCF_014839835.1 of Dryobates pubescens. NCBI lineage: Eukaryota > Metazoa > Chordata > Aves > Piciformes > Picidae > Dryobates > Dryobates pubescens. Next base: position 14,013,792 of record NC_071639.1, read on the forward strand.
CACAAAGGGGCTGGTGAGCAGGGTGGGGACAGGCTTGCTGGTAGGGCCTGCTGTGACAGGGCAAGGGGTGGTGGGTTAGAACTGGAGGAGGGGAGGTTTAAGTGGACATAGGAAATGTTTTTGTGATGAAGGTGGTGAGCTGCTGCTGGGATGGGCTGCCCAGGGGAGTTGTGGATGGCCCATCAATAGAAGCGTTGCAGGCCAGGCTGGATGGGGCCTTGAGCAACCTGATCTGCTGCAAGGTGGCCCAGCCTGTGACAGGGATGCTATTGAGGGCCCCTTCCAGCTCAGGCCTGTGGATGGTTCCATGGTGTGCTGCCTCAGCTGGGATTCCTCAGGTTTCTGAAGCACAGGACAGTGCTCAGCCACAGTGGTTGGTGCCCATTTCACCTCTGGCAGTCAGACCTGTAGCAGCTTGTCTGTGAACAGTGCCTAGGGAAGGATGTGGGATGCAGAGAGCAGGGGGGTGCTGCAGAGGGCTTGTCAGGAGGCACAGGGTCAGCCACCTTTTAAGGATGAGGAATGGCAGCCTCCAAAGCATGAGGCATGTCTGCCAGCAGGCAGTGGTCAGGGCAGGCTGACAGGGCAGAGTGCTGCCCAGCTGAGCAGCTGTGTCTTGGGGAGGAGTCCTTGCTCTGGAACTCTGCAGCCACTGCCAGGTGGTGCCTCTTGCAGAGGTGGCAGATGCTGTGGGGCACCCAGGGAGCTGGGAGCCTCAGCTTGGACCCAGGACAAGTCACCAGCAGCCCTGACAACCCAGTGACAACCCAGGAAACCAGCTGCTGGTGTTCAGTTTGCCTGGGGCAGCAGCAAGCCTGTGTCACCCCTGCCATTGTGGCCTTACCTGACTCCCTGCCTTGTCACATGGGACACACAAACCCTGCTCTGGAAGTGGCTTCTCCACTCTGGGGCTTGCAAGGCTGAAGACTCTACAAATCCAGCAGAGTTCCCCTTGCCACATAACCTGTGGTGGTAGAAAGGAGTCCTGCCTGTGCTTGGGTGTGAGTTAGGTGCAGGGTGTGCCAGGGGCACAGGAGTGGCCATCTCCCTTCTTTCCAGGTCTGAGGTCCATGATGTCCCAAGCCTGCCTTTGGCAGCAGAGAATGCTTGGTGGGTGTGCTCCCTTTGATCCCCAGCTGATCCCCCTGCCTGGAGGGGTAACTCTGTTTGCCTGTGATGCTCATGCCCAGGGAGGAGGGGATTGGTGGGTGAAGGCCAGGTGCTGGCCTGGGGACATGCCCCATGAATGCTCCAGGCCTGGGGAAAAGTGGCTGCAAACTGGCCAGCAGAACAGGGCCTGGCCATGAGCCAGTGTGTGCCCAGGTGGCCCAGGAGGCCACCAGCAGCCTGGCCTGGAGCAGCAGTGCTGTGGGCAGCAGGAGCAGGGCAGGGATTGTGTCCCTGTCCTCAGCACTGGGGAGGCCACACCTGGAGTGCTGGGCTCACTTTTGGGCTCCTCACTCCAGAAGGACCCTGAGGGGCTGGAGCAGGGCCAGAGGAGGGCAGTGAGGCTGATGCAGGGGCCAGAGTGTAAGAGGGAAGCATTCTGTGTTCCAGTGGCATGGGCTCAGGAGTGCTCAGTTGGTGTGGGGCACACAGATAAGATCCCCTGCAGTTTCTGCACTTGGTGTCCTTCACTGACTTTGGACTCTGTAATTCCTGGGGAGAGCCCTGAACTGCCCCTGGAGTGCTTACCCACCAGTCCTTCCAGCCTCACCTCTGTGTGTGCTGTGCTGGCCCAGGTGAAGCAGTAGCTTAGTGGGGGGAAGGAGGAGCAGCTCTCAGGCAGTGCTGTTCAGCTTGAGCTGTTGGTGGCACTGGGCTCAGTTCTGTCTTCTGCCAGCTGCTGTGCTCCAGGGTGTGGATGTGTGGTTGGGTTTGCCCTGTCTGCAGCTGAAGGCTTCCACAAACCTCATCATGGAGCTGTGCCATAATCCCTCAGTGCCTGCAGCATCAGCTGCCTTGAGGGAAAGCAGAAGGTCTTGCCTTAGGGCAAGCTGCCTGCACAGGGGAGCAGGCTCTTGATTTCAAGGAGCATCTCCATTTCCCCTCGGGCCTGTCTGCAGAGCCTCAGCCCTCAGAGGCCAGGGAAGCTGCCCACAGAGCCTGTGGTGCTCCTCAGACCCTTCTGGAGCTGTGGTGTGGATCACTGCCTGCAGCAGTGTGAGAGGAAAGCGTTCTGTGAGCAGCAGGAGCTGGTGTACCTTTGCTGTTTGTGTTGTGCTGAGCTCCTGCCAAAAGGTGACCAGCTGGGGACCCTGGTTCTGTGGTGCTGCTGTGCAGCCCCAGCAGAGCTGAGCCATCACAGGAGCTTCTCATGTGCCTGCTCTGAGCTGGGGGCTGCCAGGCTGCCCCCCCCGGCGTGGTGCTCCTCTGTAGAGCAGAGAGCCCTGAATTAGCTTCTGTCTCTTCACTGTAAACAGACTCCTGAATGGATCCAGGTTCCTGTGCTGTGCTCTGGCAGCAGGGAGCAGCTCTGGAAGCACCACTGAATGTTCTTTTGTTTGTGCTGGCTGGAGAGAGGAGGCAGAAAGGCAAGGTCCAGCTGGAGGGTGGAAGAGCTAAGGGACAGAGCCTTAGCCCACCAGCATCTCTCTGCATTGTCCTTTGCAAGCAGAGGGGGCCCGTGCTGAACCTTTGTGCTTCTCAGCCTGCTCTGCACACTGGTGACTTGAGCCACAAAGGGGCTGCAAGAAGGCTGCAGAGGGACTGGTTGCAAAGGCCTGCAGGGACAGGACCAGGGCCAGTGGTTTGAAATGAGAGCAGAGCAGGTTGAGATTGGATGTGAGGAGCAAGTTCTGCACCAGGAGGCTGCTGGGACACTGCAGCAGGTTGCCCAGGGAGGGAGCTGAGGCCCCATGCCTCAAGGTGAGGCTGGATGAGGCTGTGAGCAGGCTGCTCTAGGGGAGCATGCCCCTGCTGAGTGCAGGGGGCTGGGCTGGATGAGCTTTGGAGGTGCCTTCCAGCCCAGACTATGCTGTGGTTGCTGCTGGCCACCCAAGTGGCTGCTTGGAGCTGGGCTCCTCTGAAGCAAACAGGCTGTGCTCATCTGCTCTGTGTCTGACTTGGCTGTGAGCCACAAGTGGAGCTTGTGTGCTGCTCCTGTGACCTCAGGGCATGCCTTGGAGTCGTGAGTGTGCCCCCATGGGTGATGTTTGTGCAGCATGGGGTGGTGGATGGTGTGAGCACAGACAGAGAGCCTGGGCAAGAGTTGGCAACAGCCTGGGCAGGACAGAGGGAGTCCCACTCAGTGCAGCCTTACCCACTCTGGTGCCTCCTCAAGGCCTTGGAAAAGCTGGTCCTGGGGCTCCCTGGGAGCAGGCTGGGGAGCTGCCATGGCATCACATTTCCTCTTGGGTGCCAGGCTGCAGGGTACAGGGCCCCCAGCCCCCCTGGCACTGGTGGTGAGGCTCCCTGTTTCAGAGGTGCAGTTGTGCAGTGATGGCTGGGGGGCTGCTTTCTCAGACTAAAGTGCTGGTGAACCTTTACAGTGCAGCAAATGCATCTGGACACCCTCTGGTAGCTGTGCAGCTCTCCAGTGCAAGCCTTAACAGTGTGTTTCACCATCTGGCCCCTTGCCTCTCTCTCCCCTAACCACCTTGCATGACACTTAGCTCCCCAGACACACATCTGCCCCAGGAGCCAGGCAAGGCTCTCACTGGAGTAATGCCTTTTGTGTTTTGCTTTACTTCCAACTGCATTTCTTGGGTCCTTGCCTTACAAACTGCTCATACCTCTCCCTGAACATCCTTCTGGGCTCCATTTCTTTGCAAACCTAGAGAGGCCTCTGACATCTTGCAGTAATACTCAGATGTGACTCTAAAGGATGAACCATTTCCACCAGCTTAACAGTATTAAGCCAGCATTGCTTCAGCTTGCTTGGCAAGGCTTAACTGTAGCTGCACTTATGTAAGTTTCAGTTGTGTGCTGTTTCATGGGCATCTATTTAAACATACAACTGTTATTTTTAGTTGAAATATAGACTATATAAAGACTTAAAAGATGTGGGATCAAGGTGGACAACCTTGGCAGCAATGGCCTTTGAACCAACAGCAGTGGATGCAGTCATTTCAGCACCAGCAAGACCCAAGTAAGTACACAGAAAGCTTTGTGGTTTCCTCTTTCTTTGCTGTTTCCTAATCTGTTGTCATTTGAAGTCCTGAGTCGTTGTCACACAGCATGGCTGATGGTTGCCTTCCTGTAGCTGCTCTCAAGAGAATGCCTTTGTGATGCTCTTCTGAACAGCTAGCAAAGCCAGGAAAGCTTGAGGTTTGAGGCAGCTAGTGCTTACTGTGCAGAGCAGAGGCAAGCAGCTGGGCTGCCCTGGATCACCAGGTTGGAGTGGCACAGGCCAGCAGCGAGAGGCTCTCTGTCCCTGGCTGTCCTTCAGCCAAGCTGGATGGTTGAGCTGAGCAAACCTGCTTTTTGGTCAGTGCCCTTGTTCAGCTGTGTGGGCAGGAACACTCCCTGAAGAGGAGTGTGGTCCTTGGCTTAGGTTGCAGCAGTGATGCTCCCAGGGCTGGAGCAGCTCTGCTGGGAGCACAGGCTGAGGGAGCTGGGGCTGTGCAGCCTGCAGAGGAGAAGGCTCCAGGGGGACCTCAGAGCTGCCTGCCAGGACCTGAAGGGATCCTGCAGGAAGGCTGCAGAGAGGCTTCTCCTGAGGGGGTCTGGAGACAGGGCAAGGGAGAATGGTTTGAAGCTGAGCAGGGTTAGAGTGGAGCTGAGGAAGAAGTTCTTCAGCGTGAGGCTGCTGAGCCTCTGGCACAGGCTGCCCAGGGAGGCTGTGGCTGCCTCCTGCCTGGGGGTGCTCAAGGCCAGGCTGGATGAGGCCCTGAGCAGCCAAGTTGAGAGGCACCCTGCCTGTGGCAGGAGGTTGGAGCAGATGGTTTCAGAGGTCCCTTCCAACCTGAGCCATTCTAGGAGTCTGTGATCTCTGGATTTTCCTTCCCCCACTGAAAACCACCCCAACATTTTAAACAACAGAGCACAGCAGGTGTTGAAAGGCAGGGGACATGAGCTGAAAGTGTGAAGAGAAACACAGGAGTGGCTGAGGAGGATGGAGGCACGTGTTCAATGCTCAGGCACTGATAGGCAACCTGGCTGTGCACTGCTTTCTGTCCCTTCAATTCCTGTCACTTCTCCAGAGAGGCTTCCTGACTTGCCAGTGAGCAGCAGGCACACTGGTGCCTTCAGCTCAGGGGCAGCTTGTGTACTGAACTGGTAGGAATGGGGGTAGAGGTAAAGAGTGGCAGAGAGCTGTGCCACAGGAGAGCATCCAGAAAGCAGGGCTGCTGCAGAGGGGGCACTGCTCAGTGCAGCTCTCTGGCCAGCTTCTTACACCTCATGAATTCAGAATGTGAGGGTAGATAGCTTTGTCAGGCAGATGAGTCCCCTTGTGAAAGCAGTAGCTTGCTGCACCCAGCCAGTGCTGAGGGGCAGCTGAGAGCAGCTCCACTTCAGCAAGGCTCTGGCCTGGCACTTGCTTGTTCCCCTGCACAGAGTCAGCTGCAAAGGTGCTGGTGGTGCTTGCTGAAGGCACAGGTGCCCCCTCTGGGGGGCAGTGGGACATGTAGCTGAGCAGCAGCTGCAGCCTGGCAGAGCTGGGCTGCTCACATCTGGAATCTCCTCTGTTTCTTGTAGGCCAGATTGACTGGGCTGCCTTGGCTCAGGCATGGATTGCTCAGCGAGAAGCCTCAGGGCAGCAGAGTGTAGTGGAACAACCAGGAATGATGCCAAATGGACAGGATATGTCAGGAATAGAGTCTGGGCCAAACAACCATAATAATTTTCAGGGGGATCCCAACTTCAACAGAATGTGGCAGCCAGGTTTGTTCCCTCCCCTTCGTTCCTTCCTTGTCTTCCTCACGTGATGAAGTGGCACTTCTGGCAGGGATTGTTGGAGGTGAATGTGCCCTGCCCCCCAGGTCTGCAGCAGCAGGGCCCCCACCAGCAGCATCAGCTGCTGACCTGTCCCAGCTGCTGCTGGCCGCTCAGGTGTTCCTCAGCCACAGAGGTCTGATCACGCAGCCCCCTCGTCTGCAGGGGCCTGCTTGGCAGTGCACACCTGTGCAAGGCTGCCTCTGGCCCTGGGTGTTGTGGACAAAGTGGGAAGCTGACACTGGAGCAGGCTGCCCAGGGAGGTTGTGGATGCCCCCTCCCTGCAGGGGGCCAGGTTGGATGAGGCCTTGAGCAGCCTGGGCTGGTGGGAGGTGTGCTTGCTCATGGTAGGGAGTTTGGAACTGGATGATCCTGAGCCAAACCCTTCCACGCTTCCCCATAGCTTTGTGTTGCTTTGAGGAGCTTTGGGACAGAGAAGAGCAGTGAGTGGCTGGAGACCTGCAGGCATGGTACTAACTTGGTGCTGAATTGTCTTCTGACTCCTGAACAGAATGGGGAGTGCCTCACCAACCCCCCCACCCGCCTCCCGAGCAGCAGTGGATGGCTCCCACCCCGGGGCAGATGGAAGGCGTTCCTCCGTCGGAAGACAGCAACAGTCAGGACAGTGGGGAGTTTGCTCCTGACAACAGGCATATATTTAACCAGAACAATCACAACTTTGGGGGACCTCCAGATAACTTTGCAATGGGGCCAGTGAACCAGTTTGACTACCAGGTGAAACATATTTGTTGCTTTCCCCTTGTAGACGGGCAGAGTCCCTTCCGTGGAGGTGTTCCTCTGCAGTCATCTCATTCTCCAGTCCTGCAAACATCTCCAGAGTCTGTTGGCTGCTAAAGTGCATTGTCACCAGCTGCTTTACAGAAGAGACGTGCAGAGGGCTCAGCTCTGAGGCCGAAGGGGTGGGGGTTTGGCCATGCTAGCGGTGAGAAGTGGCTGCTGCCTGCGGCGCTGAGCCGGCTGCCCGCGTGCCGGTAGCTAAAGTACCCTCCTGTAGCCTGGGGTTTGGGAAGGAAGAGGAGGAGGAAAGCCACCAAAGTTCAGAAATCCCTTCTTAACAGCAGTGGGCACTGGACCCTAGGGAACAGCCCTGTGCTTGCAGGGAGATAGACTGGATGATCCCTGGATCCTTTCCATCTCTCTCTGCTGTGACTCAATAAACAACGGTATTGCCGAGCAGCCCACAGCCCAGCTCTGCTTCATTCTGGTGTGGGGTGACACAGCATGCTGAACCTGGGGCTGCTTTCAGCACTGGTCATAGCAGGGGGCATTGCACAGATCTTCAAACACAAGGAAGGTTGGGATCTTTCCCCTGTTCTCAGTGTTCTTTCAGAGCTCTTGATACAATGGCAAACTACCTGTTGACTCCCCTCCTCCTGCTCAGAAACACAGCCCAGGGCAGAGATAGGAGGAGAGGCAGTCAAGAGCAAGGGACAGTGGCTTGGAGCTGGAAGAGGGCAGATTCAGATGGGAGATGAGTAAGGAACTCTTGGCAGTGAGAGTGGTGAGACACTGGCACAGGTTGCCCAGGGAGGCTGTGGATGTCCCCTACCTGGAGGTGTTCAGGGCCAGGCTGGATGAGGCCTTGAGCAGCCTGGGCTGGTGGGAGGTGTCCCTGCCCAGGGCGGGGGCTTGGAACTGGATGAGCTTTGAGGTCCCTTCCAACCCAACCCATTCCATGAATGAACCTGTGAGATGTCTCCATCCTCTGCCCTGCTGCTCTCTGTTACTCAGCACTGTTGTTAGGAAGTGAACCAATGTTTTCAAACACACCAGTCCCTTGTTTGCTCTGGTGGGACCAGCTCCTGACATTCATTTCTCTGAAGTGCTGCAGAAGGTTTGTTGGGCCCTGGATAACAGAGGGCTGCTTGGCCTGAGCCTGGGGTGGGAGAGCTCTTCCACCACTGGTCAGTAGAATACAACACAAAATGTTTGCTGCTGGTTCTTCCCAAACACTCTCTCCCTGAACAATTCCATTAGGCATTTGTGGGCAGCAAATGCTGACCCCAGGGCCCTCTCCTGTATGCCTCAGGAGCTGTGACTTTGGGTTGCCTACAGCTTGCTCAGAATCCAGGCTCTGTACTGACCCTGCAGACATTTTAGTGAGCCCTGCTCATGACCCCCCACAAATGATTGCTGGGAGGTGCACAGTGCAGAATGCTTTTGTAATACAATCTTCAGCTCTTCCATTTTGCCCTCAAGTTGTAGTTGCAAGGAAAGGCTGCTGAGCTAGGTGGAGTTGCAGACCTTCATCTTGTGTCCCCTTCATTTCCCTGCATGCTCTGGTGATCAGCTCACAAGGAACTGCTGGAGGTGGATGATGGTTGAAGGGCTTGATGGTTAGCACAGCGTGGAAGGAGGCTGGTCAAAGCCTTTCAGCTTTGTTAGTACCCCTGCTTAAGTCTCAGTGCACTTAGCAGACATGGAAGGAAGCCTTGTTTCTTGGGGGCCCCAGAGAGCTTGGGAGAGTAGCCTGGGAGCGCTGGGTTCTGCTTGCATGGAGTCCGCAGGCCAGCTCGTGCACGTGCTCTGTACTGTTCCCTCTGAAGGAAAACAAACTGCATTACTCTTTCAGCATGGGGCTGCTTTTGGTCCACCTCAAGGTGGATTTCATCCACCTTATTGGCAGCCAGGACCACCAGGGCCACCAGGGCCACCAGCACCTCCTGCACCTCCTCAGAATCGAAGGGAAAGGCCCTCGTTCAGAGACCGCCAGCGCTCCCCCATCGCGATGCCCGTGAAGCAGGAGCCGCCACAGATTGGTACATGGCAGCCACCCCTTGATGAGCACACACAGCAGCTGCCTTGTGACAGCAGCTGGGTACTAGACAGTAGAAAGGAATTCTGTACAGTGAGGGTGGGGAGGCACTGGAAGGGGTTGTGGATGCCCCCTCCCCGGAGGCGTTCCAGCCCAGGCTGGATGAGGCCTGGAGCAACCTGGGCTGGTGGGAGGTGTCCCTGCCCGTGGCAGGGAGTTTGGAACTGCATGATCCTGAAGGTCCCTTCCAACCCAACCCATTCTGTGAATCTCTGAAAACAGTTGCAAGGTTCTAATTGAAAGTGAAGTAAAATAGAAGGGAAAGGGAAAGCTTTTGCAAGTGGTGTTCAGGCCACAGGCAGGTGTGTGGCTTGGTTGGCTTGGGGGGGAGGGTTTCATTCTCTCTTCTTGGGTGGCTTTGTCCTTCCTTTTTCCTTGGAGGGGCGTGGTGGGAAGGGGGAAGGTGGTTGGTTGGGTTTCTGTTCATCTTACCAGAGTGCAAACCTTGCTGCTGTAGATGCTGTGAAGCGCAGGACTCTGCCTGCCTGGATCCGTGAGGGGCTGGAAAAGATGGAGAGGGAGAAGCAGAAGAAGCTGGAAAAGGAGAGGATGGAGCAGCAGCGTTCCCAGCTGTCCAAGAAGGAGAAGAAGGAGAGTGAGGAGGCTGAGGAAGGGGATGGCCCACGGCTGCCTCAGAAAAGCAAATTTGTAAGTCGGAGGACTTGCTCCCTCCTCAGGCTTGTGGCTCCTGAAGGGCAGCAGCTGCTTGCTCCCTTCCAAAGGAGGCTCTGCATTCCTGGTTGTCTTTCTGTGCCTGCTGCTCCAAGTCAAAGGGAGCTGCTGCTGTGGTGATATTTCCCTGCTGTTTTGAAGTGGTTCATGTCTGAGAGGTAAAAGTGTCTGATGTGATCTGCAGCAGCCAAGAGCGAACGAGGAAATTGGACTCTTCTTCCTGTGTTCTGGGAAGGGCTCTTTGAAAGTCTGAATTCTGAATCAGCAGCTGAACAAATCCAGACAGCTGCATTTGCTAACTGAGCCCATTTAGGAGGCCTTGTGTTGCCTCATCTGGGTGCAGTTGTGAGTAGCTGCCTGGCACTGGTCTGACAGCTGTGCGTATCTGCTGTGGGTGGAGAGGGACCTGGAGGGGAGGAAAGGAAGGCAGCTTGGTGATAACTGCAACACAGATTTTAGTGTGAAGTAAATCAAGGTGACTGTCAGGAGATGCACACCTGAGTGTCTCCTGAGGTGTTTGATGCTGTTCTTGCAGGACAGTGATGAGGAGGATGAAGATGCTGAAAACACAGAAGCTGTAAGCCTTGGGAAAATCAGCAGGAGTCCATCCCCAGCTCCTCAAGAGGAGCAGAGTGAACCAGAAATGACAGAAGAAGAAAAGGAGTATCAAATGGTATTACTAATGCAGCTCTCACTGAGCATTTCTGCCTGCTCCTGTTGCTGGAGCACAGCAAGCTGAAGCCCTTTGTCTCTGCCCGCTCCTGGCAGCAGAAGTACAGCAGTGGAGCAGGGTTAGAGGTGCAGGTCCCTGTCTCCTGCAGACAAAGGTCTGGGTTATGTAACTCATGTGGAGCAGAACAGTGCAAGAATGCAGTGACTGAGGCTCTGCAGGGATCATTACCAGTCTGTACTTGGAGATCCCTTGGCAGATCCCTGGGATCCTTGAGTGGCTCCATGCACCCACCTGGGATCTGCCACCGCAGCTTCCTGTCAGGGGGCAATGAGGAAGTGGCTGGAAATAATGAGAGCCACCCACAGATGTGCAGCCCCAGGGGTGCCACTGGAGTGCAGCATTTACTCAGGAGGGTTTGGCTTTGCTCTGTGTGTTCAGTAGTTGGTTTGTGTTTCAGATGATGCTGACCAAAATGCTGCTGACAGAGATCCTCTTGGATGTCACCAACGAGGAGATCTACTACGTGGCCAAAGATGTCCACCGGAAAGCCACCAAAGGTATGCCTGGAGGGGTCTCTGCTTCTCCTGTGGAGACTCCTATACTTGCATGTCTCTAGAGCATTGAACCTCCATAGTTGCCCCCCAAGAACAGCCCCAGTGTAATGCATCCAGCTGGGTAGAGATCAGACCCAGCAGCCATGCCCCGTTGTCCTGGGCGGTGTACTGTGCCTTACCTCACCGGCTCCATTGCTTTCATTCATGCTAGTTCCAGTGGTACCTGGGTGTCAGTGCCTCTTGAGCTGTGGCCCTCTCTTAATGCTGCCACCTTGACCAAGTTCTGAGCTGTCCAGAAGTGAAAAGAGATGCACTTTGAGTCCTCAGAAACTGATTTGCTCTCACTGGGATGGTGCAGAACAGACTTTTTACTGTAGCTGCTGAGAGTTGCTGTGCAGATGCTGTAACTGGGAATGTGATTGCTGATGCTGTGTTTGTTGTTCTTCTCTTCTCTCTGTTCACTGTTGATTTGCAGTTAAATTGTAACCCTTCATGGTGAGGATCTCTAGAAGTGGTTTGCAATGGCTGATGCGTTTTTAATGTTTCTTCTCTCCCTCCAAAGAGCAGCACTAGTAGTAGATTTAACAATACCATAGACTCATGACTATGAAAGCGTGGCTATTTGTGTTAACATGTTGTTCCTGTTGTTGATGTGATACAAAGCTCCTGCAAAGCAGCTGGCACAGTCCAGTGCACTGGCTTCCCTCACTGGACTCGGTAAGTGTGTTCCTTATTCTTGAGAGGGCTTACAGGGGGAGTGTCACTCTTGCCTTGCCTTTCTAGATTGCTTTGTGATGCTAGATTTGAATTGCTCCAGTCACTTGCCAGTAACTTGATCCTTGTCAGCACCTTTCTTTGTTCCACAGGTGGCCCTTACTGCTGTAAGTGGGATGGGGTTTGGAGTACAGGACTAGGCAGTGTGAGTTAGTGTGTGGGAATCTTGCCCTCCTTTTGAAAGTACTGACACAGACTGAGATGAATTTGCTTTGCAAAGGGTGATTGCTTCAGAGAGGGAATGGACTGAAGCTTGAGGAGGGCAGATTTAGACTGGAGATTAGGAAGAAATTCTTGCCAGTGAGGGTGGGGAGACACTGGAACAGGTTGCCCAGGGAGGTTGTGGATTCTTCCTCCCTGGAGGTGTTAAGGCCAGGCTGGATGAGGCCTTGATCAACCTGGGCTGGTGGGAGGTGTCCCTGCCCAGGGCAGGGGCTTGGAACTGGATGATCTTTAAGATCCCTTCCGACCCATCCCATGAATGTATGAATGGAGACTGGTTTGTATCTTTTCCTGCTTTGATCCATCCAAACAAGAAGGGCAAGTTGGTGGAAGAGTTATGTGAGAGTCTGTGCCTAAAGCTATGATCACCTTTGGAATGATTGTCTTATTTAAAAGCTCCCTTGCCAGGGGTTACCAGAAACAGCACAGGGAAAAGAGATTGGAATGCAGGCTTGAGCCACAACAGCAAAAGATCTTTGCCCACATGCTGCTTACCACCTGAAAGACCCCACAGCAGTGTTGGTGCTCAGTTGTGTGTTTGATAATTGAGTGCTACCTTCACAAGTGTTCACCTGGTGTAAAACTAACTCAGCAAAGACCCTAAGAACCTCAGCCTGAAAGCAACTCGAGCATATCGCCATGTCAGGTGTTCACACTGACTGATGTCTCTTCCCAGTGCAGCAGGTGGTAATGTCTGTAGGGGAGGAGAGTCCCTTTCTGTTCCTCTCCCTACCTGCCAAAGCCCAGTGCTTTCTAAACCAAGAACCAAACCTCCTGAGGCCTTCAGACCTGCTGTAGCCTTGGCCTGTGGCTGAAATCATTCCAGAGGTGTCTCCTGGGCACTCTCTGTTGGGTTGGTGCTGCAGAGGCAGGCCCTGTGTGAGCTCTGCAGGGAGCTGCTTTGCCCTTGGTACAATGGGAAGAGTTCCCTGACCGCAGGGGTTGCTTGCTGCAAATAGAGGAGGAGCTGTTCAGGAGGAGCAGAAGCAGGCAGAGAGCATCAGTGCAGCTGTGGGGGCCTGGCTCGCTCCAGCACTGGCACCCTCTGAAGGAGTCACTTGGTTCTGCTAAGAGGGAGTGGAGGAAGGGCAGTGTTGCTCTGCTCTTTGCTTGAAGAGAGCTTAGCCCTGCCTGGTGCTAGACTGGACTTTATGCACGCAGGTGGCCTGGGTGGTTATGGATCAGGAGACAGTGAAGATGAGAGGAGTGAGAGAGGCTCCGAGTCGTCTGACACCGATGAGGAGGAATTGCGGCACAGGATCAGGCAAAAGCAGGAGGCCTTCTGGAGAAAGGAGAGAGAGCAGCAGCTGCTGCTGGAGAAGCAGCTGGAAGGTAAGCACCCAGTGGCTCCTTACTGTCTGCTCTGGCTGGGGTGTGAGTTGAGGGGAGGGGAAGTGCATTTTTAGCCCCAGAGTTCTGACTCTGCTGCTCTCTGTGGAATTCGCTGCTTAATGTGTGTGCATTGGTGGGAGAAAATAGACTCTGAAGCCAAAGTGCTTGGCTGTGCTGCTCTCTGCAGAGTTTGCTGCTCAGAATGTGTAAATTGGTGGGAGAGAAGCCACATTGGAAGCCAGGAGATAGGAAACCAAATTTAGAAATCATGTCTTTTAACTCCAAAGTTTGAGCAAAAATGCTGATTCAGCCCCTTGAGCAAAACGCACAGAGGGAGGCTGCAGCTCCTTTGCAGCTTCTAGTCGAGGTTTGTGTCAGACTCACAGAGTGGCAGGGTTGGGAGGGACCTCCAGAGATCCAAACCCCCTGCTGCAGCAGGATGACACCCAAGTAAATCACACAGGAACATGTCCAGATGGGTTTGGAATGCCTCCAGAGAAGGAGACTCCACAGCCTGTCTGGGCAGCCTGCTCCAGGGCTCTGCCACCCTCCCAGCTGCAGCACTGTGTATGTAGGTGAGTTTGAGAGTTCTGGTGCTCCAGGATGTTTGTTTGAAAACCTTGTCTTAAGCATGGAATAACATCAGGGACTTCTGAAAGTGGCTGAGTTCTGCTCCACTTCTGAGCCAGGAGAAAAGCTTCTCTAGCAGATCTCTGCTGGGGAGACTCTGGCACAGGCTGCCCAGGGAGGCTGTGGCTGCCTCCTGCCTGGAGGTGTTCAGGGCCAGGCTGGATGAGGCCTTGAGCAGCCTGGGCTGTGGGAGGTGTCCCTGCCCAGGGCAGGGGCTTGGAACTGGATGATCTTTGAGGTCCCTTCCAACCCATTCCATGAATGCTCACAGGAAGGTGCTGGTGGGTGCTTTGCATGACGGCAGCCAGCGCAGTGCAGCGCTGTGGGCAGTGCAGCGCTGTGGGCAGTGCAGCGCTGTGGGCAGCGCTGGGACGCGTTGGGCTTGCCAGGGGCAGCAGCCTGGGCAGCAGTGGTGTCTGGCTGCAGGTGAATTGCATTTTCCTTCCTTTCTTCCAGAAGAAAAGTTGCAAAGTGAAAAGGTTTCAAAGGAGGTGAATGAATTCATCAGCAAAGAACAGAACAATAACTCAGCATGCCAGGAGGCAAAAGAGCTGGAAGCAGATGTGCTTCATGAAAAGAAAAGATCTCCCAATGCAGTGGCTCCTGAGGCAGAAGCGAGAAAGGAGGGCAAAGAGAGGGCAGGGAGGAGCGGGTCAGGCAGCTCTAGCAGCGGCAGCAGCAGCAGCAACAGCAGGAGCAGCAGCAGCAGCTCCTCTGTCTCCAGCTCGTCCTACAGCTCGAGCTCGGGCAGCACTCGCAGCTCCTCGCCTTCCTCCTCTCCCAAGAGGAAGAAGAGGCACAGCCGCAGCAGGACTCCCTCGCATAAAGTTAGGCGCAGCAGGAGCAGGAGCTACACCCACAGGAACAGGAGGGAAAGGAGCAGGAGCAGGGAGAAAGTCAGGGACAGGAGGAGATCCAGCAGGAACCGCAGCGCTGAGCGCGGGGAGAGGCGCAGGAACCGCAGCCCCTCCAGGGACAGGAGCTGGGAGAGGCGGCGCAGCAGCAGCCGCTCTCGGGACCGGCGAGCCAACCGCGCCAGCCGCAGCCGCTCCCGGGACCGGCGCAAGGCCGAGGAGCAGCGCAGGAGCCCCCCTGGCGGCAGGCACAAGCACAAGGGCGAGGGCAAGGAGCAGGAGAGGAAGAAGGAGCAGGGCGGGGGGGCGGAGAAAGAGAGGAAGAAGAACAGAGAGAGGGAGAGGGATCAGGAAAAGAGGAAAGATAAGGCCAAGAAGGAGGAGAAGGAGAGCAAGGCCGGCAGCCAGGAGGACAGTAAGCTGAAGAGAAAACGAGAGAGCGAAAGGACTTTCACCCGCGGGGAGTCCATCTGCGTCAAGATCATCAGGCAGGACTCCCGGCACGAGAGCAAGAAAGTGTGCACCAAAGAGAGCAGGAGAGGGTCGGGCTCCGAGTCTAGTGGCAGGAGTAGCTGCGAGTCTGCAGGCAGCAGCAGAGAGAAGAAGGGCAAGAAAGCGAAGCACCTCCGGTCCTGCTCCCTGGAGAAATCCCAAAGGTCTGGTAAGAAGGCAAGCCGCAAACACAAGTCTAAGTCACGATCAAGGTAGTATCCTTTTTATCTGCTTTGTCTGCCTTTTGCCTTTAGTTTTTGCTACTCATCCTCATGTGTACACCTTAGGGCTTTTTGTTTGTAACAGACTCTGGGACTTAGTAACTTTTGCTTTATGGTTTTGTTGGCTTTGTGTCTCGGGGAGGAAAAACAGTAACTTGGGAAAAGCCAAACCGAAGCAGCTCTTTGTAACAGCCTAGCAATGACTAAAGCCTGCAGCGTGTGTGTGGGTCTGGGGGGGCTCCTGGATGTGCCTGATTAACTTGCCCCTCTCCCTTTGTGTTTTTTGTTTTGCCTTTCCCCCTCTCTCTTGCAGATCCACAACTCCTCCTCGTCGCAAGCGCTGAGGAGCGCTCCGGCAGCGCTGCCATGACCTTAAACAATTCCATGAGTTATAAGAGGCTTGTCTCATTATAGAGGCACTTTGTGGCTATGTAGGTGAAAGCAGAATCCTTTTGGGTTTTTTATCTGTAAATAGCTGTATTTTTGGTTCCTTTTTTTTTCTCCTTCCCCCCCCTTTTTTTCTTTCTTTTTCTTTTTTCTTTTCTTTTTCCCCCTTTTATTTTTTCTTTTTTCCCCCTTTTATTTTTTCTTTTTTCCCCTTTTATTTTTTCTTTTTTCCCCCTTTTATTTTTTCTTTTTTCCCCCTTTTATTTTTTCTTTTTTCCCCCTTTTATTTTTTCTTTTTTCCCCCTTTTATTTTTTCTTTTTTCCCCCTTTTATTTTTTCTTTTTTCCCCCTTTTATTTTTTCTTTTTTCCCCTTTTATTTTTTCTTTTTTCCCCTTTTATTTTTTCTTTTTTCCCCCTTTTATTTTTTCTTTTTTCCCCTTTTATTTTTTCTTTTTTCCCCCTTTTATTTTTTCTTTTTTCCCCCTTTTATTTTTTCTTTTTTCCCCCTTTTATTTTTTCTTTTTTCCCCTTTTATTTTTTCTTTTTTCCCCTTTTATTTTTTCTTTTTTCCCCCTTTTATTTTTTCTTTTTTCCCCCTTTTATTTCCCCTCCCTTTCTTTTTCCCCCTTTTATTTTTTCTTTTTCCCCCTTTTATTTTTCCTTTTTTCCCTTTTTCTTTTTTCCCTTTTATTTTTTCTTTTTTCCCCCTTTTTTCCTTTTTTCATTTTTCCTTATTGTTCCCTTTTAAATTTTTTTTTCCTTTTTTCCCCTTTTTTCTTTTTTTTTTCCCCTTCTTTCCCCCTTTTTATTTCTCCTTCTTTTTCCCTTTTTATTTCCTTCCCCCCCCCTCCTTTTTCCCTTTTTCTTTTGTTTCCCCCAAATGCTGCTCAGAATTAAAGACACAACCTTAGGATTTCTTTGTATTCCCAGGATTTTATTTTGTTTTACTTTATTTTTCCTCCTGACAAACATCCCCCAGCCCTGCCCCAGGCCATTCTCTTCCAGCTGTAATGTTCTTAACCCTACTCTTGAATGTACTGTGATGTCAATAAAGCTCTTTAGTTCAGGGGTTTTTTTTATTGGTTAAATGTCTTGCACCTGGATTTTGTCTTAAATTGTAGAAATTCCCTTTTCTTTGGCTGGTTTTTTGTCTGTTTTTAAGGGAGAAGGCAGCTTTTTTGCTATAACAAATTTTCCAGCTCCTTGAAACTAAACCAAAAGATTTTAAGGTAAAATATTTGTCAACAAAAGCAAGCTGTGATTTGTGGACATGATGGGGTTGAGCTGTGGGGGATGTGGAAGGAGAAAGGGAAGAGATCTTATTTTTGCTTTGGATCTGTGTAACAGATTTCTAATAACCTTTTGATTTGGACTAGCAAGAAATGTGCTGTGTGTAAATCTGGGTCACTGTCAAACGAGACTGCATCCCCTGAGGAATCTGAGAGTGGTGTGGCAGTGGGAGGCTCTGGAACTCTGTCCCTCAGCCTGTTTCCTGGCTCTTCAGGGATGCTACAGGAGCAAGAGTCAGAGCCGGAGCTGTGTGTCTGGAGTGGGTTCAGGAGTGGCACTGGGGGCACAGCAGGAGCCTGGCAGTAGGTTAGCTCAGCCTTAGTGTGTGGTGACCATTGGAGGCGTGCTCCCTGCAGCATGGACTAGACAGCAGCGTAGCTGAGGCTCTGGCTTTATCATCACCATAAAGGGAGAGAGGTCCCCAGTTGCCTCTTCAGGAAATGGAGACCTTCTGGCCCTCTGCAGCTCCCTGAGAGGCTGGAGCCAGGTGGGGGTTGGTCTCTTCTCCTTAGGAACAAGTGACAGAACGAGAGGGAGTGGCTTCAAGTTGCCCCAGGGGAGGTTTAGGTTACAATTGGAAGCAATTTCTTCCCTGCAGGGGTTCTCCGGGCTGCCCAGGGAGGTGGCTGGATGCCCACCCCGGCATTCAGAGAGTGTTTCAGAGAGGCTGAGGGACCTGGTTCAGCCCCAGACTTGCAGGGTTAGAGCATGGCTGGCCTGGGTGCTCTGAAGGGGCTTTTCCCACTGAAACCATTCTCTGATCGCTGTTAGTAACAAGAGTGTGAAACAGTTGTAAGTCAAAAGCCCAGCCCATAATCCACATCTAGGCCAGTGGCTTACTGGAGCTGAACTCAGACAGATCCTGCAGATCTGTGCCTAGAAGGGCTGGTGAGGTAGCAGTTGGGAAGGAGATGAAAGGCTTAACAGCACAGTAAGAGCTCTTTGATGGCTCTATCTTCATCAGAGCCAAAATGAGCCTAGCACAGAGCCCTTGCAGTCTGTCTGTGTGAGCAGAGGAATCCACTGAGCTACACTCAGCACCCAGCTAGGCAGCAGCACTTCTGCCACTGCCATCCTTCCCATGAGCTGCAGGAGTGAAACTGCTCCACTGCCAAGGATCCCATTTCCCATTTACTGAACGAGCTCGTGGCTGGTGAATACCTGCATGTTTGTTTAACAGAGCAATAGGTGATCAGTCATCAATAACATCCACCCCAAGGAGGTCCTTCCACCTGGAGTGAGCAGCTGCAAAACAAGGCAGCACTTGCAGCACTGCTTTGGCTTGCCCTGGGGACAAGGATGGATTGGTCTCAGCTGGCTCTCTGCACACGAAGTCGGCAGCAGCACGGTTCAGGTGCCTCAGGAGGTGTCTTGAGGCTGAGAGAAGCTACAGTGAAGCTGAAGAAAAGCTGAGGAACACAGGTGCCAGGATGCACTGGAGTGGATGTTCAGCTCAGCTTTCTGTTCTCTGACTAATAAATAACAAAGACTGTATGGAAACCTTTCTCTACTCTGCCAAGCCCTGGAGTTCTGTCACTTCCTGTAAATATGAGAGTTATTTTTGACACACATGCACTTCTCTGGGCAGTGACTTGTATGCCAATAAAGGAGCATACTACCTCTGGACTGCACTCTTTCAGGCCTGAATCTTACTCTGCAGCACACCAGGAGCTCCCAATGCTTCAGTTCTGTGTCAGCCTCCCAGGCACCAGATCTCTTTGTGTCGTGGTCTTCTGTCTTTGGTTCAGTCTTCTGCACAGCTGGAGTGGGCTCAGACCATGGGCAAACATCTGTGACGTGGGAATGCTGCACTGGGGAAGGTCTCACCTGGGTTGTTGCTCCCTGGCATTGTCAGATATGCCCTGCAGAGTTGTTGCAGGGCCCTGCAGGAGAGCATGGCAGCGTTTAGGGGTGCCTGGCACTGGGAGGCACTTCCCTGGAAACATTAATAACTAAGGGAGGGTGTGGAACCAAGTGAAAAATGGTTTGGGGATGAACACAACAAACCCAATGTGTGATGTACCCCCAGGGCTACCCCTCACGGGGCCAGGGACAGGCCAGAAATGAGAGAAAGGCAGAGCAAGTACTGCTGCTTGGAGCAGGGCATGGGCACCATTCTGGAGCCAACAGCTGTGGTGTCTGTGAGGCCCTATCTCCCGGGAGAGAGTTGAGCTTGGGCTGCAGCTTTTAACTCTGTTATCTGAGTCTGTTTAATAATAGAGAAATGGATAACTGCTGCTTCAGTGTTGGGGTGAGGGTTGGACTTGATGCTCTTAGAGGTCTTTTCCAGCCCAAACAATTCTGTGCTTCTGGTTTACAGCCAGCTTACCCTGCCAGGGCAGATCCCTGCCCCTGTGCTCTCTCTTTCATTGCTTGGTTTTTAAACATCACGGATCTCAAAGCACGGGTGGGGGTTGGAAGGGACCTCACCCAGGGCAGGATCACCCAGGGCAGGTCCCAGAGGAACACATCCAGGTGGGTTTGGAACCTCTCCGGAGAAGGAGACTCCGCAAGCTCCCTTGCAGCCTGCCCCAGAGCTCAGCAGCCTCGCAGGGGAGAGGTGTTCCCTTGTGTCCTCTCAGCAGCGGGGCGGTGCCAAGCGCAGCGTTGCGGTGCCAAGCGCAGCGGGGCGCTGCAGCGGCCGCGCACCGCTCCCGGGCCGCCGCGAGGGCCGGAACCAAGCTTGCAGGCGCCGGCCCCGCGCCGGGCCCCTGTGGGCGCCGCACGCCCGCGCGGGGGAGCGGAACGGAGCCGGAGGCGGGAGAGCGGCGGCGATGGTGTGGGGCGGCAGCGGCTGTGCCCTGGGCCCGCTCCTCAGCCGTGCCCTGGGGCGCCGGCGGGCCGGGGCCGCGCTGCTGGCGGCTGCGGGCGGTGAGCGGGCGGGCGGGCGGAGGGCGCGGCGGGAGGGCCCCGGCCCCGGCCCCGGCCCCGGCCCCGGCCCCGGCCCCGGCCCCGGCCCCGGCCCCGGCCCCGGCCCCGGCGGCCTCCCGCAGCTGAGATGGCCTTGCCCCCCAGTCCCCTAAGGGCAGGGCCCCCGCACGCCCCGCCTTCGGCCGCGGGTTGCTTCGGGCAGCGCTTCCCGGTCCCCTCCGGTTCCCTGCTGCCGCCGTGCAGCAGCAAGCAAGCGTGCGCAGGTTGGGTGGCTGGGGCTGTCCTGGCGCGGCGTGAAGTGAGCCAGCGGCATGGGGCTGCCAGTGAGCGCTCCTGAAGCTGCTGTTCCTGCTTCTGCAGGTGACCAGACCGGCCCGGGAGGTGCCCTTCAGAACCGCAGCAGGAAGATGCAGCTGAGATCCAGCAATGCTCTGCCTGTCCCTCCGACTGAAACCCACAGCCTGTAAGCGTCTGAGCCAAGCCTGCCTGCCCAGCACCATTCTCTGTAGCAGTTTGGTTTTGCTTTGTGTCAGGTGAAGCCGTTTGTAGATCTCACACACGTGTGGGTGCCTGGTGCAGCCTGGTTTGGGTTTATCGAGCTGCAGAGGGCAGCTGAGCAGCCTTCTGTTCTGGGAGAGGAGGTCCCACAGGGTGTCCAGAGCCTGGTTTTGCTAAGGAGGTGTCCAAAGGAAGAGGACTGCTGGCTTTGTTTTCATTTTTTGCTGCAGAAAGTGTTTCCCCATGCTTCAGCAAACACTTTTTCCACTCCCCCATGACATTCACATCTTTCATTCCTTAGGGTGACTGCAAGGAGACTTTGCAGCACTTCACACTCATCAGTGGATCCAGCAGAAGTGAAGAAATTCCAGCTCCTGGCCCATAAGTGGTGGGATGAAGAAGG
This sequence comes from Dryobates pubescens, assembly GCF_014839835.1. Taxonomy (NCBI): domain Eukaryota; kingdom Metazoa; phylum Chordata; class Aves; order Piciformes; family Picidae; genus Dryobates; species Dryobates pubescens. The sequence continues at coordinate 14,034,379 of NC_071639.1, forward strand.
AGAATATTCAGCTCTTCATTCTATGAATGACATCAGAGTGCCATTTATTAGGTATGGCCCTGAGGACAGAGCTGCTTTGGTGCATGGGCTGGTTCTGCCTGAGCACAGACAGCACAGAGGCTTGGCTTGGGAAAGCCCTTTGAGATCACCCAGTCCAGCCACTCCCTAACTCTGCCAAGGCTGGGGCTAAACCAGAGAGCCACAGCATGGGTTGGGTTGGAAGGGACCTCAAAGCTCATCCAGTTCCAGCCCCTGCCCTGGCCTCAGTGCCTCATCCAGCCTGGCCCTGAGCACCTCCAGGGAGGAGGCAGCCACAGCCTTCCTGGGCAGCCTGTGCCAGAGTCTCCCCACCCTCACTGCAAAGAATTTCTTCCTAATCTCCAGTCTAAATCTGCACTCCTCAAGCTCAGAGCCCTTCCCTCTCACACTTCATCTCTGCCTCTTTGAAGCACCCCCAGGGATGGGGATTCAGCCATCTCCCTGAGCAGCCTGTGCCAGGCTTTGAGAACTCTTTCAGGGAAGAGGTTTCTTCTAATCTCCAACCTAGAGCTCCCCTGGTGCAGCCTGAGGCCATTTCCTCTGCTCCTAAGGAAACAAAACCAGTCACCAGTACTTAAGGTGACAGCAGGTTGCATGTAGAATGCTGCTTTCTGTTTGGAGGTCTCAGATTTTAATTCCAAAACAAACCCTCCCCAGCTGTCTGGAGGAAGCTGCTAAAGGAGCCCTCAAGTTCACCAGCACTGCTCTGTTTGATCTCTAGGCACATACAGAGGTGTACCTAAAAGCCAGCCTGCTGTGTGTGCCTCTCATCACAGCCCTTTCCTTTCAGAGATACTCTGCTGAGCATGAGCAGCAATTACCAGCTAGGCAGTCCCCTTGCTGGGGTGAAGGTCCTGGATGTTGGCTGTGGCGGTGGCCTGCTAAGTGAGGTAAGCAGCTGTGTGCTCTGCTTTCCCTTGGAAAAGGGCTTCCAAGTGGCTGAGCTGTTCTGCTGGTACACTGCTTGCTTTCTCCTCCAAGGAGGAGCTCTGCCTTCTGTGGAGAGGGGAGAGTTCTGTTAGCACAGTGCTGGTGGCTCACAGCAAGGGAGGGAGTTGTCACTGAGACCATCCAGAGTCTCACCATCCTAGTCCTAAAGAGCTTCTTCCTCAGCTCCAGCCTGACCCTGCTCTGCCTCAGCTTCAAACCATCCCCCCTTGTCCTGTCTCTGGACACCCTGATGGAAGGTCCCTCTGCAGCCTTGCTGCAGGATCCCTTCAGCTGTTGGAGGTCTCTCCCAGCTGCACCGATTCAGCGCCGGGGCTGTGGCCCTGCAGAGCCTGCAGCCGCCGGCGCCGTGGCAGCGGCCGTGCCTCCCCTCCTGCAGCTGCGGCAGCGCTGGCTGCCGGGCTGGAATAACAGACATGTGGTCATGTTCTGCAGCCTGTGTCAGTTTCAGGAGAGGTGAGGGCTGAGGTGTTAACCTGTGAGTAAGAAGAGACTGGAGAAACTTGAGTGACAGCCAAGCCTGCTGCTATCCCAGGAATCATCAGTGTTGAGCTGTCGGCAGTGGGCACGGCCCGGAGCTGCTCCTGTATTGGGTAACCATTAAGAAGCGATGAGGCTTGGCCATTAGTGCTGCCTGCTGAGGAGAGCAGTGGCAGTAACCAAACCCAGCACTGCTTTCTCTCCTTGCAGGGCTGGGGTGCAGCCCCCCCTTCTTGTCCCTCTCTCAGAGGGGCAGGAGTAAAGCCTGGAGAAGAGGAGGATCAGGGGAGACCTTATTGCTCTCTACAGCTGCCTGAAGGGAGGTTGTAGCCAGGAGGGGGTTGGTCTCTTCTCCCAGGCACCCAGCACCAGAACAAGAGGACACAGTCTCAAGCTGTGCCAGGGGAGGTTTAGGCTGGAGGTGAGGAGAAAGTTCTTCACAGAAAGAGGAATTGGCCATTGGAATGTGCTGCCCAGGGAGGTGGTGGAGTCACCACCCCTGGAGGTGTTCCAGAGGGCATTGGATGTGGCACCTGGAGCCATGGTTTAGTAGCCATGAGGTGCTGGGTGAGAGGTTGGACTTGATGAGCTCTGAGGCCTTTCCCACCTGGTTGATTCTGTGAAGTCTCTGCTGTACCAAAATGGATCCAGAATTTCTTCTCAGCATTCCTGTCCCTTCCTAGGAGAGTTCAGCTCCACCTCCCCCACAGCTTCTTCCTGAAGGGCTCAAGCCAGGCTGCCAGAGCAGGGCTCAGCATTCTTTGTCTTGTTCTCTGCTGGGTGTTTTCTGCCAGCTGCAGAGTTCCAGATGCCTTTAAGTGAATTGTTTTCAGGACACTCTGTGTTATTAGCCTTTAGGCAGACTGGGAGCTTCAGTTACTGGAATCGATCCTCTGGAGGACAACATCAGAACAGCAGATCAGCACAAGTCATTTGATCCAGTCCTGGCCAAGAGAATACAGTACAAGTCCAGTTCACTGGAGGAGATTGTGGAGGAGTCTATGGAAACCTTTGATGTAATTGTAGCTTCTGAAGTAGTGGAGCATGTGGCTGACCTTGAAATGTTTATCAAGTGTTGCTCTCAGGTGTTAAAGGTAAGGGAGTTCTTGCCTTCATTACTGGGAATATTGATCCCCTTTTATTCCCAAGGAATCTACCCCTGCAGTCATTTCTCCTCCTTGCAGTCTGCTCTAGAGGTCCCTTGCATTCTTTGTGATGCAAGCAGCTCCTCCCCAGCTCAGTAACTCAAGTTAGAGGCAATGTCTTTCCCAGCCCTGCCCTACAGCAGTGTCAATGGCACTGCCCAGCAGTGCAGAGCTGCTTTGCATCCAGACCTGCTGCTGTCACCCAGGTGAGAAGGGAAGGCTGTGGGTCAGGCTGCATCACAGCTGGCTGTAGAGATGTTTCTGACCCACAGGACTGCAGCTCTGGCATCAGCTGTGCTCCTGGCTGGCTTGTGAAGGGTCACAGTTGTGCTTTGAGATAATCAGGTGAGGGTTTGTTCCTCCTGAGGCCACTTCATTTGTGAAGCAGGACAGCAGGCCCTGCACACAAGCAGCAGCTTTCCTTTGCTCCTGATTTACCCTTCTGATAACCCAGAGGAACAGAGAAGAGCTGAGTGGAACACAACTCATGTTGAGCCTCCTGGAGACACAGAAATGATCCTTTGCTGCTGCCAAACAGTCTCAGGAGTGCTCAGAACTCACTGCTGCCCTGGGGTTTTGACTTGGTGATCGTTCAGGGCCTGGCAGCAGCTGCAGGCAGGGCTGCACATTCTGGGCTGAGCCATAGCCAAGTGTTTCTCTTCACAGCAGATACAGCCTATGCCTCAGTCCCTTTTATTTATCCATGTCCTGGGCAGTGCTATGTTGCAAGTGGCTTTATCACATAGTTTTGGGGGCAGGGAAACAGTTTTCAGGCCACCTAAGAGTTTGATTGTGTTGAGCCTTTGATGCCTGCTGAGCCATGCTGTTAAACATTGTGTTCTGGGCTGTATTTAAATGATATAGTTGTAAATAGCTGTTCTGGGCTGGAATTGGTTCCTGCTCCTGCAGCAAGGAGCCCTGCAGATGGGCAAATTCTGTCCTTGAGTGCAAAAAAATTAACTAAGTGTTCTTCTAAGGGAACCTTTTTCTCTTTAAATTAGCCTGAAGGTTCTTTGTTCATTACTACAATCAACAAAACACAGCTGTCCTATGTGCTGGGAATTGTGGTGGCAGAAAAGCTCCTGGGCATTGTACCAGATGGGACACATGAGTGGGAGAGGTTTGTCCCCCCTGAAGAGCTGGAGAGCCTCCTGGAATCAAGTAAGTTCCAGGCCAGGTGGTAAGAGTGCAGAGAGGTCTCCAAATGGTCCCTGCAGAGCTGGCAAGGGGCTGAGCTGGGAGGCATCCCTGCAGGATGGGACAGCTGGGATCTAGCTCACTGTAAGGAAGCTGAAGTCTGAGTCGAGCTCTTCTCCTGGCAAGGCTGTTCCCTGGCACTGTGCAGGGATGCTGTGAGGGACAGGACCAGCCCCAGGTCCAGTGCTGGTGGTGGTTCTGCTCTCCCTGCCAAAGGAGAAGCAGGTGCAGGGCAGTGATGTGACAGGAGGGCTGTTTCTGCTTCCCTCGTCTTGGAGACAGAAGAAACCTCCTCATTAAAAGGGTTCCCCAAGCCTGGCACAGGCTGCCCAGGGAGGTGGCTGAGTGCCCACCCCTGGAGGTGTTTTGGAGAGGCAGAGCTGTGGTGCTGAGGGCCATGGCTTAGCCCCAGCCTTGGCAGAGGCAGAGCATGGTTGGACTGGACGAGCTTGAAGGGCTTTTCCAACCCAACCCATGCTATGAGGGGCTTTGCTGTGGCAGTGACTGAGTGTTGAAGAGCATGCCTTGCTTCTCTGTCTCCTAGATGGCTTCTCAGTGAAGGCTGTGCAGGGGATGCTGTACAACCCCCTCTGGGGGTCGTGGAGCTGGGTGGGCAGCAGGAGCATCAACTACGCCGTGCACGCCGTCAAGCCCCGGGCTCAGGGACAGCACAGCCCAGCAGCAGCCCTGCCAGAGCTGGGAGCTGAGCAGCCCTCAGCCACAGGGACTGCTGTGTGATGGAACTGCCACCAGCAACAGAGCTGGGCAGGAGAGACCCCTCTAACTGCAGGGTTTGGTGTGTGCATTGATAATGCTGCTGCTCCTTTTGGCCAGATGCTGGAGGGCAGCCTCAGAAAAGAAGCCACCAGGTGCCACTGTCTCAGGGATCCCTTCAGACTGGAATGAGCAAAGCTTTTCCAGAGTGAGTGTTGCTACCAGAGAGTCATTCTCCAGTTGTTGGATCCTGGCAGTAGCTTGGAGGAAGCTCCTGTATGGAATGGCATTTTCAGTCCTGCTGGGAGAGCTCCCAGCTCCCTGGAGCAGCAACTGAAACCCCACAGGGATGTGTAAGAAATAAATGCTTGGGATGTAAAGTACTCAACCTTCTTTCTGTTGGGTGAGCTGATGTGAGCTGAGTGCAGGGGAAGAGCTGTCTCCTGGACCAGAGAGCTCAGCTGCCAGGAGCCTCTTCAGCACAGAGGCTCTGTGCCTGTTCTTTCCACTCACTTCCTCTGCCTACAGAAGGCAAAGCTGCAAGGAACATTTTACTGCTCCAGCAGGGCTTTGTGCCTCAGGAAGTGGCCATCACTGAGCTGGGAAGTCAGATCCCTGCCAGAGTTAGTTCTGCTCTAGCTCAGCCCAGGACAGCAACGCAATCCTTTGATTCTGCTCAGGCTGAGCAGTACCAGAGATCTGATTCTCAGGTGGCTGTGGTAAAACCCAGCCTGTGCCTCCCCTGCTTCCTCCAGGCTGTGGGACAAGAGTCTCCTCTTCTGCAGCTCCTGCCCACAGCAGCCTTTCACCAGTGTGGACACATCCTCCTGCAGGGTGACCTGATGATCTCAGAGAGCTCTTCCCACCTCAGTGACTCTGTTCTGTGACTCTTGAGGCCACACAGAGTGCTGCCACGTTTGACTGTAGCCAGCAGGGCTGGGGCTTCCCCTGGGCTGCAGAATCACTGCCCTGCCTTGATGTGGCCATGCATTAATTGCACAACTACCTCTTGGTACATTAGGAATGGAGGACAGACACTTTGATCTGCATTTTATTGTGCTTTTGTTCCCTCACAGAGTCACTCCAGCACTAAGTCAATCTCCCTTCGTTTGTTTGGTCCTGCTTAAAAGGACTGGAAGATCATTAGTGTGCCATTAATAACCCTGGAGCCTGCTGCACCCTGTGAGCTGTGCTACCCTCAAAAAACCCAACCCTCAGACCCCCTGCAGGTCGAGCTGCTCAGCTTGCCTTGTGGAGCACAGGCTGCCCGGGGAGGTGGCTGAATCCCTGTCCCTGGGGCTGTCTCAAAGAGGCAGAGAGGTGCTGAGGGCCATGGCTTAGCCCCAGCCTTGGCAGGGTGAGAGAATGGATGATCTGAAAGGGCTTTTCCAACCCAGCCCGTTCTGTGATTCTAGGCAAGCAGGCTTAGGTGTACATCAACTGGAACAATCTGCTTCATTCTCTTACTCTCTCTGCCCTTAGCCTCTGCCTTCTCTGGGGCAGCACTGGGAGCTGAGCAGTTTGCTCCCTCCTGCCCTCTCTTCCTCACAGCTCACCCCTGCCTGTCCTGGCCACTGATTCCAGGGGCAGGTTTCAGGGCAGATCTGCCTCTGAAAGTCAAGCAGTGGCAGCAGCTGGGACCTGCATGTCCAGGACCTTTCTCTGCCCTCCCAGCAGCTTAGATCCCATCTGTAACAGGATCCCTCTTATCAGTAACACAGCAAGCACTTCCCTGGCAGTGGCAAAAGCTGAGCCCAGCTACCAGGCAGTGACTGCCCAGATTTGTTAGGCTGTCTGCCACTTGCTACAGACCTTCAGCCTGAGATTTGCAGCTGCTGCAGCAGAGGGGAAGCACTTTCCTCCTGTGTCTCTTTGGTGACCTGCTGCAAGAGTTTAGCAGAGCCTTGTGCTGCCAGCCATCAGCTGTGGCATGAAGGGGCTGCTGCTCTCACCTGCCACTTCTTGTTACCTGTGCGTCAGCTTCAGTGTGGAGCGGCCCAAAAGCTGTGGCGAAGGTGCTCGGCCAGCAGCTCCCAGAGGATGAGGGCAAAGGAGTGCGGCAGGCTTTGGAAGGGATTCAGCCACCTCCCTGGGCAGCCTGTGCCAGGCTCTGAGGACCCGTTCAGGGAAGAAGTTCCTTCTAATGGCCAAGTGAAAGGAGGGGAGGAAATGGCCTCAAGCTGCACCATAGGTTGGATATCTGAAGCAACTCTCTGGAACACCTGCAGGGGTGGGGATCCGGCCACCCCCTCCCCGGGATCAAACACGAGGCCTCTGCGCCAAGGAGCAGCGGCTCGGGGACGTCTCCCCGGGCCTGGGTACCCTGCAGAGCCCCCAGCGCGGTCACCAGCGAGCCGCTCGCCCGGGCTTCGGACAGCGGCTGCCGCTCCGCAGCCTCCCGCAGCCGGGACTCGGCTGCCTCCCAGCCGCAGGCCCAGCCCTCCGCATCCCCTCTCCTCTCCTCTCCTCTCCTCTCCTCCCCTCCCTCCCTCGCCCGCGCCCTGCGCAGCCGCGCAGCCGCCGCTGAAGGAGCCGGCGGAGCCGCCCAGCGCGGCCCTCCCCGCCGGAGCCGCGGCCGGGCCGGGCAGGGCAGGGCAGGGCACGGCACGGGGGTCCGGGCGGCGCCGCGGGGCATGCGGGTCCCGGGCGCAGCATGCTGTGGGGGGTGGGCCTGGCGGCGCCGCGCTCCTGCGTGGCAGACCTGAGCCGCAACCGCAGCCTGGCGCTGGGCTGGGGCGCGGGGCCCGAGGAGCCGCCGCCCGCTCTCTATGGGGGGCAGATCGTCGCCTTCCCGCTGGCGGGCGGCGGCGGCACCATGGCGGCGCTGGGCTCCGACTCCTGGTGGAAGAAGACTCTCTACCTGACCGGCGGGGCGCTGCTGGCCGCCGCCGCCTACCTGCTCCACGAGCTGCTGGCCATACGGTGAGGCGGCGGCGGGGGGGCTGCGCCGGGCGGCGGCGCCGGGGGGGCTGCGGCGGGGCCTGCGCGGGGCCTGCCTGCTGCGCTGCGCCTCGGCGCTGCCGGCGCTGCCTCCCTTCATTGCTCTCTCGCTAGTCGCTGAGTCGCGGGGTGTACCCTTTATTTACCCTTCGCGGGGGTGCCCTGGTGGGGAGCCCTGATGGGGAGCCCTGCCGGGGTAGCCCTGCGTCGGTGCCCTGCGGGGTAGCCCTGCGGGGGTAGCCCTGCGCCGGTGCCCTGCGGGGTAGCCCTGCGCCGGTGCCCTGCGGGGTAGCCCTGCGGGGGTAGCCCTGCGCCGGTGCCCTGCGGGGTAGCCCTGCGGGGGTAGCCCTGCGCCGGTGCCCTGCGGGGTAGCCCTGCGCCGGTGCCCTGCGCCGGTGCCCTGCGGGGGTAGCCCTGCGCCGGTGCCCTGCGCCGGTGCCCTGCGGGGGTAGCCCTGCGCCGGTGCCCTGCGAGGTAGCCCTGTGCCGGTGCCCTGCGAGGTAGCCCTGCGCCGGTGCCCTGCGCCTCCCTCGCCACAGGTGGCCAGAGGTGGCCTCGGGGCCTGGCAGCCCCGGTGGCGCTGTGGTGCGGGGCGCTCTGCTCGCTCCTTGCTGCGCATCTGCCCCTGCAGCCGGCGAGCCGAGGCTCTGCCCGCTCCTTGCTGCCCCCGGAGCTGCCCCTGGGGCCACGGCTCTGCTCGTCCCCAGCTGCCCCTGGAGCTGTGGCAGCCGAGGCTCTGGCCGCCGCTGGTTGAGCCGAGTTGCTGTGGGTCGATCCGAGGCTCTGCCTGCGGCCCCCGGCTGCCTCTGGCTGGCTCCGGGTGCCGTGAGTCCGAACGCTGCAGCAGTCCCCGAGGGCAGGATGTGTGTGGCCTCGGCGCCAGGATTCGTGCTCTGCATCGTGCCCTCCTGCGGGGCTTCGGTGGTGTTTGTGTTCTAATTCCCTTCTGGTTTGGACAGGAAAGAGGAAGAGCTTGACTCCAAGGATGCCATCATACTGCATCAGTTCTCCAGGCCTACCAACGGTGTTCCAAGTCTGTCTCCATTCTGTCTGAAGATGGAAACCTACCTGAGGATGGCTGATTTGCCCTACCAGGTACATGGAGCAGTTCCCCTTTAGTGCAGCTTCCCTGTGCATTGCAGCTTGCTAGGGGTGCATGAAGAGGCAGAAAGGCCTCCTGTCCCTCCTTCCCCCAGGACAGATGTGAGCACACAGCTGGTGGTTGTGGGTGCCTTTGTGCCTCCAGTTCAGTCTGGGGTATAGCCTTCAGAGACAGGGTTTGAGCAGGGCTGGTCTGGGACGGCTCCAGATTGAACTGGTGAAGCTCAGTGAGCACTGGGAGCTAACTTGGCTGCAGGTGCTGGAGTGGCAGCCTGGAGCTTATATCATGTTAGCAGCAGCCCAGAGCTACAGCATAACACTCTGTGGGCTTTGCATTTCCCCATGCTGGAGAGCTCAAGATTGGACAGCTGCAGCTCCTCGTTCTCCTGGAGGGTTTCTCCCAGGAGCCCTCCTGGGAAGGCATTCTGGCTGTGCCTCACCTCCCATCACCTCTGCTTCCCCTCCTGTGCAGGCAGGGCTGCTGTGAGAGGCTGTGCATACAGGTTCTTGGTGGTGCAGCTTGTGCCATCTCCCTGTGCCTTCTGTTGCTGCATTCCTCGAGGAGTGAGGTTCTGGGCAGCTCTTGGTGGTGCTGCTCTGCAGGCTGCAGTCCAGTTTAAGTGCACTGTGAGCTGCAGGATTGCCTTTACAAACACAGCAAAAGACTAACCAAGCTTCACTGTGACTGAAGCAGGGCCTGGAGGGACTTCCTGTGTGTCTCTATCTTCACTTGCCTTTTCTTTTTAACTTAGAACTATTTTGATGGCAAACTTTCCCCTCAAGGGAAAATGCCTTGGATTGAATACAACCACAAGAAGGTGTCTGGCACCGAGTTCATTATTGACTTCTTGGAGGAGAAGCTTGGAGTGAATTTAAACAAGCACCTTGGGCCTCATGAGAGAGCTGTCTCCAGGGCTGTGACCAAAATGGTGGAGGAGCACTTCTACTGGTGAGCCTGCCTGCTGGAGCTGCTGCCCTGCACCCCTGCCTGCCTCTGGGGGCCCCTGGCCTCTTGCAGGAAGCTTGGGTACCCAAGCCTTCATTCCACACCTCTCCTCACCCCAGACAACTGCAGCTGCTGCCTGGGGGACAGACCCTGCAAGTCCAGACACTGAGCAGGGGCCATCTGCAATGGGTGGGCAGAGCTGGCAGGGAGGTGCCTGCCTGGCTCTGTGTCCTGCTGCCTTTCCCCTGCAGCACACAGGAGTTTGCCCAAGGGCTGTGTTCCTGCTGCAGTGTGGCAGAGCATCCAGCCCTGAGTCTCGCTGCATGCTCTGCTGTGTGGCTTGCTGAGGTCACACCATGCTGGGCACAGCCTCTGAGGCGTCCCAGCTGTGCCACTGACTCCTGGGTGACAACCTTGACCATCCCTTAGTTACACCACAGGCCAGTCAGGCCTCATCTGTCTGGCACCACCACAGCATCACATCTGTGGCTGTGCCTCGCATCCATCCTTGACCCTGCTCCCTTCCCACCAGAGGCTTGGGCTTGCTTCCTGGGGTGCCCAGGTGCCACGAGGATCCATTTCACCGTTGTGTGGGTTGGAAAAGCCCTCTGAGGTCCACCCTTCAGCCTGGGAGCAGCAGGGCCACTCAGCTGTGTCCCCAGGAGCCGTGGCCACAGTTTCCTGAGCTCCTTGTCCCAGGGGTGGCCTTCCTGCAGGTGAAGGTTGATAAAATGAGGCCTCCACAGCAGAGCCCCAGAGTGATTCACCCTGCCCACTGCCAGCAGCATGCAGAGTAGTTGCAGCATAAATAAGTAATGGTGGAGTACATTTATTGAGCAGAGGACTGGAGTGCATCCTGTGGTGTGCTCTCTCTGGCTGGAGCTAACCCTGCTGGCTGCTCAGCATCTCCTCCTGAAGGGTTTTGCTTTTGCTGAGGTCATTTCTCTTCTTCACCAGTTCATGCCTCTTGCAGGTGGAGACTGCTGCTCTGGCTGGAGCTGAGAGCAGTGCAGGGCACCTCTGCCCCAGGCTGTGGTGCCTGGCAGGGGTCAGCAAGTGAGTGAGTGCCTGTCCTGGTGCTGGGGTTAGAGCTTCTCTGAGGTGGGCAGGGCTGGCTGGAGCTGGTCCCTGGAGAAGGGCTTCACTGTTGGGGTTGTGCTGTGTTTCAGTGAGCAGCAGAGGAGCTTGCTGACCTGAAGGAGTGTGGGGAGAAGAGCATCTTGTGGCTCAGGCCCTGGGCTCTGGATCCAGTGCAGACCTCTCTCACCTACTGGAGGCTTGTCCTGGCTCACCCCCACTGCTTGCAGTGAGCTGTGGACACTCAGAAACCAGCAGGGCATGCACAGCACACCCTGAGTTTGTGGGACCAGCCCTCTGTGTCAGCTGGGCTGAGGGCTGCTGGTTCTCAGGTCCTTCTGGTGCTGGCAGGCAGTGGCACTGCTGGCACTTCGGCCAGGCAGCTCCTGGTACCTGGGGTGTGGCAGTGCCTGGCAGGTGCTGTGTGGCTCTTTGATCTCAGGGTGGTGACACTCCTGTCCCTGGTGAGAGCCTGGAGCCTTGCTGTGCAGCTTGACCAAGCTAAGCCCTCAGAGTGCTTTAGCTGGGTTGTGAGCACAGCCTGAGGGGGCTGGGGTGGGGGTGTGTGCACCTGGCTGTATGGACACTCAGCTGGGTGTGTGCACACTCTGGGCTCACTTCCTGCTTGATCTTGCAAGGAGGCCATGCAAAACATCCCACAGGATGAGGGCCTCAGGTACAGGGGCAGCCCAGGGTGAAGCTGTCTCTGGGTGGTGTTCAGGCCTGCCCTGTGTGAAACATAAACTGAGTCTAAATGGAAAGAGGCTTAACTAGATCCAGCCAGTTGTCAGGGTGGGCAGCTCCCTGCAGGTCTCCAAGGCCAGGCTGGGTGAGGCCCTGAGCAGCCTGTGCCGGTGGGAGGTGTCCCTGCCCGTGGCAGGGGGCTGGAACTGGATGCTCTTGGAGCTCCCTTCCAACCCAACCCGCTGTGTGTTGCTGTTAGCAGTGCTGGGGCTTGAATGCCACTGGTGGCTCAGAGGCCACAGCTGGTCTAGCAAGTCACACAGCTCGTGGGGTTTCTGCAGCTGGCTCTGGAATGAGTTCAGATCCTTTTGTATGTCAGGAAGTTCCGGTTTGCTTGGGTTCAGATGAGGAAAACAGCCCCCAGCTGGCATCCTGTGCCCCCTCCCCTGGCCCTGCTGTGCAGGCAGCCTGGGGCTAATCAGGCAGCTCACTGCTGGTGAGTCACTTTCTTCATCTCCTGATTTATGCATTGAGGCCAGAGCTGCTCTTCCATTTAGCCTCCAGATCTGCCCCACTCCTGCAGCGCTGCTGCTGCCCACACCATTGTTTTATTGATGCCCTGTGTGCAGGGGTGCTGGCACAGATGGCACTGTTAATGCTTCCCAAAACAGCGGGCCACGATGGCAGCCTGCAAAGACCAGCTGTGGCCTGAGATCCTGAGCTGTGCTGCAGCAGGTGGTGCAGGCTGCTCCAGGTCTGGCCTTGGCACACCTTTGGCAGAGCTGGTAGCCCCCAGCCTGAGCAGAGGGCTGCTGCTGTGCTGAAATGCAGAGGAGCTTGTGTTAAGGACACAGATTAAGGGATCTTGGAGTAGAGTTATGGTAACAAGGTGCCAGCAAGGGCAGTCTTGGAAGTGCTGCAGTGGGCACCAGCTGGGACCTCAGGAGCTCCAGCTGAGCAGGAGGAGGAACTTCTCTCATGGAAGGGCTGCCCAGAGAGCTCGTGGAGCCTTCCCCTCTGGAGACATTCCCTGCCCAGCTGGGTGTGCTGCTGTGTGGCCTGCCCCGGGTGCCCCTGCCTTGGCAGGGGGCTGGGCTGGAGGATCTCCAGGGGCCCCTTCCCAGCCCTCCCATTCTGTGCCTCTGTGAGCCTGGTGCACCCCCTGAGCTTCTTTGCACATCTCTGCAGGACCTTGGCCTACTGCCAGTGGGTGGAGAACCTCCACGAGACACAGAAGATGGTGTCACTGTTTGGCCCCTTCAGCGACCTGCTGCGGTGGATCCTCTGCCACCTCACCAAGGGCATCGTCAAGCGGGAGATGTACGGGCACGGCATCGGGCGCTTCTCGGAGGAGGAGATGTACACCCTGATGGAGAAGGACATGAGGACTCTGGCAGGCCTGCTGGGTAAGGTGCAGCCAGCTGTGTGTGCCCTCTGATCGCAGCCTGCTGCCACGGCGGCTGCCGGAGTGCCCGGCCCTGGAGGGGTTCCGGAGCCGCCTGGGGATGCGGTTTGATGGCCCTGGTGGTGCCGGGCTGCTGCTGGGACTGGCTGACCTTAGAGGGCTCTTCCAACCCAAAGCAGGTGTGACTGTGTGAGATGGACTGCAGGGGCTCCCTGGCAGCTGCAGCACCTGCACAAATAGCCTGAGTGTGGGGCGGATGGAGGCCGTGCTGCCGCTGCCATGCAGTGCCGCGCTGCAGGCTCTGCGCCCGGCTGCGCTTCGTGGCTGAGCAGCTCTCGGCACCCTCTCGGTAACCCTGACAGGTAATAACCTGCTGAGCTACAGGCAGCAGAGCCCTGGGCAGGTGGGGTGCCTGGGCTGGCAGAATTCAGTGGCAGAGCACATCTCTCAGTCGAGAGGGCTTCAGGCAGGGGAGTGCAGCCATGAGCTGCACATCTCACCTGCCTGCCCCGTGGCCTTGGCTCCAGGGCACACAGCTTTACACTGATGGTTCTTTGCAGCACTGCCTTGGAAATGGGACTTTTCTTCCCTGCCTTAGGAAGTTCTCCATCTGTGTGTGCTGTGCTGGTCACTTAGCACCATCATGGCACTGGGTGCCCAGACAGGTAAGGAGAAGAGTGGTGCGGAGCCAGCGTCCTGTGAACCAGCCCAGCCCCCAGCAGCTGCTCTGTGCCTGGCATGCCTCTGTTTGGTCCCTGCCAGGCAGAAAGCAGGGCCTGGGGATGGAGGCATCACTGTGTGGTGTGTTAGAGGAGCTGCTGACTCCTGTCTGGGGCTGTTTCCTCCTGGAGCAGCAGATCCTTTCTGCCAGTCCCTGCCAGCCTGGCTGATGCACTGGTTTCAAGTGGTGGGAGAGGGAAGCTTTGGGCACAGCTTCCTTGTCGTGGGTGAGATCGGAGAGCTGCTTTCAGCAAGGGCCTTCCTGACTCTGAGCCGTGGTTGAGCAGCCTGGGGCTTGCAGCAGTGGTGCTTCAGGCAGCTGCTGGCTGCAGAGCTGAGCAGCTGCAGCAGAGCTGGGGGGGTGCTGCTGGCTGGGATGAGTGGAGGAGCTGACCTGGCCAGTGCTGGCTCTGCACTTGGCCTGGATGCAGAAGTGGTGAGCAGAGGAGAAGCTGCAGTAATGGCTTTCAGCTGCTGAAGCCTGGCAGCAGCTTCTGAACCATGTTCAGCATCACATCTCTGCCTCTGAACCAGTGAAGCTTTGAGCTGAGTGATCTCAGTGAAAAGAGATCTGCCCCAGTGTCACCTGAGAGGATTTCTCTATGGTTTTGAGGGAGGAGTGGCATCCACTTGAGAAATGTTTGCTGCTGTGTTCTCAGGTGACAAGAAGTACATCATGGGACCAACTGTTTCCACTGTTGATGCCACTGTCTTTGGGCACCTGGCTCAGGCAATGTGGACACTGCCAGGGACTCGACCAGAGAGGCTGATCAAAGGTAAGGGAGCTGAGGTGGTCTCTGGTGGGAAGCTCGAGGTGTCCTTTGCCATGCTGGACTCTGGAGCACCTTGTAAGGGCACTGCAAGTCTGCAACAGCATCTCGGCTGCCTTGCAGGCTGCTCCTGCCTTTGCTGTGCCTTTTGGATCCTCTGCTTTTGTTTCCTCTTTCCTGCTGTGCACAGTAATTGCTTCTGCTCCTGCACTTGATCGGTTCCCATTAGCACAGCAAAGGTTGACTGTGGGGAGGGAGTGCTGAGGAAAGCATCAGAGGCAGAGCAGGGCCACAGGCCAAGCTGTGCTGAGCTGAGTGCTTGGGGGATGGAGCTGCTGTTGTCCCACTGGAGTCAGAGCCTCTGCTGTTGCTGAAGGTGCTGGGCAAGGAGAGTCCAGCAGGGCTTTGGAGTCATGGATTGGAAACCAGCACAGCCCTGCCCTCCACACACTTCCTTCCTCAGTGCAGGGTGCTGTAGGCATCTGGAGGTGGCTTTGCCCCTTTGCATAATGAATATGCATAGACTCACACAATGGGCTGGGTTGGAAGGGACCTTAAAGGGCATCCAGTTCCAGCCCCCTGCCATGGGCAGCGACACCTCCCACAGCCCAGGCTGCTCAAGGCCTCATCCAGCCTGGCCCTGAACACCTCCAGGGAGGGGACAGCCACAGCCTCCCTGGGCAGCCTGTGCCAGGGTCTCCCCAGCCTCATGGTGGAAGCTTGGAGGGGGGGAAAAGGCTCCAGCTGGGGACATAAGTGTTAGACACTTCTTCCCCTTGGAGTCTGGGGATCCCTGGCTGAGACTGGGAGGGATCCCTGGCTGAGACTGGGAGGGATCCCTGGCTGAGACTGGGAGGGATCCCTGGCTGAGACTGGGAGGGATCCCTGGCTGCAGCCCTGCCTGGAGCTGGCTGCCTGGGGGCTGGCAGTAGGTAGCTGGTGGTGGAGCGTGGGGCTGGTTCTGTGCCGGTGCAGCTGCCCTGCTGCTGGGGGCTTCAGGCACGGGCTGCCTTTGCCAGGCTCCTTGCTCTGTGCTTTGCTCTGATGGGCAGGGACCGTGCTGCAGTGTTTTCTGCTGCAGACAACGTTGCCATCTGGTGGTGGAGAGCCCCAGCTCGCTGCTTTGTCCTGTGCATCCCTGGGACCGGCTCGGCCTCCGCAGAGCAGCTTCCTGCGAGCCCGGAGCCTCACACTGCAAACCTGACCCTGTGAGCTGCCTGTCTCCAGCCCCTCCTGCAGGGGCTGCAGTCAGGATGCTGCCTCTGCTCCATGCATCGAAGCTCATCCCAGTGTGAGCCTCCCTGCTGTGTGCAGGTCAGCCACACAGGTTGTGAGTTGCTCAGGGGGTACGAACAGAGCCTGCTACGAGGCCTGAGGGATGCTGGCCCCCTGATCCTCTCTGGAAGGAGGCTGCACCATCTGTGTGCAAGCAGGGTAAGGTGAGTCAGGGTGGCTGGCTGGAGGCACTGACTGCAGCCTGTGGTGCTGTGTTGCAGGGGAGCTGATCAACCTGGCCATGTACTGTGAGAGAATCAGGAGGAAATTCTGGCCAGAGTGGCACCACGAGGATGACAACACCCTGTATGAGTCTGAGGAGAGCAGTGAGGCCAGCAAGACCTACTCCCCCTTGCAGGACTTCAGTTTCTACTCAAGGACAGAAACCTTTGATGAGGAAGGGAACAGCATTTCCCAGACCCCTGACACAGACTACACTGGGCACTCCCTCTTCGACTCTGATGTGGACATGGATGAGTGCAGGGAGCAGGAGCAGGGCAAGTGATGCCTGCCAGCACCTCCCACCTTGCAGCCTGGGGCAGCCTGGTTTGCTTTCTCCTGCAGGAGCAGCCCCATCCTGCTTGACTTGGCTGTCATGTGCTACCTGGACTCTTGCAACCTTCTTCCCTGTGGTGTGGCTGCTGGGCTGGAGCCGAGGGCAGGAGCTCTGCAGAGCACAGGGGGCAGGTGGAGGGGCAGAGGGCAGCAGGCACCTGCCAAGCCACATCCAGAAGCAGACCCCACCAGCAGGTGGGACAGACCCCTGGGAAGTGCAGCCTTTGGAGCTGGTTTGTGTTGGTACCTTCACAGGAACGGCTGAAGGGCATCAATGGAAGAGGCCTGGCCTGGCCACCTGTCTCCCATGGAAGCTGAGTGCTGTGGTGGAGGTCTGGCAGGGCTGGGTCTGCCCTGGGTGCACAGCTGGTGGGGTGCCTGCAGGGAGGGCCTGCTCCCAGGCTCTGTGGGGACACCAGAGGAGGCAGGAGGACAGCACAGTCCTGTGGGAAGGAGCTGCTTAGGTCTGCTTGTGCTTTGCAGGAGGCTGAAACCACTCCCACAGAGCATCCCCCAAACCTCTTCCTGCAGTGTGTGTGGCCAGGTCTCTGCTGTGGCTCTGAAGTCTCCACTCTGCTCACAGCTAAAGGTGTTCTTCCCTCCTGCACTGCCTGCCCCTGCCAGGCAAGGCTCAGTGAGGCTGGGGACTTCAGCCTGCTGTGTCTCCACATCAGACCCAGGGGCTTGCAAGGCCCCTCTGGGTGTTCCTGGGTGTGAGATGCTCTGCCACACGAGCTGTTGGCCCCAGGCCATGCTGTGGTTGGTTGATTGGTTGATTTTTTTCTCCCCCACTGACCAGCATTGCAAGCAAGAGGGCAGGAGGCCCTTGGATGGGCAGAGGAGTGGGTGGGAGGCACCAGGGGGGTCCTGGTGAGGCCACAGCTGGAGTGTAGGGCCCAGTTCTGGGCTCCTCAGTTCAGGAGGGGCAGGGAGCTGCTGGAGAGAGTCCAAGTGAGGGCCAGGAAGATGCTGAAGGGCCTGGAGCATCTCTGGGGAGGAAAGGCTGAGAGCCCTGGGGCTGGTGAAGAAGAACTGAAGGGTGGGTGGCAAGAGGATGGGGCTGGGCTCTTGTCAGAGGTGCCCAGGCACAGCACAGGGGGCAGGGGGCACCGACTGGAACCCAGGAGGCTTCATGTGAGCTGAAGCAAGACTTCTGTGGTGTGAGGCTGTGACCACCTCAGGAGGGATTCCTTTGCCCCTGCCAGCAGGGCTCACTGCTAGCAAGGGGGGAGCAGCCCTGGGAGGGAGAGGTCCTGCAGGTGTGGTGTTTGGCTGAAGAGCCAGCCCCATGTTTGGCTCTGGAGGGCTGTTCCCAGCCAGTCCTAACGCTGCCAGTCACACACTTGTCTTTCAGACCTTGGCAGTGTGCCTCCAGATCTCTGTCCTCTTGGCCAAACAAGCACTGCCTGCAGTGCATCAGCAGCTGAGGCCCAGACCTGCCCCTGCCAGGGCTGTGCTGCAGCAGTGCTGCCACTGCTGAGGCTCAGGGAGTGCTGCCTGCTGGGCTGTGTGCTGGGCAGGCATGCACCAAGGGACACTGCTGGGGCAGGGCATCCAGGAGGCTCTTGGCCTCAGATTCTAGCTGAGGAAGAGGCTGATCTGCTTCCCAGCAGGCAGCTTTGGCCCCACAGCTGGGCCCAAGTGCTGCCTAGTGAGGAGCTGAGCACCTGATGGGAACAAAGCTAACTGCAGAGTGCCCCAAGAGCTGTCAGCTGGAGCCACTGCAGGGGTCCCACAGCCTGGCCCAGGCTGCCCAGGGAGGGCCTTGAATCCCCATCCCTGCAGGTTCCCAGGGGCAGAGCTGTGGTGCTGAGGGCCATGGGTAGCCCCAGCCCTGGCAGAGGCAGAGGGTGGTTGGGCTGGATGAGCTCCAAGGGCTTTGCCAGCCCAAACAGCTCTGGGGTCCCTGCCCCAGGGGAGGGCCCTCGTGTGGAGTGCTTGCAGCAAAGGCTGCTGCTGCTCCCTGAGGAGTGGGGGGAAGAGGAGGGCCCTGGGGGCTCAGAGAGTGTGAGGACAGGCTGAGGGGGCTGGGGCTGTTCAGCATGGAGAAGGCTCCAGGCAGGCCTCAGAGCAGCCTTCAGTGCCTGAAGGGGCTCCAGGAGAGCTGGGGAGGGACTTCTGAGAGGGGCTGGGAGTGCCAGGACCTGGGGCAATGCTTTGGGAGTGGAGCAGGGCAGGTTTAGGTTGGACATCATGGCCAGCACTGGCACAGCCCCTGCCCTGCCAGTCCTGTGCTGCTGGCTGGCCTTGACCCTGAGCAGCCACAGCAGTGCTTGCCTGAGCCCCTGCTCATGGAGGGGCTGTCCCAGGGCACCCTCTGCTCTGCCCTCACTCAGAATCACAGACTGCTTTGGGTGGGAAGAGACCCCCAAGATCCAACCACTCACCCAGCCCCACCATGGCCTCCAAGCCATGGCCCCAGCTGCCAAGGCCACACATTCCATGAACCCCTCCAGCCATGGGGACTCCGCCACCTCCCTGGGCAGCCTCTGCCAGTCCCTGACCACTCCTGCAGCAGAGAGGTTTTGCCTCCTCTCCACCCTAAGCCTGCAGGCACAGCTGCAGGCCGTTTCCTGCTGTCCTGTCACGAGAGAGCCCTGGTTTGGTTCCTGCCTGCTCTGCCCTCCAGTGCAGGGTTTTGTTCTGCAGGTGAGCCCTGGGGGGGTGCAGCTGAGGTGGGCTCAGGGGGAGGGATGCTCCCAGCCCACTGCTGTGGGGGAGGATGCTCCCAGCCTGCCCCCCAGGCCTCTGCAGCTGCACTGCCCTGTGTCATGCCCCCTGTCAGACCCCCCCTGTTCTAGCACTGCTCCTGGTTTCTGAAGCCATACTTCACCCCCGGGCTGTCCCATAGCTGTGCACTGTGGCCCCCTGTACATCGCAGCAGCTGTAGAGGTGTCTTGATGCTGTGTCCTTGCTGTGTCAATTACAACTGCTCCGAAATACCTCTCTGCTTCCTGTGCTCCTTCTGCACCAGCCTCTGCTCCTGGGCACCTCAGAGCTGCCCCCCCGCCCCCTCCTGCTGCCCCCCCCCCCCCCCGCTGCCCCCCCCGCCCCCCCCTGCTGCCCCCCCCCTCCTGCTGCCCCCCCCCCTCCTGCTGCCCCCCCCCGCTGCTGCCCCCCCGCCCCCTCCTGCTGCTCCCCGTCCTGCTGCCCCCCCCGCCCCCTCCTGCTGCCCCCCCGCCCCCTCCTGCTACCCCCCCCCGCCCTGCTGCCCCCCCTCCTGCTGCCCCCCCGCCCCTCCTGCTACCCCCCCCGCCCTCCTGCCCCCCCCGCCCTGCTGCCCCCCCGCCCCCTCCTGCTGCCCCCGCCACCCCCCCCATGCTGCCCCCCCCGCCCCCTCCTGCTGCCCCCCCGCCCCCTCCTGCTGCCCCCCCCCGCTGCCCCCCGCCCCCTCCTGCTCCCCCCCCCTGCTGCCCCCCCATCCTGCTGCCCCCCCCACTCCCTCCTGCTGCTCCCCCTCCTGCTGCCCCCCCCGCCCCCCCCTGCTGTCCCCCCCCTGCTGCCCCCCCTCCTGCTGCCGCCCCCCCCCCCTTGCCCCGCTGCCCCCCCCCGCTGCCCCCCCGGGCCCCAGCTCAGAGGCAGAGTGGCTGCAGCTGGCAGCTTCCCCTCCACAGCCCGTGGGAGGCAGAGGCCTTGCAGGGCACCCAGCCCAACCATTGCCTCCTCTGCCGGGGCTGGGGCCGAGCCGTGGCCCTCGGCACCACAGCCTCTGGCAACAGCCCCAGGGACGGGGATCCAGCCACCCCTGGGCAGCCTCTGGCTTGAGGACCCTCTCAGGGAAGGAGTTTCTTCTGATCTCCATCCTAAGCCCCCCTGGTGTGAGGCCATTTCCTCTCCCGTTGCTAGGGAGGGGAGCCCAGCCCCCACCTCACTGCAGCCTCCCTTCAGGGAGTTGTAGGGACCCAGGAGGTCTCCCCTCAGCCTCCCCCACGCTCACCCCCCAGCTCCTCAGCTGCTCCTCCCCAGCCCTCCAGACCCTTCCTCAGCTTCGTTGCCGTCCCTAGGCCCAGCCCAGCCCCTCAGTGTCCTTGCTCTTGGCGTGAGGAGCCCAGCACTGAGCCCAGCACTCAAGCTGTGGCCTCTGCAGTGCCCAGCCCAGGGGCACAGTCCCTGCCCTGCTCCTGCTGCCCACACCATTGCTGCTCCCTGGCTGCAGGGGGGCTCTGAGCAGAGCAGAGGGCAGAATCCCCTCCCTGTGCTGCTGCTCTCCCTGCTCTGGCTGCAGCCCAGCACTCAGCTGGCTCTGGGCTGGCTGCTGGGGAGTTTGTCATCAGCCCAGGTCCTCCCCCTGGTGCACCTCCAGGCCATTTCCCCTCCTTCTATCACCGGGGACTAGCAGAAGAGGCCACCCCAGCTCAGCCCAGCCTCCTGTCAGGGAGCTGCAGAGGGCAGTGAGCTCTCCCCTCAGCCTCCTCGTCTCGACTCCAGGCATTACATCGATTTTCCCCGCAAGGATTCACTATCCTCCCCAGTCTGCAGAGAGCTCTGAGCAGCTGTTGCTGTCCCATGGTTTGAGTTGCACCTTCGGAGCCTCCCTCCGTGCCGGCTGGCAATGAGCTTTCCTGCCTCTGTGCAAGTTCAACCCGACCCTCCAGCCCCCAGCCGGGCAGTAAGTGCCGGGAAGCAGAGGAGGGCAGTCCCCGCCGTGCCGAGGCCGTGGGGCTGGACGCGGGGGCCGGCGCTCGGAGCGCCGGAGCTGTCCCCGCAGCCACGGGAGGGCAGTGGATGACTTGCGGATGCGGCTGCTCCCGCATCCTCTCCCTTCGCCCGGCTCCTGCCTCCTCAGGAAACCAACCTGAGGCTGATGTGAGAAGGGGGGAGGGGGCTGGTTCTCCTTTCCCTCGGCGGGTCTGGCTCTCTCTGCATCTTGCTGGAGGAGCTTGTGCTCGGCTGCGGGGGGCGCGGGGCCCCGTCCCCGGGCCGCAGCAGGAAGCCTTTGTGCAGCTCCCAGCTTGACACAGCTTGCCAGGGCAGGGGTGCTGTGGATGGCTGCCCCCTCCCCGGAGGTAAACCAGGCTGGATCAGGCTTGGAGCAGCCTGGGCCGGTGGGAGGTGTCCCCATGGCGGGGGGGTGGAAGTGGATGATCCTTAAGGTCCCTTCCAACCCAACCTGTTCCTTGATTCTATGACCTCCTCCCCATCATGAGAGATTCCGTGGCAGTGACCTGGCCCCAGCTGCAGCCTGCATCTGCTGCAGATGCTGAAGAACTTCATCTGAGTCAGCCTGAGGGGAAGCTGTGGCTGTGCCAGAGCTGTGGCTGCCGCTTCTCCCAGGCTGGGCAGTGGCAGTGGGTGGTGGGAAGGGGGAGAGGGACACGAGGTGACCAAGATCAGCCTAGCCTGCACTTGAAAGAAGTTTGGGGACCAGCCTGGGTGTGCTGCTGCTGTTGTTTTGAAGCCATTAAATCAACAAGAAATATTAATGAGCTCAGCAATGCCTCCTGGGCCTGTGCCTGGTCATTAACTTCTGCTCCTCTCCTGAGCAGAGGCAGCAGCAGCCCGGGGTGGTGCTGCTTCGCTGGAGGAAGCCTCCCCAGCAGATCATCCTGCCAAGGACATGCAGGTGGCTGCAGGCAATGCTGGAGGCTGGGAAGCACAAGGTGGACTCCAACCAAAACAACTGCTCCCCTCCACGCTGCTCTGCTGCTGCCCACCAGCAGAATACCAACCCAGGGAGGGCTGCTCAGCCAGGCACTGCCTCACAGAACAGAAGGCTCTGACGCCCTCTGGGGTGAGGAAAGCTCTGATCAGTGCCAGCTGCCCTCGAGGAAGAGGGCAGCCAGGCAGCAGACAATCAGAGGGTCAAAGGAGCAGATCATGTGTGGCCCTGCTGCCTGCCACTGGAGTTCTGAGGCTCCTGCCCACGTCTCCTCAGTGTTTCTACCTGCTGGCTGCAGTCCCAGCTCAGCTGCCAGGAGCAAGTCCTTCACTGTGAGGCTGGTGGAACACTGAAACAGGTTTGCCCAGGGAGGGGGCTGAGGCCCCAGCCCTGGAGATGGTCAGGGTCAAACTCGATGGGGCTCTGAGCAGCCTGGTCTAGTTGGGGATGTCCCTGCTGGCTGCAGGATGACCTTTGAGAGTCCCTTCCAACCCAAACCACGATGCTGTGATGTGTGGTGCCAGCTGTTTCCAGTGGACCTTCCAAAGGGTTTTTCTTGGTTGCTGTCCACCAGCCCAGCTTTAATGGAGCAGGTTTATGAGGCAGTGCAAGCTCTGTGCTTTGTCTCTGCCTTCACAGCTGAGCAGGACTGTGAGGAACATCCTTGTGCAGCAAGAGGATCTGCTGGCTCCTTCAAGGCTCCTGGGCAGGCACAGATGCATCTCAAGAGGCTGATGAGAAGGTTTGCAAGTGAAGGCTGCAGAGGAGGAGCAGAAGGAGCAAGGTTTCCTCAGCAGCCCCTCTCGGGTGGGGATCACACCGAGCTTTGCTTTTAAACAGCCTTGTTTATGCTCCCTGCTACTCAAGTGCTGCTGTTTGCTGGAGACAGGGCAGAGCTTCAGGCAAAGTTCTGAGCTGCTGCTGCTGGAGGCTCTCCTGAATTTCCATTTAGACATTTGGACAGGCTCAGCTTCCTCTGGGCTGTTTGCTCACAGGTGGTGCCTAGCAGCTGCCCTCATTACCTGTGCTTCTCCTCCCCTTGGCAGCATTCTCTTTGATTCTAAATTGAAACCCATCCTCATGCCCTGCACCTTCTGATCCTGCTCTGTTGGATTCATTTCTCACTGAGGGAGTCCTGGGGCTTCTTCACTGCTTCTCCTAATTGTGGTTCAGAAGAGCCAGGCTCTGGGAGCTCTGTTTGTACTGCCCAGCCCAAAGGAGCTGCCTCTCCTTTATCTTCCCTTTGCTTATGGTGGAGAGTTGACCCTGGCTGGATGCCAGGTGCCCACCAAAGCTGCTCTCACTCCTTCTCCTCCTAGCTGCTCTCACTCCTTCTCCTCCTAGCTGCTCTCACTCCTTCTCCTCCTCCTCAGCTGGACCAGGGAGGGAAAATCCAACACAAAGGCTGGAGATGAGGATGAGACCACTCAGCAGTTACCCCCAGGGGCCAAACAGATTCAGCTTAGGGAAATTGGTTTAATTCTTCAGAACAGTCTTCAAGACATGGCCTGGTGGTCATGGAAGTGTTGGGCAGAAGCTGGACTTGGTCTCAGAGGCCTTTTCCACAGCTTCTGGAGCCCCAAAGGCCAGAGAAATGCTGAGATGCCACCAGGTGTCCTGGGGCTCTGCTGCCACCTTGCCAGAGGAGGGCTGGCAGGAGCTGCCCAGGCAGATGCTTGCCCACATCTCCCAGCAGAAGAGCAGCTGGGTGGTGACTGTCCAGGAGAGGGGAAGAGGTAGGAATAGAATCACAGACTCCCAGACTGCCAGCGTGGAAGGGACCCCAAGGGCCACCTGCTCCAACCTTTCCAGGTGATAGTGGAGTTGAAATGAGCTGGCCCAGCTCCCTGGCAAGCTGAGGCTTCAAACTGCCCAATGCAGGAGACTCCACTGCTTCCCCTGGGAGATGATTCCAGTGTCCAACTGTGCTCATGAGGAAACATTTCCTTCTGGAGCCCAATGGGAATCTCCCCAGCAGTAACTTGTCCCCATCCCCTCTTGTCCTTGCCATGGGACTCCTGGTACAGAGGGAGTCTCCATCCTGCTGGTAGCCACCCTTGATGTCCTGGTGCAGCCTCTTCAGGTGGGCTTGAAGCTGGATCCCCTTCACACTCCTTTCCTTTGGCAATTACAACCCTTTGTGTTTACCTGCCCCTCCCAAGCTTCGTGTCATCTGAAGAGTCTGCAGCATCACACTGGTGGCTTGGTGGCTGGGACTGCCCAAAGAACTTTCCTTCCCCTCTGTTTTCTCCAAATGGGTGATTTGG
The DNA here is from genome assembly GCF_014839835.1 of Dryobates pubescens. Classification (NCBI taxonomy): domain Eukaryota; kingdom Metazoa; phylum Chordata; class Aves; order Piciformes; family Picidae; genus Dryobates; species Dryobates pubescens. Next base: position 14,058,241 of record NC_071639.1, read on the forward strand.
TGGCCAAAAAAGGGAGTGATCTTCCTTGCAGTGTAAAGGCTGGACCTGGTTTTCTTCTGGCAGACAACTGGGAAAGATTTGTTGCCAGGTTCTCGGCAGAAGACTGGAAGAAAAGCTCCCAGTGCCCAGTGAGCCCCTCCTGACTCCTGGAAGAGCTCCACAGGAGGTCAGGGAGGACAGCTTGGAAAGGTCCTGCTCTGCAGATGCCCTCTCTCCCCTGGCTGTGGCTTTCCTGGCCATGTCACACTCACCCCTAGCTCAGATGCTGCCTGCTTGAGCTATTAGCATTGCAAGCTCTTGTTCTGTTCAGCACGCACTTCATATGTCATTGGCCCCCAGCTGCTGCTGCTAGCACAGGAGAAGACAGCTTGACCCCTAGGTGGAGAGGAGGAGCCTGATGGGGGACCCTGGAAGGAGACAGCCTGGGAAGCTGTCCAAGGGCATTGCCTGTGCAAAGAGCAGCCGGGGAAGGCAGGGGCTGCACCCAGAGCCCTGCCCCAGCACTCAGCTCAGCAATTTCCTGATCGTTTCACACCCCTCAGGCCCAGCCCAGCCCCAGCCCTCTCGGTGCTGTGAGCCAGCCGCGGATGCCTGAGCTGCTGGGTGAGAGCAGCAGCTTCTGAGCAAGCCCTGCCGGCCCAGCTGGCAGCCCTGGGAGGAGGGACACATCTCACTGGGGAAAAACAGCCCTGAGGACAGGCAGGGGCTTCTCCGGGGGGAAGGGAGTTTGGCTGCCTCACTGCAGCAGGATGGCCAAGGCTTTGGGATGTGGAAGAGCCTCCTGGAATCATCTCCCAAGGGAAGCAGTGGAGTCTCCTGCACTGGGCAGTTTGCAGGCCCAGCTTGCTGGGGAGCTGGGCCAGCTCATCCCAACTGTACCATCACCTGGAAAGGTTGGAGCAGATGGTCCTTGGGGTCCCCTCCAGCCTGGCATTCTGGGACTCTGAGCTGCCCCTCTGACTCAGCTGGAGTCATCACAGACTAGGGATAAGTAAATCTTGATGAAGGGAATCTATATGGAAAGACCAGGAGGGCACACCTCCACGAGCTGCCTTGAGAGAGAGAACAAATCCACCCCAGGAGGCAGCAGGTGAGGAGAGGAGGAAGCTGGAGCAGCAGAAAGCTTCAGAGCTCCTTACTCTGCACACCCAGAGCCCCAGCTGCTCCTCTGTGTGCATCTATAGCCCACACCTGTGTGCAGGGAGCACAGAGCTGCTTGGGAGGGCAAAGCCCTTTCAGAGCACCCAGCCCAACCAGTCTCTGCCTCTGCCAGGGCTGGGGCTAAGCCATGGCCCTCAGCACCACAGCTCTGCCTCTTGGGAACACCTCCAGGGATGGGGATTCAGCCACCCCCCTGGGCAGCTTTCAGAGCCCTTTCAGGGAAGAAGTTTCTTCTAATATCCAACTTAAGCCTCCCCTGGGGCAACTTGGAGCCATTTCTTCTCTTCCTATCACTTGCTCCTAGGCAGAAGAGACCAATTCCACCTGGCCCCAGCCTCCTCTCAGGGAGCTGCAGAGAGCAATGAGGTCTCCCTCAGCCTCCTCTTCTCTAGGCTGAACACCCCCAGCTCCTCAGCCGCTCCTCCCCAGCGCTGTTCTCCAGCCCCTTCCCCAGCTTGGTTGCCCTTCCCTGGCCCATGCCAGCTCCTCAGTGTCTTGCAGTGAGTTGCTGAGTGCCTGGGGTTTCTATTGGGAAAAGCAGCCTGGCCACACCGCCAGCATGCCTCAAACCCCTCTGTGAGGGCCAGAGCAGGGGGAAGGTCTGAGGTGCCTGCAGATCCCTGCTGGACTTTGCTCGCTGGGGAGCGGAGGCTGAGGTCGGTGTGGGTGCTGCCAGGGCGTGGGGTCGGGGGGCAGAGGGCAGGGGCTGGGCTCGGAGCCCTCCTGCTGCTGCTGAAGTGAAGCGCAGAGCTCCGAGCTCGCCGCCTTCGGGGCGGCACCGCGCAGCGGGATGGGATGGGACTGAAAGGGCTGCAGACAAAGTGGGCTGCGAGGGGAGGCTGAGAGCAGCTCCTTTCTTCTGGGCAGGGCTCTTCAGCTGTGCCTGTTATCTAACCCTGCAATTAGGGTGGCATTCAGCAAACGCTGAACAAAGTTGGTATTCTTTTCATCACCCCCAAATCTTTGCATTGCTGCGTGGAACTTTTGGCTTCAGCTTTTCCCCTGTTCATTAACCATGCCAAAATTTTTAATCTACCACCACTGTTAGAGAGTGGCAGGCTTCCAGGGAAATACATCAGCCAGGCTTATTAATTTCATGCCAAGTGCTGGAGGCGTGAATGTAGAGAACGCTGTTTGAGTTTGGATAATAGGAATCAGGCAGCTTAAAGGCAGGGGATAAAGATCAGGAGCCCTGTGTCTCCAGAGGAGGAGCAGGTGCAGGCTGCAAGCAAGCCCTTCAGGCCCAAAGGGGCAGCCAGTGCTTGAAACAATCTGCAGCCCCTTTCAGCTTTATTTATTTATTTCAAATATTCCCCCCCCCCCCTTTTTTTTTCCCCTTTCCCCCCTTTTTTATCTCTTTTTTTCCCCTTTCTTTCCTTTTTTGTTCTTTATTTTTAATTTGGCATGTGCCTCTCCCAGCTTAACAGCCCAGTGCTCCACAAAGAGGGGGGGAGCAGAGAGAGAGAGGGAGAGGGGAAATTAAAAAGGGAAGTCCCATGGTAGACAAAAACAAATTAGGGCAAACAAATTACACAGAGTCAACAAATAAACAAGGGAACATCTGTGAATATATTTGCTTGGCTTGGTTTTTCCTCCTGCTTCTGAAAGCAACCTGAGAAACGGTGCACAGGGATGGGGAGAATTTAATCGGGGAGCTAAGGCTCTCCCCCCCCGCCCCCAGCTCCTCCCTCCCCGGGAAGCTGCGGCTGCAGCAGGGGACACCGGCGACGCCGCTGGGGAGCCGGCTGCCAGGGCACAGCCCGCAGCCCCTGCGGCTCCCAGCGCAGCCCGGCGCCGCCGTGCCTGCCGCTGCCAGCCCCTGCCAGCCCCTCAGGCTGTCCTGGGAGCGCTGGTGGCAGCCCCCGGCCGCGGTGGGGGCTGCAGCACACCGGTGCGTGATGCTGTGCCGCACAGGGGAGTCCATGTTTTGACCGGCAGCTGCTCAGTACCGTTTGTTATAGCCATCTAGAAGCACACAACTCTTGGGGTTGGCAAAGCCCTCTGAGGTCGTTGGGTCCAGCCATCCACCCAGCACCACCAAACCATGGCCCAGGTGCCATGGCCACACATTTCCTGAACACCTCCAGGGATGGGGACTCCACTGCCCCCCTGGGCAGCCTGTGCCAGTGCCTGACACTGCCATATCCACAGGACAGCTGGGGAGGGACATCTGACAAGGGCTTGCAGTGCTAGGATGAGGAGCAATGGCTTTAAGCTGGGAGAGGGCAGATTTGGACTGGAGATGAGGAAGAAATTCTTCCCAGTGAGGCTGGGGAGACTCTGGCACAGGCTGCCCAGGGAAGCTGTGGCTGCCTCCTGCCTGGAGGTGTCCAAGGCCAGGCTGGATGAGACCTTGAGCAGCCTGGGCTGGTGGGAGGTGTCCCTGCCCATGGCAGGGAGCTGGAGCTGGATGACCTTTAAGGTCCCTTCCAACCCAACCCACTCCATGGGAGCTCAGCAGCTCTCCAGCATTTGGAGGCACCCAAGGCTGTCCTGCCTGCAGCACCACAAATGGAAGTGTCAATAATTCAAGCCTGGCCACAAGCTGCAGCAGGAAGCAGAGGGCATGGCTAGGGGATGGCTCCTGCCTCCCAGCCTGGGGCTGGAGCTTTCCCCCTAGATTTGGATGCTTAGCTGCTCAACTTTCAAGAGCAATTTTGAAATGCAAAAAGCTGGGGAGCAGTCAGGATCCAGCCTGCTCCGAGCAGAACTCATTTATCTGAGAGGAAAATCACCTTTTGGAAATGCACTTTCTGCCTCACAGCTCTCCTGGGGCTCTGTATGCAGATCAGAGGCAGGCAGTGCCGGGTAAACACGATCAGGAGAGGCTCCTATCAGCCTGATGCACACCAGCTGGTGGCTTCCAGTGTTAGCCAGTGCAGAGAGAGGAAAGATGAGGCAGGGAACACTGTCACCCTTTGTGCCCTGCCTGGCTTGGCCAGCTGCTGTGACAGAACTGCTGAGGAAGTTGAAGAAACTTTGCTTGTCTGAGACTTGCTACTTGGAGGAGGAAGGAGAAGGTACAGGAGAGCCTGTGAATGCCAACAGGCTCCAGGCACTGCCATGCCTGCAGCCCTGGGCACAAGGAGGAGAAGTTTCAATGGGAAACAGAGTCCCCCAGCAGCCTGGGCTCAGCTGAGAGCTTTGACTGGCAGAGTCTTGTGGTTAAGTTCTTCAGTCTGGAGAGGAGGAGGCTGAAGGGAGACCTCACCACCCTCTGCAGCTCCCTGCAGAGAGGCTGCAGCTGTGAGAGAGCAGCTGAGCCTTTGCTGGCTGTCAGAGATCCCAGCAGTGGCAAACCTTGGTCAACTCAGCCCCATGCTTGGAAGCCTCAAAGGCAGAAGTCCATGGAGAGGCAACTGCTGCTTCCCAGCTCAGGAGGTCAAGCCCCAGGTAGGTGTTTCTCCACCTAGCTGCTCAGCTCAGCCCGAGGCCAGAGCCCCTGCAAGAGCCACAAAGAGCAGCAACCCACTCAGACAACCCCCAAGTGCCTTTGCTGAGCTGCCTTCAGAAAGCCTGGAGAGCACCTTGACAATTCATTACAGAAGAACAAAGGGTGTCAGGAGGTGGCCTGGCTGCCACTCCACCCCATTCTTCAGCCTTAACAGCCAGAGCCCTGACAAAAGCTGATTCTGAGATTGAATGGGTGGGGAAATGATGGTGCGAGATGAAATGACAAATAACTGAGGCTAATGAGGCCTGGATCGTTCTGGGCTGATTCATGAAGCCCCTGCACCCCACATCAGGATGGGATTTTTTCTCCTCTCCATGCTCTGTCCCACTGTGAGTGATGATCTTTGCAAATCTCCTCAAGGAAGGGTTTTACCTGCAGGTGAGTGCAGACATGCAGGCTGGCAGGAGGGCATCTGCAGGAGCCAGACCTGGAGCTGAAGCTCAGGCTGGAGTTAAAGCTAAGCCACGGGGACACAGAGATGTGCTCTGGTCCTGGCTGGGTTAGTTCAGGCAGAAAGCTGGAAGCAGGGGTGAAAAGCTGTGCTCAGAGCAGCTGCTAGGGCTTGCAGTGGGCTCAGGGTGCAACACAGCTAAACTTCTGCAGTCTTCTGCTGGGAGGCAAATTTTCTGAGTGCTTTGTAGGGCTTGAGGTTTCCCCCAGAGTTCTAAACCTCCACCTGCTCAGAGCCTTGGTGCCCATGCCCCTGATCCTCCACAGGGCAGTGCCTGCAGGGGCTGTGGCAGCTCAGGGCAGAGGAAGCCCAGGGACCCAGCCGTGGCTGACTGCCTCCAAGAGCAGTCAGGCAACACCCTGAAGGGAGAGACACAACCAGGATGTGCTCCTCAGGCACTGTGTGCATTTTTCAGCTGCTGAACTGGAGGTGGCCACTTGGCCAAGGTCCTTTTGAAAGCTCAGAGTGGGTGAAACAACCCCCCCGGAGCTAGCTGGAGGCACTGCAGGCTTCTCATGAGGCTGTCCTGTGGCAGGCTCCTCAGCTCCACCCGAAGTGGAGTCCTGGCACATCTGAGGCTTTCATTGTGGTTGATGTTTCCTGCTCCTGCAGGAGCTGAGCAGTGTGAGTGCCATCAGAACATCAAAGGCAGAGTTGTCTTCTTCTGAGCCTCTCCCCCTCCTCTCCTCCTCTTCTCCTCCCTGCTTCGAGGGCTGCTGCAGCCTACAAAAAGGGAGCAGGGAGTCTGTCTCTCTGCTTTGCAGCAGAGGCTGTGCATCCCTGCTCTGCACCTCCCCATTTGCATTTCTCACCCCTCAAGCTAATTTTTGCTGCTGCAAAGCAACTTCAAATATTCACAGGTTGCACTGGGCTGGAAGGGACCCTCAGAGGTCAGCTTGGCAGTCAGCAGGGACCCCTCCACCCAGAGCAGGATCACTGCTCTCTGAACTCTCAGCTAACAGAACCTTCCTCTGCTCCTTTCCTTCTCCAGTCTCTCTTTTCACCACCAAAGCCCCCCCAAAACAGGGGGTGGGGAAAAGAATCCTTGTTGCTATGCACAGAAAAATACAGACCATGGAATGGTTTGGGTTGGAAAAGGCCTCTGGGATCCTTGAGCCTAGGAGCACCATGGCCACTCAGCCAGGTCCCCAGGTGCCACAGCCACCCATTTCTGGAGCACCTGCCAAGAAGCCTCCAAAGTTTTGAGGCTATTTATTTATTGTTGTCTAAAGTGAGCTGAACAAACCCAAGCTGGAAGGACTGAGATGAAAGAGGAGCAAACCCACAAATCTCCCTTGTCATCCCTCCCCTCTGCAGTGATTAAACAGCAAACCCTTTAGCAACCAAGTTCCATTCTCACTTCAGAAACAGGAAAAAAGGAGGGGGTGGGGGGGGAAGAAAAGGAGGGGTGGGGGAGAGGAAAGCAGAAGAAATCTTCAGCAAAATATAACCTTGCAGCTGTAAACATATGTCTGAATAATTACTGTGGCTTTCTATCAAAAGCCCACCTCTGCCAGAGCAGACAGGTTTTAATTTAGCATTCCCCCCAGAGCTCTGGAGGGCAAGGTGGATGATGGAGAGGGCAAGGTGACTTGGCTCCAAGGGCTATCTGTATTTGCATGAATGACTAACTGTAAAGCACAGGAAAATATCTTTAAGTAAATTCTGCCTGTCACTGACAGTGATCTAAATGGAATTGTGGTTGCATGAAGCTCTCTCCTGCTCAGATAGAGATTTGGAGGGGGGAGGTTTATTTATTTATTTCCCTGATGAAATGCCTTCTCTCCCCCCCCCTTTTAAAATAATGCAAAAAGCCCCCAGAAAAGCCAAGCCAGGAGTGAGAACAGCCCCAGGGGGTGGGAGGGACACCAAGGAACACTGAGCCTTGCAGACAGCAGGAATTTGACCACTTCCTACTCTTGAGGCCACAGCAGGTGGAAGGTGTTGCACCTACCTCCCAGCTAAGCCCTCAGCAGCTACTGCAGAGCCTGTGGCAGCCAAATCTTCTCTCTAGAGGTCTGCTGGTGTCTCTGAGAGGCATCCTGGAGAGCTCTGCCCCAGGTGAGTGCCATTGTGACCACTGCAAAGGGGAAGGTGGTGCATCTACAAACCTCCCATTTAAGCCCTCAGTAACTTCTGCAGTCCACAGCAACCAAATCTTCTCTCTAGAGGTCTGCTGGTGTCTCTGAGAGGCACCCTGGAGAGCCCTGCCCCAGGTGAGTGCCATTGTGACCACTGCAGAGGGACAAAGCCATGGGAGCCAACACACTCTGCCTCCCTGCAGCTGCAGGGAGCTGCTGTAGGCCACCCAGCATGAGGGCAGCTGGCCTTGCTGCCTCCTCACTGCCTTCCCGACACTGCTTTCGGAGGAGGAGAAGCCTGGTGGCTGGAGCTGTCCTCAGAGCCCTTGCCACAGTCTGACATTGGCAGTGGCAGGAACCACAGGAGTCAGCCAGAGGGATGTGAGGCTGGCAAGAGTGGAGGAGCTCCCTGAGAGCCACATTTGATGCTGAGCATTATTAAAGGCCAATTCCCAGAACAAATCTGCATAGGTAGCATTCATCACCACGTGGGAGAGCAAGACCTGTGCCTACAGACACAAATAGCTGTAACCTTGGAGGTGTCCCTCAGGGACATTTGTCACCCTGGTGGTCTCCCTGGGACAGGGATGATATGTTTTGCATGACAGCTCCTGGCTGCCTCCTTGTTTGGTCTGCTCTGCTCAGTTGCCTCCTAATTCTGCCAGGTTAATAGAAGGAAGGTGCAGTGAGAATCTGTATTCCAAGTCCTTTTCTTCCCCCCACCTCTTTTTGCCACCCTCCATCAGGGTTTGGGGTCACCTCAGGGTTATTCTTCTCAGCTGTGTGAGATGCCACTCAGGACAGGAGGACACTGGGGAATGCTGCTGAGGATTGGTCTCCCTGGGGAGATGCACTGGCAGGATGATGCTGGGGTGAGGTGGAAGTGGGATTCCCTTGGCATTCCCCATGGCACAGCTGCTGCAGGGGGTTCAAGTGATGTGGCAGCTTTGGAGCCCTCTCCACCTGACTGTGGCACAGAAAGCAATTGCTTTGTCTCTTTCTCTCTCTGCCTCTTCAAATGCTTCCTGCAAGGTGTTCACTGAGTTCAGGGGAAGTGCAGCAACCAAAGTGAGTTGGAGAAGATACAAGAGAGCCTGAGAAGGTGCTGCTGGTGAGAGCAGGAGCAGAAGAAGTGTCAGCCCAGGAAAGCTGACAAGGAAGAGGCTGAGAAGGGCAAAGCCTTTGGTATTTCTTTGTCTTTCATAGAATCACAGAATGGGTTGGGTTAGAAGGGACCTTAAAGGGCATCCAGTCCCAAGCCCCCTGCCATGGGCAGGGACAGCTCCCACCAGAGCAGATGAGAGGAGGCTGAAGCAATGCTGATACCTAGCACCAGAGGACTTCTGGAGTAAGGCTGATACCTGTGTGAGATCAGCTGGAGCTGGAGGATTAGCAGAGCTGTGGGAAGGGCCTCAGAAGAGTGGATGGTGGCAGCTTAGAACCACAAAATCATTAAGGTTGGAGAAGGCCTCTGAGATCATCAAGCCCAAGGATCAACACCACCATGGCCACTCCAGCGTGCCCTGAGGGGACAAGCTCCAGCTTGGCTGAGCAGGGTCCACAGCAAGGAATCCAAGGGTGGGCTCTGAGAGCTCCAGGCTGGGTTTCTTCCGTCCATGACACAATCCATCAGCGTGCTGGGGGCCACAGACCAGCACTGCTTTGCCTTCCTCTAGCCCACCCCAGACACCTTCACCTGGAGCCTCTTCTGCCAATGTGGGCACTGCCCCCCTGAATTTTCCCTGTGCCTCAAACAATCCATCCCTGCTCGTCGCTTAGCTCAGCAGCAAAGCAAAGCACGGACTGGGTGAGACTGCCAACCTCCCAGAGAAGTCCTTGGGGCTGCTCAGGGCTGAGAGTTCTCTGGCTCCTCCAGCTCTGGGGGGGTGTATTTTAATGACCTGGTGTGAAATGGGTTTGTTCATCTCCAGAATAGCTTAATGAAGGATTTCTGGGCTGAGAGAAGACAAGGGGAAGTACCTGTTCCCAGGCACACATCATGTTTATGGGATGCAGCCAGCCTCTCTAATTTGTGCTTTTATGTGACATTTGGAAATGTCAATTTGCCTTGAAGACCATCTAATAATTAAAGGATGCAGCCATGCTTTAGCCACCTAAATATCTAAACACAGGGAGCAAATATTTGCATTTAAATGCAATCCCAAGCAAGCACAGAGCAGGCAGCTGGTTTTTATGTCCCACACTACATTCTTACATCCCAATGATGATTTCCACCTTATTTATTTCTTTCTTTAAAGGAAAGCTGTGCTTTCTCCTGCAGTTATTTGCAGGCAAAAGAACTTTTTCCTGAGCCATAAATTTTCTGGCCATTTCTGGAGGTGAGTCATATGGAGCTGTCTGTACCTTCTAATAACCAAACCTGCATTTTAATCATATCCTTTGTATTCCTGCATTGATTACCTGGATATTTACTGTACTTAGTAAGCATTAAATGACTGTTTCCATTTATTTCTCTGGCTTCCTGGAATTGCTGAAGGATCCATTTGTACACACTGGCTTTTAAATGTCTTTTATTCTAATGTTCACACCAATTAATAAGCTCAGATTTAGGGGAGGGGCTGAGCAGGATGCCACAGGAGCATAGAATGGGTTGGGTTGGAAGGGACCTCGAAGATCATCCAGTTCCAGCCCCCTGCCATGGGCAGGGACACCTCCCACCAGCCCGGGCTGCTCAAGGTCTCACCCAGCCTGGCCTTGAACACCTCCAGGGAGGGGACAGCCACAGCCTCCCTGGGCAGCCTGTGGCAGGGTCTCCCCAGCCTACCTGGAAAGAATTTCTTCCTCATCTCCAGCCTCAATCTGCCCTCCTCAAGCTTCCATCCATCACCCCTCATCCTGACACTGCCAGCCCTTGTCAAAAGTCCCTCCCCAGCTCTCCTGTAGCCCCCCTGCAGTTACTGGAAGGCTGCTCTGAGGTCTCCCCTCCTTGCAAATACTCTCAGGGTGCTGATCAGCCACTGGAACTTTTTAATTGCTGGTGCCATGAATCAGGCTGAGGGCTGCTCCTCGGGTGGGAAAAGGCTGCTCTGAACTGCACAAGTCCCCCTGCACAGACCACCCTGGGCCTTCCCTACCTCCAGGAAGGCTCCTGACATCTAAGCACATCTGGGGGCCTAGTGCTCTGCCCTGCTTCTCACTCAGCATCTGAGTTGTGTTGTGTGGTGGAGAGGCTGAAAAGCCTTCCCCAGCCCTGTAGGTTTGTGGACCCCTTCGTGGTCTGCTCTAGAGATGGATGCTGGTATCCAGGACTGTGGAGACAAGGTAGTTTGTGATTCTAAGTAACCTTCTGATGCCTCCAAAGACCCTTCTGCATCCAAAGACCTCTCTGCTCTCCTCCTCAGTACCACTGTGAGAGCTTCTCAAGAGCCACTTGTCTTCAGCAGCTCCAAATCCTTTTCTGAGGCTGTGTGGCCCCAGCCTGGGGGCAGCAGGTCCTGCTCTCCACTTTCCAGGTGTCACTGGAGTTCTGCAGCATTCAGCTGCTTTCAGATGCATGTCGTTGGCTGCTGCCCATCCATCAGCCTGCAACAAGGAGCTGCTCTCCCTGCTAACCACTCTGCTGCTCTTCATCTCGCTGCTAGTTTTACTGATGTAGTTTTATCTCCTGGGCTGCTGCTAGAAATCACAGTGGGGCCCTGCCTCAGCCACCCTCCCCTCGTATTTCCTCACAAACATCAGCACCTGAGCCCTCTGAGCAGGACCTGACCCCTGCTCTGCTGCTGGTGGGTTCTTTCCAAAGGAGTTCAAGCTGCAGCTTTAAAGAGAAGGCAAAGGAAAGCCCTTTAGATCCCCAGCCACAAATTGCAGGCAGCCCAAAGAGCCAGAACCAAAGAGTTTGTAAGCTGCAGGAGTGGGAATGTCTCTGTGCTGCACTCACCTGTGCTCAGTGTTCTGCTGGGCTCCTTTTATGCAGGGTGGCATCCCTAAAGCTGTACAGGAAAGTCCTTTTAATGATGGCTTGAAGTGTTTGATGTCCTGGAATGTTTGATGTGGAGCACCCAGAGCAGAGGGGAAGTTGGCAGGTTAAAAATACAAACAGAAAGGGAGAAAAGAAAGAGTGCTTGCAGCTTCTCAGCTTGCTTTGGAAACCCTTCTCCTAGAGCTTCATGTTGTGGCTTTCAGGTTTTGAAGCCCTGGCACCTGGCTTCAAGGGACCCTTGATGTCTGCCAGCTAAGGCCTTTCCCCTGGTCTCGCTGTGACACGAGGAGAAGGACGCACAGCACCTTGGCTTCCACGGGGAGATGCTGCTTTGGTTTGGTGCCTGCTGCTTAGACCTCGTCTGCTGGTGGGAGGCTCCCCAGGGTCTCCTGGCTGGTGGGATGGGAGCAATCTGACCTTCAGCTGGGGGTTAACTGTGGGGCAGCTCTCTTCTGACAACCAGAGCTACCACCAGAGACATGGAATGACTTTATTCAGCAAAGATCTCAGGGAGCATCCAGTCCAACCACCAACCCACGGCCGCTAAGCCGTGCCCACAAGTGCCACGGCTGGAGGGTTTTCGAGCCCCTGCAGGCAGGGGCGCTCCAGCAGCCCCCTGGGCAGGCTGTGCCAGTGCCTGAGCACTCTTGCAGCACAGAAATGTTAATCAATGTCCGACCTAACCCTCCCCTGGAGCAGCTTGAGGCCAATTTATGGGGTTCCAGTGATGAGCTGCATTTGGTCTAGGATGTAAATGCAGCAGCTGGGGAGGGGGAAGGCAGACCCCCAGCCAGATAGAGAGCTGTGCATACATATCTATGATTTTTTGGCTTGCACCCTGGCTTATCTCAAGCCCCTGAAAGAAAAAATGATAAAAACCACTGCTCCTAAAGAAAGCCCCAAGTTTCCAGCCGAGTTTGGAGGGAGAGCCAGCAGCATATTTTCCCTGTCTCTCCTGAAGCATCACACCCCACTTTGGGCACTTCATTTATATGCACATCGTATGCAATCTGACTGACTCCTACTGTACCTCTGAACAGATCCAATCAGATACCCATATGCATGTAAATGAGGCTCCCCGAGCTGCCGAGGAAGAGGAGTTAAAGAGCAGCCTCTCCTGGAAACTTGTTACGGTGACAATCTCCTCCCGCACGGCACAACAAAGCCTCCCCCATCCCCCAGCCCTGCTCCCCAGCCCTCTGCTTGCCTCTGGCTGCTCGGCACGTCAGGAGAACGCCCTGGAACTCACTTTCCCGGGCCGAGGTAATTTATTTAAACATGGCTGGTTTAAAAAGAGCTCATAACAAAAAACATCAGAACAGAACGACAAGCAGCAACAAAAAAAGGGGAAGGGGGAGAGGGTTTGCCGCGCATCCCTGCTAAGAGAGGGGGAAGAATGCTGGTGTCACAACTCACTGAGTGTAAAAATTAAAGCAGGCTGAGGCCATTGTTTGAAAACAGGCAAAATAATTAAAATTATTATGGAATAATCACACATCACACAACAACCTCCCACTCTGCTGAGCAACAAGCCAAAGCAGCTCCTGCAAAGCAGGCCCAGGGGCAGAGGTTCTGTATATCATTCACAGACCATCTGTCATTCAATTCCTGCAGCCCCTCTCCGCCGTTCGGAGGGCAGGCTGCGGCAGTCCTGGCATTTCTCTCCCCATTTGCTAACAAACAGCGGCGATGGCAGATAAATACGGCAAACAATGGGAGCCTGTAATGAACTGGAAAGGGAGATGGAGTTTTGGAGCCGGCACCAAGAACTTCCCGGTCCTGCCCGATGCTCTGGGGACCCCCGGAGCCTGGTTCTGCCATGTGGCTGCACAGACAGACATCTGCAGGCTGTGTGAGGCTTTCAAGGACCCAGCCAACCTGCTAAGGGGCTGGTTTCAGTCAGATCACTTCTGGCTTCCTCCTTCCTTGCCTGCTTCCTTGCTTTTTCAAAATAACAATAATGCTGCAAGCTAATTCCACTCCAGGCCAGGATGAAGAAGGGACACAAAAGGACCATGGGCTCCCAGCAGAGAGCTCCCTGCTCTAGCAGCAATGGTTTGGGGGTTTTGTTGGTGGCTTTGTTTTGTTGCTAATTCTCTGCCTTCTTTTTTTTCAAACTCATCCAGCATTTCATTTGGGTCGTCACAAGGAGCAGCAGCAATGGATCCTGTCTCCAGGTTGCTCTTTGGGAACCCAGGCTTGCCAAATGCTCTTTTGTTTGTTTGCTTTTCACCTTTATTCATTGTTTGGAGACTGAAAATGAAGTGTGGCTGCGTGGAGCTGAAGCTGAATGAGAGAATTACTGCTTGCAGCTCTTGGGTCAATATTCATGGAGACAGAGAATCATTAAAGGTTGGGAAAGACCTCTAGGGTCATCAAGTTCAACATCCACCCAACACCATCACAGCCACTGAAGCACAGAACATGAAGGTTGGAGAAGCTCTCTAAGGTCATCAAGTCCAACCATCAGCCCCACACCACCATGGCCACTGAGCAGTAGGGCAGAACCAGGCAATCATTCAGGTATGAAAAGCTCTCTGGGATCATCCAGTCCAGCCATCAACCCAACACCATCATGACCAATAAACCACACAATAGAATCATTAAGGTTGGAGAAGCTCTCTAAGGCCATCCAGTCCAACCATCAACCCAGCACCACCATGGCCACTAATCCTTGCCCCACAGTGCCATGGCCACAGGGGTTTCGAACACCTCCAGGTGTTCCTGCACACACAGCCCCAGAAATGAGCCAGCACTGGCCAGGGAGAGCATGAATCCCTTGGTGCTGTCTCTGGCTTTAGGAGTTGGGAAGTCTCAGACTGAAAGTGGGAGGAGGGAGAGCAAAACCTCTACACAGGTAGGCTCTGAGTCCAGGGTGAAACTGGACCAGGGTTCCCAGTGCTCATATTCCCAGAAGCACAGAGTGGTTTGGGCTAGAAGGGACCTTAAAGATCAGCCCATCCCAGCTGGTACCAGAGGAAAAGCTCATGGTAGGAAATCCTGACTGAGGACAAGGATATCTAAATGGGGAGGGGGGCTCCTGATGACCCTAGGATTTATCTGGGATGGGGAGCAGCTGCTCAGTGCCACTCTGAGCTGCACCTCCAGCTACTGCCCTTATGGCAGGTTGCTTCCCAAAAACATCCAGCTGTGGCTGCTCAGCAAGAGGAGGAGAGGAGGGAGAAGAGGACTGAGCTGTCTCTGCAGCTACCCACCTGAGACCTGCTGGTTCTCATGGGGAAAACCTTGTGGAGAGCTGGCTGGATTTGGGTGCTGGGCATGGGATGAGCAGCCAATATCCCCAGAGGATTTGGGTGCTGGGTGTGGATGAGCAGCCAATATCCCCAGAGGATTTGGGTGCTGGGCATGGGATGAGCAGCCAATATCCCCAGAGGATTTGGGTGCTGGGCATGGGATGAGCAGCCAATATCCCCAGAGGATTTGGGTGCTGGGTGTGGATGAGCAGCCAATCACCCCAGAGGATTTGGGTGCTGGCTGTGGATGAGCAGCCAATATCCCCAGAGGATTTGGGTACTGGGCATGGGATGAGCAGCCAATATCCCCAGAGGATTTGGGTGCTGGGCATGGGATGAGCAGCCAATATCCCCAGAGGATTTGGGTGCTGGGCATGGGATGAGCAGCCAATATCCCCAGAGGATTTGGGTGCTGGGCATGGGATGAGCAGCCAATATCCCCAGAGGATTTGGGTGCTGGGCATGGGATGAGCAGCCAATCACCCCAGAGGATTTGGGTACTGGGCATGGGATGAGCAGCCAATATCCCCAGAGGATTTGGGTGCTGGGTGTGGATGAGCAGCCAATATCCCACCCTGTTTTTCCTGAGCTTTCACCTGACTCTGGGAGAAGAGCAATGAGTTATTGCTACTTAACTCTGCCAAACAAGCCCGAGGTGAAACTTCAGGCTTCCTCCCCTGGGCCATCTGGAGCCTCCTGACCATTTCCAAAGGGGATGATTTACATGAGGCTTTATCCCCCCCCTGCCCTGTGAGCCATACATTTCCAGAGAGCCCCTCTGAAAGACTTAACTGCTTTTGTGAGGCCTCCGATGAAGCCAATCAAGCCAGCTCGCAGGAAAGCCAAGCTCCCAATTAACTCTGTCCCTCAGGACCATCCTGTTTGCTGTTAGATCTGGAGGCCTGTGGGGCAGGGGCTAGCTCCCACCCTGCTGGATGGGCAGCATTTCTCAGTCCGTGGCTGGAGGGGGGTCGGTGCCCTCTAAGGAGGCGAGAGTCCTTCTGGGAGGTGTGAATGTGCCATGCAAGCCCTGAGCCAAGGGTAAACAAATGGCTGAGGGCCTCCCTGCCTCCTCACTTGCTCCCCTCTCTGTTTGCTACATTCAATTATTTTTGGAAGCTGCATAATGAGGCCAAGTTGTACATTTCAGTGTTCCCAGACCAGATTAGAGAGGATTAAAGCATCAAGGGGTGGCAGCTGGTCAGTTTGCTGCACATTTTTAATGTGGAAATGGCTCTAAATGGGGGGGAGGGGGCAGGACAGAAAGGTGGGAGATGGTAGCAAGCTCAGACTCTGGCATCTGCTCCCCAGGAAGCCTCCCTGGGGAAGGGAGGAGGCAGCAGATTCCTGGAGCTGGTGTAGGGGAGAGGCCAGGGGAGGCACTGACAGCAGCTGAACCAGGGATGGCTCAAGCCAGTGGCTGCAGGAGGTCCTGGTGAGCACTGGGGCTGCCAGAACCTTGTTGAGCCTTGTGGTGATGGTGAGGGTGGCAGTGGTGGCAGAGAGCCCTGCCCCAGCCCTGGCTGCCAGGATGGGATGCTCAGCCTCCGAGCTCGCCCTCCGCCTGACCTCTTGTTGGAGGCTGGCCACAGGAGTGTCAATTAGTGCTAATTGCGAGGGGTTTGGTTTGTCACGTGGCCGCCTGTCCTCCGGGAGCTGGGCTGAGACCCCCGGCAGCCCATAATGAGCAGCTGCCAGCCCCCAGCCAGGCTCAGCGCTCTCCTGCCCCGGGCTGCATCTGAGCATCCCTCAAGGTGAAGGCACAGAGCCCTAGCTGTTGGGACAGATCTGTGCCACCCTCCTCATCCCTGCAGGGTAACCTGGATTTGAAGGGGACAGGAACGTGCCTCTGCTCTGCCCTGTGGCTAACCAAATGCACCCAGCCCGGGGTGCGCCCAGCCCGGGATGCACCCAGCCCGGGATGCACTGCGCCCAGCCCGGGATGCACCCAGCCCGGGATGCACCCAGCCCGGGATGCACCCAGCCCGGGATGCACTGCGCCCAGCCCGGGATGCGCCCAGCCCGGGGTGCGCCCAGCCCGGGGTGCGCCCAGCCCGGGATGCGCCCAGCCCGGGGTGCGCCCAGCCCGGGGTGCGCCCAGCCCGGGATGCACCCAGCCCGGGATGCACCCAGCCCGGGATGCACACAGCCCGAGGTGCACCCAGCCCGGGGTGCACCCAGCCCGGGATGCGCCCAGCCCGGGGTGCACCCAGCCCGGGGTGCACACAGCCCGAGGTGCACCCAGCCCGGGGTGCGCCCAGCCCGGGGTGCGCCCAGCCCGGGGTGCGCCCAGCATGCACCCAGCCCGGGGTGCGCCCAGCCCGGGGTTCCAAGCTGTGCACTGAAGAGGTCATTACATGGGAGCCCATTAGGACAATCCTGCCTGCCTGTGGCACCTCTGTGACCTCTGCCTGTGCCTGGGGTGCAGCTGGGCACTGCAAGGTCTGCCCCAAGCCCTCTGCAGGGGTTTTGCGGGGGTGGGGGTGGGAAATGGAATAAAGGAAGGAAATTTCTGGAGTCACTGTGGTCTCCACCCCTGGAGATATTCAAGGTCAGGCTCGACGGGGCTCCGAGCAACCTGGTGCAGCTGGGGATGTTCCTCATTACTGCAGGGGGCTGGGCTAGGTGACCTTTGAGGGTCCCCTCCTGCCCAGCACATCCCCTGCGTCGGTGATTTCCCCACCCTGCTCCTTTCTGAAAGGCTTCGTTTGACAGTTTAGCTTCTGAACCAGCCCAGCAGGCAGCCAGCCACTGCTGTGGGGGCTGAGGGTTACCACCAGTGTGGGAAACCTTGACAGAAACCCCTGCCAGGAGCTGAGGAGGACCGGGGGATGGATTTGCTGCCGCAGTGCCAGGTATGGCAATTCCCAGCACCTCTGCTCTTTCCTCGGAGGCTTCCCTGCCTTTCTCTCCCCTCCTGGCTCTGCAAACACCTTCTGTTTGTATTTTGGGTTAGGATGAGTGCCCCATTGTTCTGTCTGTTGTTGTAAAGCCCAGTTCTGTACCCAAAGCATCTCTGCCTGTCTGCACACAGAAGCAAGGTCCCTGATGCTCAGTGTAAAGCTCCTGCCTTGGAAAGGAGCCACAGCAAACGCCTGGGGCTGTGCTCAGGGCTGGCAGCACCATCCTGAGGCTTTCTGGGACTGCTGAGGCTCAGGGCATCCCAAATTCCCACCCAGCGCCTCCCAGCTCCTGCTTCACGGCCAGGGGAGTCAGGGGAGCACTGCTGGGCGAGGGGCCTGGGGGTGTGCTGTCTGGAGAAGAGGAGCCTGAGGGGAGACTTCATTGCTCTCTACAGCTCCCTGAAAGGAGGCTGGAGCTGGCTGGGGATTGTTTCTTTGCTGCAGGAGTGGTCAGGGACTGGCACAGGCTGCCCAGGTGGAGTCCCCATCCCTGGAGGGGCTCCAGAAACCTGTGGCCATGGCACTTGGGGCCATGGTTTGATGGCCATGGTGGTGCTGGGCTGAGGGTCGGACTGGGTGATCTTGGAGGCCTTTTCCAGCTGAAACAATTCTGCAACTCCCAGCTGGGTGTCAGGGCTGTTGGAAGCCCTCCCCCTGGACTGAGAGCATAGCCAAGCCTGGCCCTGGTGCAGAGCACAGCTCCTCAGCAGTTCTGCCGTGAGATGACACGTGGGGGTGGGGGTGAGGAGGGAGTTTCAGCTCACTCCATGGGGCTCTGCAGATTAGCTGAGGTGTCAGCTGCATGTGTGTCAAGGAGGCTTGGAGTCTTCCTCGCTGCCAGATCATTTCTTAAGTCAGGGTGCCTGGGGGCCTTCTCATCAGCAGAAGCAGGATACAAACCTCCCCCCCTGAAGATGGTTATCAGGTTTGGAAGAAGTGCATTTGTGTACTTTCAGAGGTCTGCTTGAAATGTAACCAAGAAACTCGTGTGGGGCAGGAGACAAAGGTCAGTCCCAGCTCAGGGCTGGACTGCAGCACAGGCTCTGTGGCTCTGCCTGTGGAAGCAAATGCTCAGCTCCACGCAGAGGGCTGCTGTTTGGGAAGGCTGGAGGGTTGGCAAAGGCCCTGACTTGAGATGGAGCCACAGAGCCATAGAATCATGGAAGGCTGGGGCTTGGAATGGAGATCATCAAGTCCAACCCCACTGCTACAGCAGGATCACCTGGACCAGCTTGCCCAGGGCCACAGTGCCCAGGCAGCTTTGGAATCTCTCCAGAGGAGGAGACGCCAAAGCATCCCTGGACAGCCTGCCCCAGGGCTCCAGCACCCTCAAAGGAAAGAATCTTCTGCTTAAGTTCAAGTGAAACCTCCTGGCTTCTAGTTTGTGCCTGTTGTCCTGTCCCTGGCCACCACTGAGAAGAGCCCAGCCCCATCCTCGGGACCTCCACCCCGCATGTGAAGTGACCTCCCTGCCCCCAGATGCCTGCAGCACCCCCACAGACCTCTCCAGCTGCTTACAAACCATCCACACCAGTATTTCCACCCACGTTGTCCTGCAAACAGCTGCTTCCAAACACAAGCCACGCAGGCAGCCCCCCCCGGGCAGGCAGCCCAGGTGGGACCCCCCTGCTGCTGCCCCCTTGGAGCCTCAGGAGGCGAGGAGCAGGGGGACGTGGCAGAGCCTCGCTGGCCTCCCGCTGCTGCTGTTGTCACACCGTGGTGGGGACTCGCCAGCCTTGCCAGCCGGCCAGGGAGCCATCTCTGCCCCTTCTGCCAGCTGGGCGCTAACCCAGGCTCTGCCTGAGGCTGCCCTCCCCTGCCCGCCGCCCGGGGGGGTGGCCCTGCGCCGCGCTGCCTTTGCTGGGGGCCAGGCTCTCCATCCAGCAAAACCAGAGGCTGTGGCCTCCAGGTGTGCAGAGGGAGCAGCGTGAGCAGCGGCCCCCTGCCTCCCCGCTCCTCGGGATGAGGCTGCAGCTTTGCCTCCGCTTCCTGGGAGCCGCTAAATCCCCTCCCGTGCCGCAGCGCTGCGCCGGCCCTGAGCCCAGGCTCCGGCGGCTCCGGGCAGGGCTGGCGAGAAGGGGCTGCCTGTGCAGCTCCAGGACGCTGCCTGGGTCACCGTTGCTCCCCTTCCCTGCATCCCTTGAGGAAGTGCTTTCATGGGAGCACATCCAGCAAACGGCAGCCAGCCCGGAGCGGAATCAAAACCTGTGCGCAGCACCAAGGAGAGCGCCGAGAGGCCTCCGGCGCAGCTCTGCCCCTGCGGGAACAGAGGCGCACGGCAGGAGCTGCTCCAGACCTCGGCCAGGGGCTGGGCACACGGAGGGAAGCTGCACCTATGTGTCTAAGGCTTCGCCAGAAGCTGCAAGGGCTGCTCGGTGTGGTCTGCTCTGCCTCCTGCCACGCTCAGCATTGAAGCTCTGTGTGCAGCAGTGGAGGGCTGGAGAGTGGTTGAGCTCCATCAGCTTCAAGGCCTTTTCCAGCAGGAACAATTCCAGGAGTCTATGGTCTCATGATTCTGTTCTCATGGCCCCATGAAGCCATGGCTCCATGTTTCTGTAACTCTATGATTCCATGATCCCACAGGTTGATAGTTCAATGATTCCAGGAGTCCATGACTGCACCACAGTGGATCCTGCCCTCAGCTGCAAGACAAGCTCCCTGAGTGGCCTCCTCAGCTGCCTGCCCTCCCAGTGGCACCCTTCAGGCAGCAGCTCTGCTCACAGCACTGCCAGGTTGCACTGCTGAGGATCACTTAGGTTAAGTCATTGCTCTGCAGCCTGCTAGGGAGGACTCAGTCCTCAGCCTGTGAGATGAGCTGTGTGGGGAAGGCGCTGCCCCTGGTCAAAACAATCCTCTCTTTCCTTCGTGGAACATCTTAATCATTGCTGCTGGCCCTGGGGACAGATGACTGCAGACAGCTGGGCACAGCAGCCTGCCTGCAGCAGGGGTGGGCAGCTGCTGGCCACATCCAGACACCTGGGCAACTCCCAGAGCCTGCTGAACCTGTGCAGAGTGCTGGTGACCCTGTGCCACGCTGGTGACCCTGTGCCATGCTGGTGACCCTGTGCCACGCTGATGCCTTCAGCTGGGAGCCTCGATGGCACTGGTGTGTGCA
This sequence comes from Dryobates pubescens, assembly GCF_014839835.1. NCBI lineage: Eukaryota > Metazoa > Chordata > Aves > Piciformes > Picidae > Dryobates > Dryobates pubescens. The sequence continues at coordinate 14,078,600 of NC_071639.1, forward strand.
CACCAAGCCCTGCACAGCCTGTGGGGCCAGGGGCCTGCAGCAGAGCTGTGCAGCCACACAGGGAGGGCTGCTTAGACCCTCACCTTGCATCAGCATCATCATCTCCTTTCCCTTGTGCCTCACAACCTTCCACAGTTGAGGGGTCTCTCATCTCTGTTGCTGCCACCAGTTCCTCTCCCTCCTGCAAACACTCCAAAGCCACTTGCCTGCAATCACAGAACCACAGAATCATTTAGGTTGGAAAAGACCTCTAGGGTCGTCAAGTCCAGCCCTCAGCCCAGCACCACCATGGACACTAAACCATAGGACAGAATCATTAGGGCTGAAAAAGCCCTGAGCTCATCCAGTCCAACCCTCAGCCCAGCACCACCATGGCCACCAAACCATGTCCCCAGCAGCCATGGCCACACGGTTCTGGAACCCCTCCAGGGCTGGGGACTCCCCCACCTGCCTGGGCAGCCTGTGCCAGTGTCTCACCACCCTCACTGTAAAGAATCCTCCCACAGAGCTCATTAGAAATCTCTGAAAGAAAAGTCAGCTGCTGGGAAGCTGTCTGGAGCCTGCCCCTCCTCATCTGCACTCTGGTGTCTGTGATCTGAGTGCAGGCAGGGGATGTCCCTGCCAAGCATCCCTCACCTGCTGAGGCAGGGCCAAGGCAGCGCTGCCCAGAGCAGCCTGACTGCCACAGCCACACAACCAAGGCATCCCTAAAACATTTAGCAATGAAGGGGGGGGAATCTGTTGTGCTTTAGTCACCAGGATTGAACCAGCCTAATCCCTAGGAGAGGTGATAAAAATTCATTAATCTAATTAAATACTTCTTATTGCCAAAGTGACTTTGTGGAGTAGCTTTGCTGAAGGATAAGTGCAAAGTAAAATGGAGTCCCAGCAGAGAGGCAAGCGTTAGACTCCAGCAAGCTGCTGCATGCTTCATTAAACTCATAATTATCCTTTGGTTCTAAGTAGCTGATAATATTTAATGAGCATCCAGGATGGGTTAAAGAAAATGTTTGCTAATGAGGAGCAAACAGAGCTATGGGAAGCTGCTAGCTGGGGTGCCCCAGCCCTGCATCTCACCTGTATCTCCACTGCTCCCTTTCCTACAAGTGATGGAAAGCTGCTTCTCAAACTGCTTCACTGCAGGGCTGTGCTGCTGGCGCCACTGAGGGAAGGGGGAGGCAGCCTAGGGGGAAGAGGATGTGCTGCAGAGCAGGCAGTGCTGCAGGGCACCACAGGCAAAATGCATCCCAGGGGCATGAGGAGGGAGCAAAGCACCCCAGGGTTGGGGCTCCCCAGTGATGCTGGGGGGGCTCACTCGGGTCAGGACGTGGAGAAGAAAAGGCAGAGGGGAGACAACTCGCTCTCTACAACGACATGAGGGGGGCTGGGGTGAGGGGGGCTGGTCCCCTCTCAGGTAACAAGTGACAGAAGGAGAGGAAATGGCCTGCAGCTGTGCCAAGGGAGGGTCAGGTTGAGCTGAGGAAAACTTTCCTTGTTGCAGGGGGGGTCAGGGATGGGCACAGCCTGCCCAGGGAGGTGGTGGAGTCCCCAGCCCTGGAGGGGTTCCAGAAACCTGTGGCCATGGCACCTGGGGCCATGGTGGTGCTGGGTTGAGGGCTGGACTGGGTGGCCTTGGAGGGCTTCCCAGCTGAAACAGCTCCATGATTCCTCAGCACCCAAGCAGTGAGCTATAGCCACTCCGAGCAGCACTGGCACACCACAGCACTCCTCTGTGTGTAGCAGTCAGTGTGCAGAGGACCAAGCTGCCCTGGCCATGCATTGCTCACACTCTGCCATCTCCCCTGGCTGCATTTATCAGTGCTGGGTCTCTTTCTGGGAGCTGGGATTGCTTTTCCTAACACCATGTCTCTCCCCACCCAATCATCTTCCTGAGGCTGCCCAACCCGAGGGGCAATGCCTGCCCTAAGGTGTGGGTGGTTGTGTCCAGTTGCATCAGGACCCCAAACCTCTGGGGTGAACACAGACCACTGAGCCCTCTGAAGTCACCGCATGCCCCCCTGCAGCTTGCGGGGAGCTCTGCTAGCAGCCAGCCCTTGGAAAGCAGAGAGCAAAGAGCAGAGCAGGAGCAGACACAAATGCAAAGTGAATGCAGATGATTCTCCCTCGGAGCAGAGCAGCAGAGCAGCCTCTCCTCCGAAGTGCCTGCACACAGCCCCGTGTGCTGACGGCCCGAGTGCTTGACAGCAGGGGCGCTGGGCTGGGCTGGGAGGCAGGGGCACCGTGGGGATTGGCAGACCCCATGCTTGTGCCTGCTTTGTGGCTGTGATTATCTTTGTGAGGTGCTTAAATGCTGCCAGTGGAGCATCCTATAAACGAGGAGAGAGATTAGCTGAGCTCTGCAGCTCTCAGCCAGGGCGTTTATACCTGCTTGGCTCACTTGGAGGCTGAGCCTCTCTGTCAGTGCAGCATTCCCAGCTCTTCCTTATGCCCTTGTATCGGCTGCGTGTCCAGCTGGCAGCCTCAGAGATCTTGCTGCTGCAGCTTTGATCTCAGATAGATTTGGGTGTATAAAATCATATTTCACAGCAGCTTTGCAAGCTGTTATGTTAATTCAGTGGTCAGCTCCTGCCCTGGCTGCCAGGAACACTGTAAATACAGACCAAGGGATCAGAGCCATGCACACAGTCCTGCTCCTGAAGTCAAACCCAGGCTGCACCCCTCCTGAGGGAGAAGGGCAGGACTGGGTCCCAGATTTGGGGAGGGTTAAACAGGACCAGTGCAAGCCTGACTGGGGAGGGTTAAACATGAGCAGTGCAAGCCTGACTGGGGAGGGTTAAACATGACCACAGGATCATAGGATGTTAGGGGTTGGAAGAGACCTCCAGAGATCATCGAGTCCAACCCCCTGCCAGAGCAGGACATAGAATCCAGCACAGGTCACACAGGAACACATCCAGGTGGGGACTGAGAGTCTCCAGAGAAGGAGACTCCACAACCCCTCTGGGCAGCCTGCTCCAGAGCTCTGTGACCCTCACAGTGCAGAAGTTCCTCCTGATGTCGAGGTGGAACCTCCTGTGCTGCAGTTTCCATCCATTGCCCCTTGTCCTATCCCAGGGTGCAAGTGAGCAGAGCCTGTCCCCTCCCTCCTGACCCCCAGCCCTCAGCTATTGATAGACATTGATCAGATCCCTCTCAGTCTTCTCCTCTCCAGCCCCAGGGCTCTCAGCCTCTCCTCACAGGGCAGTGCTCAATCATCCTGGTGCTGCCTGCTGGCATCCAGGGAAAAAATTCACTCTTGCAGAGCTTTTGTGGGGTTAAACCTTGTTATGTTGAGCTGAACAGCACAGATTTTCCTGCCAAGCAAGGGGATACTGATGCAAAGGGTTCATTGCAATAGCCTCCACTGTGCTTTGCTGGATGCAGCATCGTGGGTTTGCTCTCTTTGCATGGAGGCAAAGCCAACCATGAGCTGCAGTTGTGCATCATGGAAGATGTATGGAAAATAAAGTTATTTTAAAGTCCCCTCCTGTCACCACCTCTCCTTCCCCACCCACTCCTTCCCCCTCAAACCCACAGCACCTGGGCTCTGCTGCAGTCTCCTCCCACCCCAGGTGTGGACACTTTGCCCTCCCCACCCACTCCCCTATTTAATCCCCACCAGGAAGGGCAGCAGCCCTAAGCTGAGCCCCTCGGGGCTGAGGATCCTCCTCTGATCTCAGGTGAGTGCCCACAGTGCACACTGGGTGATGGTGGTGGTGACTACAAAGGCCGGGGGGCCTGGTGGCCCCCCGGTTGTTAGGGCTAGTATTGATGACTCCCCCAATCCCCTCCACGGGTGCTGGCTGGGGCTGAGCTCCTTTGTGTGGTATCTTGGCTGCTTGAGGGTCTTGTCCCTGGCTCTGGGAAGGCTGCAGTAAGGGAGCAGGAGCTGTTTAGGCAGGGGGGAGGCTGGGGTGGAGAGAGCAGGAGCTGCTTTGGCAAGATGAAGTGGGGTGGTGGGGGGGGACAAAGGGTTGGTGGCTCCAGGTTAGGTAGAAGAGCTTCTTGAATGGAGAACTTCTTGAAGGGGGAAAAGAAACACTGAGAGGCCACCTGCCCTGCAGTGACCTCCTCCAGCCAGAGGACAAGCAAACTAGCAGCCAAGATCTCACAATCTCCAGGGACCTCCCAGGGTTAAACACAATCACTGCTTCCTCCTCACTGGCTGTGCCCCTGCTGTGTCACCATGGAAGGGACCCTGGAAGGTCATCGAGTCCAACCCCCCTGCAGTCAGCAGGGACCTTAGAGCTACATTTCAGTCCCTGGAGGCTGGGGAGGGGCTGCTGGGGAGGGCTTGTGGTGACAGGAGCTGGGGGCAATGGTTTGAAGCCGGGGCAGGGCGGCAGCCTCACGGAGTGCTGGAGCCCTCTGCCTTGCAAACGAATTCTCCTCCTCGGGTGTTCTGACAGCGTTCCTCATAGCTGGGAGTATGACACCTGACCCCCAGCTGAGGTGGAACTGGCAAACTAGCAAAGCTGCAGAGGTAACCTCTAGAAGCAGGACAGGCTGGAGGGAAAGGCTTTCTCCTCCATAATTGATGGCCAGCACGTATTGAGTGTCCAGTGCGTGCCAGGTGATGGCACTGGGGTGCTTGGTTTTCACACCAGGTAAACAAAGAACTCTAATGGAAACCCAGGTGATTAATGGGCAGCTGAGAGCACCAGTGGGCTGCACCTCCAAAGCCAAGGCTCCTTAGGCAGAAAGGAGCTGCTGTGTCTCACCAGGAGCCAGAAGGCTGCAAAGCTTGCTGAGGTGCAGACTAGAAGCTATGAGCAGGGTCCCCATGGAAGGGGAAGGACAGAGGCTGCTGCTGTGTGAGATGTTCTCACCCTGTTAAAAGGCTGGAGAGTGGGGTAGGTGATGGCTGGAGTGTTAGGGTGGGCACCTTGACCTCAGAGCCCCATCTCTGAGGACTGGAGCACAAAGGGAAGTGCCCTGGGTTTCCCATGCCGTGGGCAAGGGGAGCTGTGCTCACCCACCACCATCAGCTCTGCCTGTGCCATGTCCTCCTGCAGCATAGGAACAGGCCTGCAGGGTTATCTGTGCCTGCTTTTCCCCTCTCTGGCTCTCTGCAGCCCTTTGGATGTCTCTCTGTCCACGAAGCTCCTGTTCCATCAGCCAGGGGATGAGGAGAAGGCACACCACCAAGTACTGGACCACGCAGAGAAGGCCAAGCGTTGCTCTCGGCAGCTCCCTGTGCAACCTGGGGCACAGCAGGTGGCCAAACAGCCTCCCTGTGTGGTGTCCTGGCACCTGCTGGTGAGTGGCAGGCATCAGCCCTGGATTTATCCCATCTGTTATTAATGCTGACCCCAGAGGACTGAAAGGAAGCTGCCTCTGCCTCTCTTGTGGGTCACTGACACGCTGCTGAACTCAGTTTGTTTTCCAGCATCAGATGTCTGTGGTCAAAGCCCTGCTCAGTGTCCTCTCCCTGGCCGCACTGCAGGGCAGAGGGGGGCTGCAGGGAGCTTCTGTCCCTTGGGTGCCAGTCTCCCTGCATGGGTGCACATGGGCTGACTACTGGTGCAGCTCTGGTGCCCCCAGCACAAGAAGGACCTGGAGCTGCTGGAGAGGGTCCAGAGGAGGCCACCAAGATGGTCAGAGTGGTGGAGCACTCCCCTGTGGGGACAAGCTGAGGGAGCTGGGGGTGTTCAGCCTGGAGAGGAGAGGGCTCCAGGGAGACCTTAGAGCAGCCTGCCAGGACCTGAAGGCTGCAGAGGGACTGTTCAGAAGCCCTGTAGGGATAGGACAAGGGGCAATGGTTTGAAACTGCAGCAGGGCAGGTTTAGTTTGGCCATTAGGAAAAAGCTCCCAACAGTGAGTGGTGGAAGACCAGGAGAGGTTGAGGCCCCATCCCTGGAGACAGTCAAGACCAAACTTGACAGGGCCCTGTGAGCTAGCTGGAGATCACAGAATCAATCAGCTTGGAAAAGACCTCAAAGACTATCAAGTCCAACCTGTCACCCAGGACCTCATGGCTCCAAGTGCCACGTCCAGTCCCCTCTTGAACACCTCCAGGGATGCCCCTGCTGAGTGCGGGGGGGTTGGACAAGATGACTTTAAGTCCCTTCCAACCCCATGTGTTCCATGATGCACAACAGGCCCTGCAGGAGGCTCTGTGGTGTTGGTTGTGCACTTCAGGTGAAGGTGGCTGTGCCACTTCCCGGAGCCAAAGCCCCCCCAGGGGCTGGGCTGTGTCCCCTGTGCACGGAGGGCTGCCTCTGAGCAGCAGCCTGGACACAGCACAGCTCTCCCCAGTGCTTCAAGTCAGCCTTTCAGATGCTGGGGTGCTGTAAGTTGAGCAATTACCCAGCCCTCAGCTCCAAGGCACAGAGGTTCCAGGTTATAGGTCTCCTGAGCTGTATTTACTTGAATTCATGTCAGCTCATTACCAGGCTCATCAGTGAGCACAGAGCTGGGGGTAAGCCTGGCTCAGTCATTATTCTGGGTACACATGTGTGGATTAAGGGTCTCCTCATCCTCACAGGCTGGGCATGGGGGGTAGGAATCTCTATTGTTTCACTTTCCATTATTCAAATGTGCAAAATCATTTGTTCAAATGAGCCAGGGAGGCCATGGAGATCACTAATAACATCTCCCACACCAGAAGTAATTTGGTTTGGAACTCCCTGTGATCAAATCAAATAATCCTTTTATACCTGACCAAAATTGCTTGGTAGGGTTCATGTGCTCCTGCTCATAATGATCAGCACCAGGCACTGTGTGAGGGACAGCTCTCTGAGCAGGGGCTTAGGGCCACACACCTGGGGGGGTCTCTCTGCTGGGGTCCCCGAAGTGCCAAGTCTTTTCCAGCTGCCTGGACACAAGCAGCCACCCGCTGCTGAAAGGAATCTCCTGCCAAGTATGAGCCAGCTTTCATGTCCTAGGATCACAGAGTCAGGGAATGGGTTGGGTTGGAAGGGATCTTAAAGATCCTCAGAAGGCTCTGGGGAGACCTTAGAGCAGCTTTGCAGTATCTGCAAGGGACCTACAGGAAAGCTGGGGAGGGACTTTCTGCAAACACTTGTCGTGACAGGATGGGAGGAATGGATTGAAGCTCGAGGAGGGCAGACTGAGGCTGGAGATGAGGAGGAAATTCTTTCCAGGGAGGGTAGGGAGAGCCTGCCACAGGCTGCCCAGGGAGGCTGTGGCTGTCCCCTCTCTGGAGGTGTTCAAGGCCAGGCCTTGAGCAGCCTGGGCTGGGGGGAGGTGTCCCTGCCCATGGCAGGGGGCTGGCACTGGATTCTGACTTGTGTCTCTGAGCATCTGTGAGTGTTTGAGGCTGTGCCTTCGAGGAGCAGTGCTGGGACAGTGGCTGACTGCTTTGTACCAAAATGAAAGCAGGATACCCAAACGAATGTCATCGGTGGAGGGGCAGAATGCGGCTGTACATCGCAGGGCAGTTGGAATTGTTTCTCAGTTTGGGTTCCAGCCTGCTCTGCCTGCCTGCTGCTCAGCCAGCTTGCCAGAGCTGACCTTGAGATAAGCAAAACTCATCCTGCATGTGCTTTTGAAGCTTTAGAACAGCTCTTTTCCTCACTAACTCGCCTTTTTCTCTCTCTCCAGCCCCTTTTTGGGGCCCTTTGGGGGGCAGAGAGGGGGCTACAGGGAGGGAAGCCCTCCCCCAGGAGGGAATTTTGTTGCTGTATTTCTGTATATACATTGTAAACACCTGTATATATTGTTATATATAACCTGCTTCCAATGTATGCTTGCAAATACAGTCTGCTTCTCCAACTGAGCTAGTTCTGGTTTTCTTTCTCTGGGGGGGAGGGAGAGCTAGGCCCTCTCCCAACCTACCACAGCATCACTACCACCTTTAGGAATCGGCCTGGCTGGTGTTTGTCCTTTGTTCCCATGCTGATGGGAGCTGTCCCAGGGGAAGAGTGCAGCATCTCCAACCTGCTGTGGGGAAAGTTAGGCTTTAAGGTCCCTCCCCCACTTCCTTTTTTTCAGTAGTAAAACTGTGGGCAGACTTCTTAATCCTTGCAAAGTTATTGCTGTGCCCCTGGGGCTTTCCTGCTGTGCTGAATCTCACAGCTATGTTTCTCATTTGGGACCCCACTCTGCACAGGGGGGAAGCATCACTCTGCTTTCCTCTGGAAAGCTTCACTTGATTGAGACTGCAGCAGAAGCCTCAGTAACTGTTGGTGTGCCAGCCACAGCTCCAGCATCTGCTTGCCCTCTGCACATCCCCTCCCTTCACAGGGTGATCCAAACCCGGGGCAAGGCTCACACCCCCACGAGGCACAGCTCTCACTGCTGTTGGAGCTGGCACATGCTTGATAAGGTTTTCATTCTGGGGCCCTCCCCAGGACTTTGCAGCCCTTTGGTGACTGAGCAAACCCCACAGCTGAAGGTCAGATGCCAACCCCCTGCCCAGTTCTAGAGGCCAGGTGCCAACCACCTCATCCCTGTCCCAGCCCCAAGGGAAGGGAAGCAGCAGCTGGCATCTTGTGCTTTACCTAAGGATTCAAAGCTCCTTCTGGGGCAGAGCTTGAGGGGCTGCCTGAGCCTGGCTCCTGCCAGCTTTGCCTTGGGGCTAAGCAGGCAAAGTGTCCTGTTTAAAGGCAGGTGTGAAGATGAGGTGGGCAGGGAGAGATCGCTGCTCAGATAACCTGGAGCCAGGCCATCCGGAGCACAGCAGGCTGTAAGCGATAGGCTGACTGGGGCGGCCAGCCCCGAGCACTGCAGAGCTCCGTTACCCTGAGGTACCTCAGACAGCTCCTGCGCTGTGCGGCGACGAGGAACTGACACACGGCTTCAGCAGGAAAGCCTGACGAGGGGAGAGCACCCAGGCCAGGGTGCCCAGGGCCCTCAGACACCAGGAAGGGAAGACAGAGGCTGGTGGAGCAGGGGAGGTCCCTTCCCTCCCAGGTCTTTGCTGTGCTCTCAGGGTCCTGTGAGAGGTTCTGCTCAGTTCTCCAGCTCTGTACCCAGCCCAAAGGTATAAATCAGACCAAGCTGGATGAGGCCTTGAGCACCCTGCACTAGTGGGAGCTGTCCCTGCTAGTGCCAGGGCAGAGGTTGGACGCAGAGGCTCTTTGCTGTCCCTTCCATCCCAAGGTGTTGCATGAAATGTGTGCGAGGTGCAGCCCTTGCACAGCTGTGTGGCTGCTGGGTTGGCAGCAGGGGGGGACAGCTCCTGTGAAGGCTGCAGAGCCCTGCTCTGTGACCCAGCACCGCTCCTGCTGCTGCTGAAGTGTGTCAGAGGGTGCTGAGGTAGATTCCTCTCCCGCTCGCTTCCCTCCCCCTCCCCTCCTCTCCTTCAAGTCTGTCTTTGTGTCATCTCTTCAAAGTACACTACCTGTAAAATATTGATTCACAGCAGGCTGAGCTGCCAGGTTTGGATTTCTTTTTCACTGCAGCAATAATAAAACTGCCACAGACAGTGCAGGCTCAGCACCAGCCCCAGCTCTGCACCACAAGCTCTTAGCTCTGTCTTGTGTGCGACTCAACACAACGAAACAAGGACCCAGAGGTGTCTCAAAAGGCAGCAGGAACTGAGAAACAACCACCAGGAACATCAAAGGAGCCTTAAGGAGGCTGTAAGATGAGGATGTAGCAAGTGGCACCCTAAACAACAGCACCAGCAGCTCTCTTCATTCCAAAGAGCTTGTCAGGAGCAGCCACGACAGCACAAAGCAGCTGCTGCCACCTGAGGCTGGGGAGCTCCAAGCTAAGCCTCTCCTGGGCAGCTTCAGCCCAGCAATGCCACCCACTGCTAGCTAGCCTCACGGCCCTCAGCCTCTGCAGAAGGTGTCAGGACCCAGGGCAGGGAAAAGGCCCTGCTGGCCAGCAGGAGCAGGGTGTTCTGCTGCGGGGGCTGGTCCCTGTTCCTCGGGGGGCAGTTGCCCCTGGTGCTCTTTGCTCATGTGGTGACAAGGAAGCAGCAGCATCCAGGGGGCCTCCTCACGGTGCCAGCTGCTCTTTTTCTCCTTTGGTTGGCTCAACCACAGCTTTTCATAACTGCTCATGGAACAGAATCATGGAACTGATGGTTGGAAGTGATCCCTGAGCCCATCAAGTTGAACTGTCAGCCCAACCCACCGTGGCCCCAAGTGCCATGGCCACACCGTTCTTGAACACCCCCAGCCATGGGGACTCCACCACCTCCCTGGGCAGCCTGTGCCAGTCCCTGACCACTCCTGCAGCAAAGAGATTTGTCCTAAAAAAAGCAGCCTGCTGTAGTGTGAGGTGTCCCTGTCCCTGCCCCTGGCAGGGGGGGTGGAACTGGATGAGCCTTGAGGTCCCTTCCACCCCTGACAATTCTGTGATTCCAATGATCATCATCACCACCTGTGATGGTCTCCTGCTGTAACCTGTGGCCAGGTGAAAGCCTTCTGCTCAGAGGTCCACAGTCTGATGTGGGAACAGCTACCTTTAGAGCCTGCATTTCCCAGCAGGTGAAAACATGGAGCCAGTGGCCTTGGAGAACCTTTATGCATCACTTGGGACACTGCAGCAGGTTGCCCAGGGAGGTGGTTGAGGTCTCATCCCTGGAGACACTCAAGGTGAGGCTGGACAGGGCTCTGAGCAAGCTGCTCCAGTGGAGGATGTCCCTGCTGCCTGCAGGGGGTTGGACTGGATGAGCTTTGGGAGTCCCTTCCAACCCAACCCATTCTATGGCTCTATGATTGCCACGAGCTGCTGGGGAGGGCAGGCTGGCTGGGTCCCACCCCAGGCTCCTGGGGATGGATGGCAGCTGTCTCCTAATGAGAAAGGCACCAAAACTCTGCACCAAAGTCATGGGGGGGTCCCCACTGAGAACACAGCCCCAGGGGAGCAGAAAGCTCCTCTTTGGGTAAGGTGCATGAATATAAAGAGACTTATAATTGGATTTGCTCAAAGGCTGGGGGAGCTAAGAGCCTTACAGCTCCTCCCACTGAAAGCAGGGCCTTTTCCATTCTCTTAGCTCCCCAGCCTACATCTTTTAGCAGAGTATAAGATGTGCAGCTTCTGAAGGAAGCCAGGAACAATGAGGGGAGCAGCATTTGCATTCCCAAGTCATTCTGTGGTGGCACCTTGTCATCTTTTGTTGAGGGATCACAACTTGCAGAAGAGCCTCCTTTGAAGCTGAAGAAATCTCTGTTTCATCTTGTTTGCTGCAGCACTGACACTGCCTGCACACTCTGGAGTGACAGGGTGAGAGCTGCCTGCCCCTTGGCACTGGTCTCTCACCTCAGGTGCCTGTGTTCAAATCAGGGTCATCTGCTTCATCCGTGGAGCTCGGGAGGCGTCAGCCAGCCCCACACCACTGGCAGCCCAGCACTGGGCAGGAGAGAGGAGGGCACATTGCACTTGGGAGATGAAGAGGAGTGAACTAATGAGGGCCTCAGATCTGGATGTCAATCTCTGCATTGAATGGTTCCCCAAGATCAAACTGGGGCTGAGGCAAGGTGCTGTGCTGCACAGCACTGAGGCTCTGCAGGGCTGAAAGGAAGATGCTTGGATGCCTGAGTGCTGGAAGCCTCCTGGGCTCACTGACTAGCAGCAGAGCATGGTCCCAAGCTTCTGAGACAAAGCAGGCAGGGGAGAATCCTGAGGGAAGAGACTCCTCCAGCCTCAGAGCAGTTTCCTGCTTCAGACAAGCTGAGAACAAACAGCAATAAGGAGGGAGGTGGCGGAGGCCTCAGCCCTGGAGACATTCAAGGTCAGGCTTGATGGAGCTCTGGGCAGTCTGATCCAGCTGGGGATGTCCCTGCACCCTGCAGGGGGGTTTGGACTAGATGACCTTTAAAGGTCCCTTCCAACCCAGTGCCTTCTCTGATTCTAGATTCACCATGTGCAGCCAGGCTCCAGATGGACACCAGGAGTGTGCCTGCGTGAGCAGAGCTCCTCAGCCACCAGCAGGCATCACCTCCTCAGGCCAGGGATGGTCTGAATCCAAGAAACCTCCCTGGGGTTAGCACCAGGCTCTCCACTCCTCTCTGCAGACCTGGTCTGCACAGACAGCTGATGCAGGCTGACCCAAAAGCTGCTGGAGCCTGTCAGCAAGGAGCCCAGGGGAGCTGCTCTGCATGTCCTAGGTGTGAGTGCCCTCACTGCAGCCTCACCTTGGCACCACTGCTTTTGTTCAGAGGGTTCCCATTCTGCAGGGCTCTGGAGCCCAGTCCAAAGCCTGCTGCTGGCTGCTCCTCCAGCACCCAGGCAGGAAGCTCAGCCCTGTGCTGCCACTGCTCCAGCAGCCCAAAGGAGGAGAGGCAATGCTGGCAAACTGGGCAGTGCCTGCTTAATCTGGGGGCAAATGCTTGGCAGTGTTTGCAGGTGAGGCACACAGGGACATTTGTACTTGGGTCACATCCTGAGCCCCTTGCAGCCCAGTCTGGAGTTGTTGTGAGAAGAAACAGTGAGTGAGCAGTGACTTGGATGGCTCTGTGGTTATGCTGCCCAGGGAGTGCAGTGCTTTCCAAGAACATGCCCCAGGACTGGCAGAGACTCCTTGTCTCAGGCTGCCTTGCTCTTGCAGAGGCATCAATTCTGCCCTAAGTGCTATTCCATTAAGAAGAGCTGCAACTGGTGCTGTGACTCTGTGCTAGCCTGGGAACTGCAAACACAGAGTGCTCAGCAATTAGGGACCTGCTCATCCATTAGGAGCCCTGAGCTTGGTGCCGTGCCAGCTCTCCAGGTTCCATGGTGACCCTGAACAATCACAGGGGCAAGTCTCTAAATGGCTGCATTAACCCCAGCTGAAGTTCTTCTTGCACCACACCTCTGCCTCTTGGAAACCCCTCCAGGGATGGGGATTCAACCCCCTCCCTGGGCAGCCTGTGCCAGGGTCTGAGAACCCTTTCAGGGAAGGATTTTCTTCTAATGTTCAACCTAAACCTCTGCTGCTGCAGCTTTGGGCTGTGGTGCAGCTGAGCAGTGGCTCCTGGGCTGTGTCTCACAGACAGAAGGATCCATCCCAGCTCTCTTTGCAGGCAAGGAAAACGCAGCCACCTTTTGCAAGTGCCGATCGGTTTTGCTCAGCTGCTGAGGGAAGCTGCCCCACTGGGCCTCCCCCAGCCCCCAGGGACCCCAGGAGAGGTCCTTGCTTCTATGCTGCTGGGCTCCTCCAGCCCTCCTGTGCACGTGGGCAGAGCAGTGCAGGCTGCTGTGATGGAAGGACCGCTGGGGTGCCAAGCATTTCGCTGCCCAAACCCCAAGGGGATCTGGCCCTCCTCTCCCACCTGGGAGCTCCTCACTCCCTCTGCGCCAGCTCCTGATCTGTGCAGTGGAGACAACGACACTACCCCACCCCCCAGGGATCCTGCAACCAGAACTGCAAGCCTGCAGTCCTTGGGATTAGCAGGGAGCCTCTGATGATGGGGAGCACATGAACACCCAGATAGATCTCCTAGGGAAACAGCTGGATGAGAGATGGGGAGGGATTCCACTCCCCTCGGAGTGAGGAAAGGCCACAGATCTGACTTGCAAAGTGGGAAAGAGAGGAGGGCTGGGCTGGGTTTGACTCTGCTCACAGCAGAAAGCCTGCAGACTCTGGAGGGAGGTGCTGCAGCTCTCTGACACACACAGAGGTTCACAAAATAGGAGGCATCTCTGAGACCCGTGCTAATGGCTTCAATAAACCCAGGCCCAGTTAATAGGAATGGGAAAGGCTGCAGTGAGCAGTCTTGAGCCAGGCAGGCTGAGAGCCTTGGTGCTGTCACTTCTGGAGAGGGCAGCACTGGGGGACCTGTGCCAGAAGTGGCTCCTGGTTGGAGGAGGAGTTGCAGAGCCCGGGAGTGTTGCTGTGTCTGAGGGTCACTTGTGGGCAGAGGTGGCTGGGAGACACTGGCTGCAGCTCTTGCTGCTGTGCATGAGATGATCTTCAGTCAGCAGAGCAGAGGGCACAAACCTTCTGCCCTCTGCTCACAGCCTGCTCTACTCCATTTCCACTCCTAAGCTCTTCTACAGGGTGCTGTGAGGCTGGGCCAAGGGACCAGATCCGCTGCTGCATCAGACCCTCTGAAACACCCCAACACCTCTTGTCCCCTCCCAGGCATTCTCCTCCTCTCTTCTCCCTTCACCACACTGTTCAGCTCCTCCTGTGATCCACAGCAGCACCAACAGACTGCAGCTCAATCCTCTCCCGGCAGGACAGGTCCCACAGCACTGCCTCCCACCCCTCCTGTGACCTTTGGTGGCTCTGACAGAAACTCAGTGTCTGAAATGTCAGTGCCCCTGCTGGGATCTCCTCACAGTGGATTTGGCTTCCTCCTCCTCATTCTGAAAGGAGAAGCCTTGATTCTGACACAGGCTTGGCAGAATATGAGCCAGGGGGTCACAGAACTGGTCCAGTGGGGAAAGTCCTGTAAGGACATCCAGTCCAACCAGCACCCCTGCACCATGGCCATCAAACCATGGCCCCAGGTGCCATGGCCACACCTATCTTGAACATCTCCAGGGATGGGGACTCCACCACCCCTGACCTGCTCCAATCCCTGACCACTCTTGCAGCAAAGAAATGTTTCCTCCTCTCCAACCTGACCCTCCCCTGGTCCAGCTTGAGGCCATTTCCTCTCATTCTGTCTCCTGGTGAAGAGCAGAGAGAGCAGCAAAGCATCCTGGAGAGCCTTTCACAGTTCCTCCCCCTTCCCATATTCTTCCTGCTTGAGATTCTCCAGGTGCTCTTCCCCTTGCCATCAAATAAACAACCCTCCTGAGACTTCAGACCTGCTCTGAAAGGCAGGCCTTTGGGCTAAATTAAAGTGTTCAATATGCTACCACTGCCCCTCTTAACCTCTCTCAGAGCTGACTGTATAGATCTAAAGATAAAATTTCTTTTCCAGCCTATATATATTTGAGACAGCACCAAGAGGCCTTCTAAAAGGAGCTCAAAAAGACCCCAGCTGAGGTTTTCACGCTGCTGTTTGCCCTTCTCATGTCACTTTGAGGAGCATTAGCTGAGAAACTGCTGTTCTGCTTCCCATCTAGGTGCCAGTGTGTGGGCTAAGGTGTTGCCACGTGTGCAGCACGGCTGGAGCATGACACAACAGCAAAGGCAGGCAGGTGCCACCTGCAATTCTCTCAGCAACTTCACTTCTCTTCAAACACCCTCCTGGCATTGCCTTCTAGGGAGGTCATAGGATCAGAGAATGACTTAGGTTGGCAAAGGCCTTTCAGAGCATCCAGCCCAACCATTCCCTAGCTCTGCCAAGGCTGGGGCTAAGCCATGGCCCTCAGCACCACCTCTCTGCCTCTTGGAAACACCTCCAGGGTTGGGGCTTCAGCCACCTCCCTGGGCAGCCTCTGCCTGGCTTGGAGAACCCTTTCAGGGGAGAATTTTCTTCTAATCTCCAACCTAAACCTCCCCTGGGGCAGCCTGAGGCCATTCCCTCTGGTCCTATCGCTTGTTCCTAGGGAGAAGAGACAATCCCAACCTGGCTCCAAGCAGGTTGTTTAGAAGAGAGGGAGATTAAAGCACAGCTCAAGCAGGACTGGCAGTGTCCAAAGGAAGGGGGAGGGGAGGAACCCCACTCCACTTCCCTCACTCCCATTCCTCCCAATTTCCATCTCCATTTCAAAATCCCATCCTTGCTCTGCCTTTGGATCCCAGGGCAGGAGCTGCTGAATTTCCCCCACTTTGATTCATTTTCTTTCTGTTTTAAGAAGTGGGGGGGGGGGGGATAAAAATGATTCCATGTTCTTGGTGGAGAGGTACAGAGAGTGGATATTATCTGGAGTTCCAGTGAATCACAGCTGACAGTGCTGCTCTTTCTGGGCCAGAGGAGCTCTCTTTGAACACAGAGGCAGCCTCTGTGTCTTTTCAACCTGCGCTTCAGCAGAGGGAAGCAGCAGGATTCCCGTGCTGGATAATAACTGTCAGAAACAATTTCTGCTCTGTAAGTGAGGTGAAGCAAAATGTCAAAATATTTGAATACATTTCATTGAGGATATCTTCTTTTAAATTAGTGGAGGCTGGAGGAAGAGAATCCTATTCTCTGCCATAATAAATATGCATGGAGCAGGGGGGAGGCCAAGTGAATGCTAATAAAGCCGGGCCCTCGCTCGTTAATGTGTTAGAGAACCACAACAATAAAACACAATAATGATTAGTTAAAGAAATGCCAGCACTGGCCTTTTACCAACACCCCTGAACAGATAAATCACGATAGATGCAGGCTGGCTGAAGGCTCTGTGTTAATTACCATCTTTCGCCCCGCGCCGTGGCCAGAGGGGAGCCGGCGCGGCCGCCACGCAGCACCCCGGCCCCAGCCCTGTGTCCTGCTAGCAGTGCAGCTGCATGCACAGAGCCCCAGCCTCGGGAGCCAGGGAAAAGGCCTTGTGGAGCACTGGGCCCAGCCATGGCCGCTAAAGCGTGTCCTGAAGCGCCACATCTGCAGCCTTCATGGAGACCTCCGGGGAGGGTGACTGCAGCACCGCCCTGGGCAGCCTGTGCCGGGCTTCTGGAGCCCTTTCAGTCACCTGAAGGACACCAGAAAGGGCAGAAGGCAGCAATCAGCTTTCCAACAAGTTCTAGGTTGCAAATCTGGTCTGGCATGGGGATGTCCCCTTCCTGGTGAGCTCTGTATGCCTCATGTCACGCTCCCAGCCGGTCAAATGTCACACCCCCAAGCACTGTGCTCTCCTACAGGAGTCCTGGGGCCTCTCCTGCGCCTCCAGAGCATCAGCAAACCCTCTCCAACTCTCTGGCCAGAAGAGGGGCCCAAAGTTGAGCCAGGTGCCAGAGTGAGCCTTGCTACTTGTGCAGGACTTAACTCATCAGGATGCCAAAGACAGCAGAGAAGGCAAAGCAATTCCTCCTTCTAGGTGGGGGATTTCTCTCCCTGGCTCAGCTGCACAACCAACTCTGCTAAGCAGCACCAGGATGCATTTTGCTAACTGTGATGCATGTCTAACTTGGGGGAGGGGAGAAAACCCCCTGCTAATGAAAGGCTGATCCCTGATGCTGGAGAGCAGGAAGAGCAGGAGGAAATGGCAACGACACAGAACTGCCAGGGGTGGCAAGAGGCAAATCAGCAGCGAGACCGAGGATAAAAAACCCCTGCAGAATCTGAAAGTGACTAAAGTAGAGCAGCAGCAGAAGTAAAAAGGAAGGAAGGCTTGGGCCCTTGCAGGAGGATTTTGTTAGAGACATAATTCAGGGAGGGATGAATTCATTTAAGGCACTTCCTTAATCATAAGATTCTGTCTTACAGGAGAAATGAGAGCTACAAAAATAATTAGGGGCAGGGAGTGAATTCATTTCCAAGGGGGAAGATAAGTAGTTATCTTTGGTGGGTGATGATTAAGGGTAGGAGAGGGATGCATAATAAGAATTTACAAATATTAGATGCATAAATATACAAAAAAGCAGATTATGAATATGCAGGGAAGTGTTTCCAAGCCCAAGGCCCAGGGCTTGGGCTCTGATTTGATGTAAAGTCTTTGTCTGGGCAGCTTTCTGGTTCCAGTCTGGCCCTGCCATGCCAGGACTCCACAAGCTGAAGAGAGTTAGGCTTCTGCTGGAAGCCAATTCCCTCCAGTGTCAGGAGGAAGGGTTTGCATCACAGAAGCTGCAGCCTGGAGCTGTGCTGCTGGCTGTTGGTGCTGCTGGGGCAGAGGAGTTTGTCCATGTGGGAAGTGGAGGCAGCCTTGCGCCGTGCCCCTGCGCTTGCACTTCACTGGCTGCAAGGAGCTTTGTGCCCTGGGAGTGCCAGGACCTGGTTTGTGATAGCCTGGGCAGGGAATTAGGGAAACAAGGTGAGCTG
The DNA here is from genome assembly GCF_014839835.1 of Dryobates pubescens. Classification (NCBI taxonomy): domain Eukaryota; kingdom Metazoa; phylum Chordata; class Aves; order Piciformes; family Picidae; genus Dryobates; species Dryobates pubescens. The sequence goes on from NC_071639.1 coordinate 14,096,296, forward strand.
GGCCCAGATTTCTGCAAAGCCTGGGCAGGACATTAGGGGAACAGAGCATGAGAGGATGGAGACTTTCAAGGACCACCTGGAGAGGTTCCTGTGTGATCTGCATTCGGTGATCCTGCTCTGGCAAGGGGTTTGGACTCAGTGAGCTCCAGAGGTCCTCTCCAGCCACTGCCAGTCGGTGGCTTTGGCCCCAGGTTTCTGCAGACTCCACACACGTTAGAGCCAAGGGGAAAGGTTTGGCAGGAGCAGATTTGCATTCAGTAGGAGGGAGGTGAGACCCTGACACAGGCTGCCCAGGGAGGCTCTGGCTGCCTCCTCCCTGGGGGTGTTCAAGGCCAGGCTGGATGAGGTCTTGAGCAGCTGAGTCTAGCTGAGAGGTGTCCCTGGGCAAGGCAGGAGGTTGGAGCAGATGAGCTCTGAGGTCCCTTCCAACCTGGGCCATCCTGTGATTGATTATGCTCTTCTCTGCTATAACCTGAAGCCAAAGCCTAGCAGGAGTTTTCTGTGCTCCCCCCTGACACCCAGGCCAGCACCAGGATTTATCAGGAACCTCTCAGCAAAGGTGGCAGTGAAGGTGCCCAGGTGGCAGAAACTGGCAGACCTGCCCTGACTTCAAGTGGTGGCTTCACACCAGCTGGAGATTTACTGGGGAACATCTCCTCCACTGGCTCTGGGGAGGCCAGCCAGAGAGAGAAAAGCCACTGCTGCTTTTGCTCTCCATTTTATCAGCACAACAGCTCTTGCACTGCTCAAGGTTTCTCTTCCAGTCCTTTGCTGTCAATGCATTTCAAAGCCAGCACCTAGTGGTACAAGCCAATTAAATCCCAAATTCACTTGTCAGAGCATTCCCTCTATGTGTCTGCCATCTCCTGCAGCCAAGTTCTTCAGCTCCCTGGGCCCTGGCCAAGAGGAAACATTAACAATAACTAACCACGAAGATTTGTATGCTGGGAACTAAAACAATGTCTGTGAAAGGCACTCCACCAGAATGATCTGGAGGTACATGATGTGAAAATTGAATAAAAGCTGCAGAGAAGTAGGTGGGAGGATTGCTGAGGGGGACAAGCCCCAGCTGAAAGTGAGGTGCCCCTGTGTCCAGCTCGCTGGCAGCTTGCACACTCACTGAATGCTTTAAATCAGAAGGGGGGGAAAAAACCCAAGCAACTTCCAATTGCCTCCAAGTGTATTTTGGACTCAGGCCTCGGTGTGGACAGATGTCAGAGAGGAGAAGGGATCTGGCTGGAAGCTATGAAGTAGGAGTACTGAGCAAACCTTCAGCTTGCACAGTCTGTGACTTCCCATTGTATCTTGAACAGCATCTCAAGGTTGGACACATAATTCATGATGCTCTGGAGATCTTGAGAGCACCACAGTGTGGGGAGGTGTCTGGATCAGCCTCTCTTGGCTGGGGAAGGGACCCATCCGTCCCTCTGAAACTCCTTCAGTTCCCTCAAGACTGTTCTGAACACAAAGCCCCACACTGTGACCCACAGCTCACTGGGTAACACCTTGTCCCCAAGGTGTCCTGGATCTGCCTGCACTGGGAGGGGAGGGAACAGCTCCTTGGCTGGGGTGGGTCTCACACAAGGCAGCGAAGCAGAGTGCATTCAGTGACCTCCTCCTTCAGAGAGGAGCAGCCAGCTCCTGCCAGGGGAGATGCTGTGGAAGACCAAACCCTTCTGGGCTCCTCTGCTGCCGTGGTTGGGTTTGTCCTTAGAGCAGCAGCCACAGCAAGAGGTGGGGAGGGGCTGGCAGCCACCAAACCCAGCAGGCACCTGGCCCAGCACGACACCAAGCCCCAGTTCAAGGTGAGGGGTGGACAACCTCTTTAAAAGTGGCCTTCAAGACCATCCAGTGCCAGCCTCCTGCCATGGGCAGGGACACCTCCCACCAGCCCAGGCTGCTCAAGGCCTCATCCAGCCTGGCCTTGAACACCTCTGGGCAGGGGACATCCACAGCCTCCCTGGGCAGCCTGTGCCAGGCTCTCCTCACCCTCACTGCCAAGAATTTCTTCCTCATCTCCAGCCTCAACCTGCCCTCCTCAAGCTTCAGTCCATTCCCCTTTGCCCTACCCCAACAAGCCCTTGGCAAAAGCCCCTCCCCAGCTGCCTGGTAAGCCCCCTTCAGGTCCCTGGCAAGGCAAGCAGCATGTCACCCACACCAAGAGGGTTTGCTAGACTCTTCTCTGAGCAAGCCTCTCCCACAGGCACCCCTGGCACTATGGGATGCCAAGGGAGGAGCACTGCGAGGTCTTTGCAGATGGTGACTGACTGCTGGGGACACTCAGGGTGTAAATCATGTGGTTAACTGGGGGAGCTGCTTTATAAATAAACCAGAGTCAATACATATTCCTGCTGGTCTCTGAAGAAATTAGACCAGTAAATTCCTGTGAATCACAATAAGGAGCATACTTTGTGCATTTAAAATACATCTCCAAGCTGCATGATGAAGTACTTTTAATTATTGCAGAGTGGTAGAGGCAGCAGCTTTATATTTAATATCTCTCCAATCAATAAGAGAGGAGAGCTGTGCAGGAGCTGCTGCTCTACCTCTGCAAGAAAACAACTTTGTGCTTCAAAAGGAGGGCAAGGGAAAGACAGAGAAGAAAAAGAAGCCAAATGCTCACCTTAATTTGTCCTTGCCAGTCACTGCACTTGACATGCAGCTTAAGATTCAGTGGCTCACCTCGGGCAGGAGCAGGCTGCTGGCAGTGTGTAGTGCACCTGAAACTGGGGAGAAGTTTGCTGCTTTGGTTGGAGCTGATCAAACAAAAATGTCAATGGAGAAAGGAAAGGAGGACACTGAGGGATGGAGTGTGCCCAGAGGTGGGCAGCCAAGCTGGGGAAGGGTCTGGGCAGGGGCAGCTGAGGGAGCTGGGGGTGTTTAGTGTGGGGAAGAGGAGGCTGAGGGGAGACCTCAGTGCTCTCTGCAGCTCCCTGAGAGGAGGCTGAAGCCAGTCTCAGGTGATAGAAGAGAGGACTGAAGCCAGGGGAGGCTTAGGTTGGAGAGGAGGAACAATTTCCTTGCTGCAAGAGTGGTCAGGGACTGGCACAGGCTGCCCAGGGAGGTGCTGGGGTCCCCATCCCTGGAGGTGTTCAAGAAAGGTGTGGCCATGGCACTTGGGGCCATGGTTTGGTGGCCATGGTGGGGTTGGGTTGCTGGTTGGACTGGGTGACCTTAGAGGACTCTTCCAGCCCTAACAAGTCTGTGGTTCCAGAAATGCTCTGCTTTGGCTGTTTTAAGGCAGCTGTACAACAGCAGAGATCGTTTCTGTAACCATTCTGATTCTGCAGCAAAGCCAGGAGGAGCTCTGCACGGTGGGCACTCTCAGGAGCTGTGTTTGGTCTGAAAAGAAAGGGGAAGCTGCTCACAGTAGGCAAAATCCCCAAGTGGAGCCTGCAGCCTGCTGCAGCCAGCAGGCAGCCTGGGTTCTTAGCATAATGGTGGAGCTCCAGCAGGGACACTTGGAGCAAAACTTGATGCATTTTTAAAGACAGCTAAAAAAACCCAAACCCACAGCCCCAAACCTTTACATCTGATCCTTGCATTCCTGTTGTCAGGCTGGCAAAACAACCCTGGGTACGTGGGCAGAGGTACTCCTGACAGCAGCCTGGGTTGGGTTGGAAGGGACCCTAGAGGGTCATTTAGCCCAGCCCCCTGCCAGCCTGGGTTAGTGACACCTGGGCTGGGGTGCCACAGGCAGGTGGGAGCAGAGGAGCAGGGCTGGGGTTCAGCAGGTGGTGCTCATTCCCATTGCCAAGGGGTGCCAGCCACTGCCTGGGCACAGCCTGCTCACTGAGGGCTGAGCCTGGACTCTCCTGCTCCTGGCTCACAGAATAGTTTGGGTTGGAAGGGACCCCAAAGGTCATCCAGTTCCAACCCCCTGCCATGGGCAGGGACACCTCCCACCAGCCCAGGCTGCTCTAAGCCTCATCCAGCCTGGGCTCAAACACTTCCATGGATGAAGCACCCACAGCCTCTCTGGGCACCCTGTTCCAGTGCCTCTCCAGCCTCCTGGTAAGGAACCTCTTCCTCATGTCCAACCCCAATGTCCCCTGCTCTAGTTTCGAACCACTGCTCCCTGCCCTGTCACCACAGGCCCTCAGCAGTGATGTGTGAGCAGAGGTGCCCGAGGGAGGAGGGCTGGCACTGGGACAGGAGCTGGGGAGGAGGCTTCTCGGCTGCATGCCTGAGGTTCCTGGCTGGGGGTGCTGAGCACAGGGACAGGCACAAGCTGAGCAGCACCCTGCTGGGGTCAGGCACTGGTGCTGGGCACCAGCCCCCTGCAGCAGCTCTCCCTGGCTGGGCAGCAGGAGCTTCCCTCGCCCACAGCAGGTGACAGTGTTGATTCGTGGCTCAGCCAGCCCTGGCTGTTAGCTATGCAGCTGCCATCCCCTGCCTCACACATCTCCATACAGCTCCTGAAGCCAGGACTGCTCCAGCAAGGCAGAGCACTGGGCCTGGAAAGGCAACTTCCTTTGATGAGGACCTTTCAAACCTCTCTGACCTGACCTCCCTGACAAAAGAGCCCTTCAAAGAAGAGGAACTGTTTCATGTGGCAGCAATTTCTCATGCCAATCAAAAAGAGGGGTTTGCTGTGGGTTTTTTTTGCTCTTGCAGCAACAGCTCTCTCTCCTCTCCCCACAAAATTATTCATTTCAATCCAGCTCTCCTCCTCTCTGCACTGAACACCCTTGGGCAGCCTCTTCCAGGCTCTCACAGACACAGCTCTTCCATGCAGATTTCCACATTCTCTTTTCTTTCAGAAGGGGAGGGGAGGGGAAAGGGAATGGATTGAGCTCTCTTTGAGTAAGATCCTGCTTTTTGCATCTTTAGAACACAGCCCCTCTCCAAAGCAAGCTCCTGCAGGAGAGCTGCTGCTCTGCTGAGTATCTGTGAAGACATGGATGCCCAGCTTCCTTTCTGCCCTTTCTCCTGAGAGTTTGACCTGTTGGCCTCGCATTTTTAACTCAGGTTTTTGCTGCCTGAAAACATTGCTGCAGCAGTGTTTGACCTCCTGTGACACTGGGAGCCCCAAGTCAAACAAATATTTCTGATGTTGGAGGAGCTTCAGCGTGGATCCATAACCTTGAGCCATATTTTAGCCAGAAAGCAAATAATGTGGGAGCACAACTCAGGGGAGGCCATAAAAGCTGCTCTGAAATGGCCCACAATGGATTTCCAGGGCATAAAATTGTCCCTCACTCAATGTCCATTCTCTCAGCATTCCTCCCAGGCTCAGAGGAAGCCTCAGCCTGCTCCATGACCCCAGTGACATCTCTGAGGAGGAGAAGTTTCCTCCCCCGGGAGACAAAGCCTCTGCCCTGCCCCTGGGGCAGCGAATCCAAACGAAATGCTCCAGTGGCTTAGCTCAGGAGAAAATCTCTCTGCAGAGACTTGGAACATCCCAGGAGCTTCAGCAGAGGTGGGTGGGTGGGTGGGTGGTGGTCCAACACACATGCATGCTGCACTGCTCCAGGACTTGCCTCTCAGCTGCAGGCTCCACCATATGGCCATCACCACCCCAGAGCTGTGACTGCCGACGTGCTGGACGTGCTCAGAGCACAGCTGGCACCTTGGGGCCATCCCCACCCTCTCACCTGCTCCCAGCACCCTTGCTCCTTACCTCCCCTTCCTACCTGTCAGTGTTGTCCCAGCTCCCTCGTGATCCATGTAGCCACGTCTGTGCAGCAGGAGCTGGCTCAGGCATCCCTGAACCCTCAGGAGCAGCCAGCCCTCTGTGCAATGAGCCCAGGCTTGCCCAAGCAGGCAGAAAGTGAATGTTGTGGAGAAAGAGGATGTGTAGGAGAGCAAAATGTGCTTCCTGTCAGCTGGAAATGAGCTGTGATTTGAGAACATGGCAAAAGGGCAGGTTTTAAATGTCCTCTTCCCCCCCTTGCTCTCTGCACTTAACAGCGTGCTGTGATCACTGCCTGCTGGGCTGGGGGGTGCCTGGGCTAGCAGGACATCAATCCCAACTGCTTGTCTGGATGGCTCTTGGAGTGCAGTGGAAGGCTTTCCTCCAGGCTGCCAGAGGGATGCTTGTCCCTGTCCAATTTTCACCCCTGCAGCTCAGGCAGTGTCCACACTGCTCAGGAAATCTGACAGCAAGCAAGGCAGAGAGTTCAAGCCCAGGCTGTGCCTCCCAGCCCACCCCAGGTGCCTTGGTGTTCACAGATCGGGGCACAGTGGGGCTCATGTTAAAGAAGTGCCCAAAACAGCCAGGGGAATTCCCTTGGAAGAGAATGCTCTTGGCAAAGACAACGTTCAAAGGCAGGGAAAGTGGCAGCTGAACTCCAGCTCTGGTCTCTCCATTGGGTTTTTAATGGCCCCATCCAGCAGAGTCCTGTGCAGAGCCCCGGGTCATGGTCAGTGCTCGAAGCCTGGTGGCTACTTCTCACACCACATCTGCCCCAGTTACCCCCAGACACAGTGGGATGAAGAGTGGGAGCCTCCTGGATCCACAGGAGCACAGCTGGAAGGCAAGGCTGGGGCTGAGCTCAGCACCAGCTGCAGTTTACAGAGGGTGGTGAGGCTTCCCCCAAGGCATCCCTGTGCCTCAGGGACACAGGCTGGCTTTCAGCTGGTGGTCTTTGTGTGGGGTTTGCACTGTGCCAGCACACAGATAACCTGGTGAGACACAGGACGTGAGGAATGGCCTCAGGCTGCCCCAGGGGAGGTCAGGGTTGGACCTTAGAAGAAACTTCTTCCCTGAAAGGATTCTCCAAGCCTGGCACAGGCTGCACAGAGAGGTGGCTGAAGCCCCATCCCTGGAGGGGTCTCCCAGAGGCAGAGCTGTGGTGCTGGGGGACAAGGTTCAGCACCAGCCCTGGCAGAGTTAGGCAATGGATGCTCTGAACGGGCTTTGCCAAGCCAGATGATTCTGTGCTTCTGTTTCTTCAGAAGGGAAATGAGCATTTGGGGGAGGCTGCAGCTGAGGCCTTTGGTCAGAGCTTGTTTGCAGAAGTGGACACAGGACAGGGATTCTGAGCCAGTTCTGCAGCTTTGCAAGGAAGAGACTGAAACCTGCGGTGCCTGAGATGCCCCCAGCCCAGTGCCTCCTCCCGTCTCTAACCCACCCCTGGCTGATGCAGACGAGAGCTCCCCGCTGCAGCGCTCAGCCAGGTCAGTCGGTTAGGGACTGTCAGGCAGCACCTGCAAAGGGAAGAGGCTCCGAGGAGATGCTGTGCTGGAGCTCTCCTCGGGGAGGAGCTCGGCGGCAGGAGCCTGAGCCCAGCAGCTCTCGCTGGGGGCTGGTCGGCAGCTGGCAGGCAGGAGGTGCTGCCCACCCAGCCGGCAGCACCCTCACGCCCTGCGCCCGGCCGGGCAGGGGGCTGCTGCCCGGGGGGGCACCGGCTGGAGGAGAGGTGACAGTGCCGGGACAGGGGCAGGGCGAGGGGACCAGAGGAGGGTGTGGAGGCCAGGGGGAGCCCGGGGAGGATTTGGGATGGTTGGTGGGGGGAGGAGGAGAGGAATGGGAATGTAGGACACCGTTCCATGGTAAACTAGGCTGCGTTAATGATGCAGCTCTCAGAGCCGCTTGTTTCCCAACTCGCAGGGTCTGTCAAGTGCTGCCTTTCTTCCTCTCGCAGACTTTCCTCCTCATTACTGTGTGCTTTGCTTTATTGCCATCCCATGCTGTGACTTTGATTCCCTGCTCTGAGTCACAACACATCCGCTGCCACTTTACACTCTGAAATGCCTTCACATCAGCGTGAACCCCGGAACGCGTTTTGGCATCATAATTGTCTGCAGCTATTGACCAGGTAATCAATAGTGCGGGGCTGGGGGAACCTCTGCTGCCATTCAGCTCCAGCCACCAGGCAGAGCAATCAACCTCTGCATGCACGGGGCTGCAAATGGCCCTCACCGCTGCTTCGCATGGCAGGCAAGAGAGGGCCTCCGGGCGGGCTGGCTGTTCCCCTCTCACTCATCCCTGCAGCTGCCTGAGAAGAGGATTTCATCCTTTGTTCATCTCTCCAGCGGCTCCAGGACTAGGCACAAACTGCCACACGGGCCGGGCCCCCGGGCGGCGGCGCAGGGGGCTGCAGGCTGTGGCACGCCTGGATGGCACTGCCAGGGTGATCCACAGCTGCACTCACACCTCACACCCCGTGGACGTTTCCCTGAGCCTTGTGCTCGCTCTCAGAGAGACAATCGAGTTGTCAGAGGCTGTGTCTGTGCTGCTACACCGTGCCAGGCTGGGGAGCGAGCCTGACTGCTGCCCATCCAGGCGCTGCAGCTCACACCTGGGGGAGGCCTTGAGCTGTGCCAGCTTCGCTCCCTTGGGTGGTGCCAGGGCAGCTGACCCCATGGCTGGCACTGTCAGCAAGGGCACACCAGGCTTGGCTGCCTCCTGTAGGGTTAGGTAATGGTTGGTTTGGGCAGGGACATCTCCCACCAGCCCAGGCTGCTCAAGGCTTCATCCAGCCTGGCCTCGAACACCTCTGGGCAGGGGACATCCACAGCCTCCCTGGGCAACCCATGCCAGTGTCTCACCACCTCACTGGCAAGAATCTCTTCCTCATCTCCAGTCTCAATCTCCCCTCCTCCAGCCTCAATCCATTGTCCCTGCCCAGCTCTCCTGGAGCCCCTTCAGGTACTGGAAGGCTGCTCTGAGGTCTCGTTGGAGCCTTCTCTTCTCCAGGCTGAGCAGCCCCAATGTGACCTGCAAGCAGCAGGGTGCAGCTCCAAGCCTGGACCCTCAGCCACTTTCTGTGTGCTTTTAAAGCCAGCAGCAGACCATGAGAGGTCCTCCCCTAGCAGCTCCCAGCTCGCTTTGCAGGCTGGCTGCAGCGCCTGCTGGCAGTGTTGTCTACATACATGTAAGCTCTGCTCCTCATGCATATTCATGAGGCAGGTCATTTAGACACAGCACAAACAATAACAGACCAAGGACTATGTCTGATGGACTCCAACAGGACCAGGCTGAAGAGAGAAGATTTAGTGCTCCTAGTAACAATATTTTGTTGGCAATTTGACAGCTTTGACCTAAGCCAAGTGACAGCGTTAGGTGATACACAGTATGCTGACAACTTATTACATAAAGTATCATGGTTGGCTGTCAAAAGCTTTCTTGGAATCCAGAAATATAGCTCTGGCCAATTTTTATGGCAGGGAAAATGTGTTCAGTAATTTCTACCAAGGCAGTTGTTGAGTGGGGAGGCTGAAAGACAGGGCTGATGGAGAGTTATTTGGTGACAACAACAACAACAAGTTGTCCACCTGCAATCAGGCAGCTTGAGCCACATGGCTGTGTCACCTTCCTGGCAGTGACTCAGGCATTGCAGCACAGAGCAGACAGTTCCCTTTTATTTCAGCAGGGGAAAATGAACCCAAGCCATCATCCCAGCAAAAAGAAGCTGCTCCCTGTTTCCTCTTTATTTATGCCACCTCAGAATGAACTGGGAGAGGTGGCAGTGTATGGGCAGAGCCCGGCAGTGCCAGCTGGGCTCTGCGCCTCAGGAGCATTGCCTTTCATGCTCTGAGGGTCAGCAGGCATTGCTCACTCTTGTGCAGCCCTGGGGAGCTCAAGGATGTGGGAAGAGCCAAGGCTTTGGGAGGGCCACAGCTCTGCCTCCCCAGCGAGGATTTGGAACTGCACAACCAAGGTCCTCAGATTCATCGTTCTGAAGCTTTGCCTGCAATAAGGAGAAGATCCTTGGAGTGTGCCACACAGATTGGTGAGCAGAAGGATTGTCAGGACAGCAGGGATCACTCTGGGGCAGCAGAAGCCCCTCAGTGGCTCTCATGGGCACCGTGGGTTCAGCTGAGTCTTAAACCAGAGCACTGAGCATCCCTTCTCCCCGCACTGAGGGCAGGAATCAGCACAAGGCCAAGCAGCTGGAAGGAAGCAGTGTTCTGAGAGGGGCAGATTCAGTGGGGCACAGGTCTGCTCAGATCTGGGCTGCTGCTTTTTGCTGTGGGTTTGCCTGCAGTAGGGATACTCTCTGGCTGTCAGAGGTTGCCCTGTGCTTATCCAGTGCCAATCAAGCACAGCTGACTGGACACATCCTCTTGTGAAACCTGGATCTCTAGAATCAGAGAGTCATGAAGGTTGCAAAAGCCCTCCGAGATCACTGAGTCCAACCATCAACACACCATGGCCACTGAGCCACGTTCCAAAGTGCCATGGCCACAAGTTTCTTGAACACCTCCAGGGATGGGGACTCCACCACCATCCACACCATAGTGCGATTTAGGCTGGAGAAGAAACCAGGAGGATGCAGGGATGCATCAACAGGCAGATGGCCTCCAGTTTTGGTCACCTGGGTTTGGTAACTGTGCCTCAACCTGACCTGTGGGACGTGGTGGGCAGGCAAGTGACCCAAATACTGCCCAAAGGGCTGACACTGCAGTTGTCAGTGATGGCCTTTCTCTCATGGGATGCTGACCCACTCCAGTGCAGCCTTACACAACACACAGGTACAGGGAGTGATGGGAAAGACCTCTCATTGAGTGGGTTGGCTTGGAAGAGACCTTAAAGATCATCTAATTCCAACTCTCCTGCCATGGGCAGGGACACCTCCCACCAGCCCAGGTGGCTTAAAGCCTCATCCAGCCTGGCCTTGAACACCTCCAGGGAGGGGGCAGCCACAGCCTCCCTGGGCAGCCTGTGCCAGGCTCTCCCCAGCCTCACTGTCACGATCACTGAGCCAAATTGGTACAACAACAGGCAACTGTTTTTAGCCGCCTGAGCAAGACCAGACACACAGAGCCCTTCTTCTGGCACGTCTAGCACAGCCTTAATTAAGCAAGGCAGGAGCAGGAGCTGAGAAGATGCTATCACATCTCCCACAAGGTGCGAACCGATGGCTTCCCACAGCCAGCGCCACAGAAACCTTCCCTGCCTCCGAGTTCAGAGCGACTGCTGCAGATACAGATGGGCCACAGCTACACCTTTCCCCTCACAGCCAAAAGTGCTGGAGAGGATGAAGAATTTGAAGCAGAGGGGAGCTGGGAGCTTGGCTGGTCTGAGTCAGGGTTTCCTTAGAAACCAGGGCCAGGCAGCCGAGGAGCAGACGCCGCCCAGGGCGAAGCTGTGCCCCAGCAATTAACACCTTGTGTCGTTCACAAGTTCAGTTCTATTTACAACACTGCCAGCAAGCAGCAAAAGCACTTCTGTGTGTGCACCAGGGCTGTGAAACAGAGACTCCCTGCCACCAGCAGAGCAGGGGCTGACACCATCTGCCCGGTTCTGCAGCTCTGACCCACTTAGAGCAGCGACTCCCACCTCAGGACGGGTCCTCAGCAGCTCACCAGCGGCACACGCGGAGATGGCCAAACGCAGAGAGCCACAGAATGGGCTGGCTTGGAAGGGACCTTCAAGATCATCCAATTCCAAGCCCCTGCCATGGGCAGGGACACCTCCCACCAGCCCAGGCTGCTCAAGATCTCGTCCAGCCTGGCCTTGAACACCTCCAGGGAGAGGACATCCACAGCCTCCCTGGGCAGCCTGTGCCAGAGTCTCCCCAGCCTCACTGCAAAGAATCTCTTCCTAACCTCCACTCTCAATCTGCCCTCCTTAATCTTCAATCCATTCCGAATCAGAGAGGTGTGTGGGGACCCTGGCCATAGCTGTGGGATGGTTTTTGTGCCTCAAAAGCCAGTTCTGATCCCCAGGGGATGCAGCCCTGATGGGATTGCAGCCCTGGAGAGATGGGATGGATGAGCACAGAGAGAGGCAGAGCTGCTTCCCCATCCCATGCTGGGAGTCACAGCCCCCTCAGCTCCTGCTATTCCTCCCTGCCCGTGGAGCTGTGCCTGCCTTATTGTAGTGCAAAATAATTCAGCAGAAATAAGTAAAACACTTCAACCAGAGGGAATTTAAATAGCATAAGGTTGTGATTTGTGAAGCAAAACTGCTGAATGAGTAAAAGAAAAAGAAGCCTGAAAGATCTGGGCTCAAGTTTTCCCATTTCAAAGGGCTGGCCTGCAGAGTGACCCACCAGCATTCCTCAGGCTTTCATTAATTAAAAGCAGGGAGAAAGTTAGGATCCTGGCAGCGGGTAAGTATTCCAGACTTGAACAGGAGATGTTGCTTTAATGACCTGGACACTCTCCAGGAAGTATGCAGAGGCTAGCAGGCACTTGTGACAGCTAATATGTCTGATAAAAAAGAGCATTCTGGCCAATTAAAGCACTGGGGCAGGGATAATGGTTTGTCACCAAGAGTGTAAGCCAGGCCAATTGGTCCGGATGAACCAATGGGCTCCCCTCTGTCAGGGAATTTAAAGGTCACAGGGAGCTGTCTTGGTGGGTAAGAGATAAAAATGTTAAATTAATATGGTGGCAAAAGATTTTCAGCTGTGAGAAGTGGAGATGGAAAATTAGATTTGCAAATGGCTCAGAATCACCTGGAGTGGACCAAGCAAATTGCTCTGGTGGCAGAAGGTCCTTAAGGGAAGAGGCAAAAACAGGTGGGGCTAGAAGTATGGATTTGTGCCCACCACAGAAAGCAGGAGAAGCTCTCCTGAGGGGCTCATAGGGAACTGTGCTCCTGGAGGACCTCATTACCAGCTGGCAGCTGGCTGCAGGTAGCTCTGTGTGGGGAAAAAGGAGGTGGGGGGGGTTAGTCCCCATCTTCTACACCAAAGCACGTGGTTGCATCATGGACAGAAGCAGGAGAACCCAGACAGCTGCTCCTATCTCTGCTCTGCTGAGACCTCACATACAGTGCTGTGCCCAGCTCTGGGGCCCCCAGCACAAGGAGGGCCTGGAACTGCTGGAGAGTGTCCAGAGGAGGCCACCAAGATATCAAGGGGCTGGAGAACCTCCCCTGTAGGGACAGGCTGGGAGAGTTGGGGCTGTGCAGCACAGAGAGGAAAAGGCTCCAGGGAGACCTTAGAGCTACATTCAATACCTGCAGGGGAGCTGCAGGCAGGCTGGGGAGGGACTGTTCAGAAGGGGCTGTGGGGATAGGACAAAGGGCAATGGTTTGGAACTGGAGCAGGGGAGGTCTTGGCACTTCCCTTGTCTCCCAGGACTGCTGGTGAGGAGAATCACAGAATCATACAACTGTTGGGTTGTAAAAGCCCTCTAAGATCCTCCAGCCCAACCATCAACCCAACACCACCATGGCACTAACCCGTGGCCCCAGGTGCCATGGAGAGAAGCAGTGACAGCCCCAGAGCAGCAGAAAAGAGCAGCACCAAGGAGGCTGCAGCCGGCTGCCCCTTCCCTCCCGGCATGGTGCAAATACCTGGGGGGGTTCCCCCCCTCTTTGTGCAGCCCCAGGCCTGACTGTGGGTGCAGACTGCTGCTCTGGTAGGATTTGGGTGGTGTTGAAGCCACAGGAAAGAGAAACAGCTCCCAGGGAGCTGAGGCACTGCTAAGGAGCACAGAGGGACATTCCTGCACGCGGCATGGAGATTCTGGTGCCAGAATTTAGGTGAGCACCTTGGCTTGGGTGAGGCCTTGAGCAAGCTGGGCCAGTGGCAGGTGTCCCTGCCCATGGCAAGGAGGGTGGAACTTGGTGATCTTTGAGGTCCCTTCCAAGCCAACCCATTCTGTGAATCTGTGACTCTCTAAAGCACCCCAAACACACAGCCAGCAGCTTTGGGCTTCTCTGAGGAGCATTTGCAATGCTCCTTGTTCTTCCATGGGGTGCCCCTGTGAGCAGGTGAACTTACAGCAGCCACCAAAGAGCTGCTCCTGAGCCAACTTTCCAGTGGGTGTTAAGGAAGATGTCTCCACAGCCAGGCAGGCTGAGCTCTGTCTCACGAGGTGGGGGATGCAAATGAAGATGTCCAAGTACAATGGCCATAAAGCTCTGCTGAAAGGGATTCTATTGACACCGAGGTGTCCTTGTTGAATTGCAAATCTGGGGCTTAATTTCCTTTTCTGTAACCAGTGCAAAAAGCAAAGAAAGGATCTGATTTCCTGGAAGCAGGTTGGGCTTATCTGTTAATATGCAGCTCCACCTTTTGCTCCGGGTGAGAGTGGTTGGGTGTCCTTGGTGGGCAGCATTTGGGACAAAAAGAAAAGGAGGAGAGGTCTCAGGTTTCCAGAGCTATTCTGAGGAGGAAATCTAGGGAAGATTCCTGCCATTTCTTCAAGGAAAACCTAACCCCGAGTCCTGCCTGGTCAGGGCAGCAGCAAATTGTCCCTCCAGCAGCAGGAACTGCAGTACTGAAACTCTTAGCAGGGGGTTTCCTATAGGCACGCTGTCTTGGAGGGCTCTGTAGGACAGACAAGTCCTGAGACAGCCAAGCTGAAGTTAGTTTGTGAGACTCTCCAGGATCACAGAACCATTTAGGTTGGAAAAGACCTTTAAGAGCATCAGGTACCAGCCCTTCACCTAACACTGCCATAAACCATGTCCCTCAGCACCACATCTACCCAGCTTTTCAGTCCCTCCAGGGATGGAGACTCCACCACTGCCCTGGGCAGCCTGGGCTGGGTCTGGACAATGCTTTTGGGGAAGATTTATTTCCCTAATGTTCAATCTAAATCTCCCCTGATGCAGCTTGAGGTCATTTTGTCCTCTTGCTTGTTACTAGGGAGAAGAGACCAACCCCCTCTTCACTTGAACCTCCTTGCAGGCAGGTTGGTGGAGAGCAGTAAGGATGAGAGCTTCAGGAACACCAAGCAGTGCATCAGCTTCATCCCCAGCGTTGAAGGCAGGTCAGGAACAAGAGGGCAGCTGGTGGTGTGGAGAACCCTGAGAGCTGCTCCACTTCAGCTTGTGGTGGCATCAGCCTGGCTCTGCCCTGCCTGCTGGTGTCTCTGTGGCCGTGGTGGAGCTAGCAGGTTGCTCTGATACCTGCTGGAGAGGTTGGTTTCAGGGCTGTGCCCATGTGGTGCCACTGCAGGCACCGCTCCACCACCCTGTGCTGCACTGAGGTCCCACTGGTTGTCACTGCAGCGCAGGCTCCCCAGCCCCTCACTCAGCTTCCAAGGCTCTCCTGGGAAGCTGCTGACACTTTTGCCTCAAGTCTCTTTGCTGGCAGCTTGAGAAAGGGAGGGAGGACACCCATGGCAAACAAAACTCTCTGGAGGGGCAGTGCAGCCACCTCTCTGTTCAGAGATAGCACTGGCCAGCCAAGTGGGAAGCATCTCAGCTGGAACCCACAGAGCTGGCCAAATCTCCCTCAGAAATCACAATCTTTCTTTCATGAGATGCAAAGTGTGGGGAGATAAAGCTCAGTGGAACGTTTCCTCCACTCTTGGTAAGCAACATGAGAAACAGATAAACCCCAACCCACCCCCAGCACAAACCACAGGCAGAGCCTTCCTCACCCCCCTGACTTCTACAGAGTCACGGACTGCATTGGGCTGTGAGGGACCCTCAGAGGGCATCTTGGCCACCCCCCCTGCACTCAGCAAGGACATCTCCAACTGGAGCAGGCTGTCCAGGCCACAGCAAGTTTGACTTGAATGCAAAACAGGGCTTCAGCCACTTTCCTGGGCAGCCTGCTCCGCTGTCTCACCACCCTCACAGTGCAGAACTTCCTCCTGATGTCCAACCCAAACCTGCCCTGCTCCAGTTTCAAACCATTGCCTCTTGTCCTATCACTCCAAGCCCTTCCAAGCAGTCCCTCCCCAAGGACTTCACTAGCTGGTGCCTTGCTTTCCTCCCTCTTCTTAGCTGTCACTGCAGCTGGGTCTCATTAAGAGCCCTGTGGTGGAAGTGGCCGCATCATGAGACTCACTCAGATGGAGCTCTCGTAGCCTGCACTCCCCACTCACAGCAAGGGCCACTGAGAGCTTGAGAAGCCCCTGTTGGCATCGTCCTGGTGGCTTGGTTGGGTTTTGTGTGTGTGTGTGTCTGACTTTGCAATCCACACATCCTCAGAACAACTAAAATTCACCACAACAAACTAATTAATGGATTCTGGTTTTGACAGCTACAAGAAGACAGATGAGAAAGCAACATGCTCCTGGCAGCGTGTTATCAACTGGGAGGCACCAGTGCATCCCTCTGCGTGGCACAGTCAGCTGGAACCGACACTGACAGGTGACACAGCCCTTGACAGTGATGCCCCCACCAGCTGACAGCTCCTCCTGCACTCAGGCAGGCCAGGGCTTGGCGGGGAGCTCATCCAGCCTGCTGTGCAGGAGGTGCTGCAGGGCCCTTCGCTGCCTGCCCCGAGGGCAGCAGCAGCCCTGCCAGGTGGATGCCAGGCTCAGCAGCTCTGCCAGGTGGATGCCAGGCAGAGCAGCCCTGCCAGGTGGATGCCAGGCTCAGCAGCTCTGCCAGGTGGATCTTGTGGATTTCATAGATTCATAGAAGGCTTTGGGTTGGAAGGGACCTTAAAGCTTCTCCAGTTCCAACCCCCTGCCATGGGCAGGGACACCTCCCACCAGCCCAGGTTGCCTCATCCAACTTGGCCTGGAACACCTCCAAGGAGAGAACATCCACAACCTCCCTGGGCAACCTGTTCCAGTGTCTCCACACCCTCACTGGGAAGAATTTCTTCCTCATGTCCAGTCTCAGTCTCCCCTCTTCCAGCTCAAAGCCATTGTCCCTTGGCCTATAATCCAAGCCCAAATCAAAAGTCCCTCTGCAGCTCTCCTGGAGCCCCTTCAGGTGCTGGAAGGCTGCTCTGAGGTCTCCCTAGACTTCTCCCCTCCAGAATACTCAGGAGAATATGGGCTGAAGGAAGAAACAGCTTGGATTAGTTTGAAGGAGCCTGGCTCTTCCAGAAGCTTCCTTTCCCCCATCTCTCATGCTGTTGCCTTGTTGGGTTTTTTCAGATCCCATTAGAGAGGAACCAAGAGCCCCATTAAGGGGAAAATCCAAGTTTTATGTCTGCAGCAAGGGGATTTATTGCAGCCAGCACATCTCTCTGCCTTGCTGCTTACAGCTCCACGTGGCCCTGCTGCCTGCCCCCTCCTCTTCATTACAGGCTCCCGTGGCCCTGGAGAGCAGCTGCCAGTGCTCCCTTGGCCAGCCACCAGGGTGACCCCAGCAGCAGCCAGAGTGACACCGGGCACACTTGGCCACATCCAGCAGCTGCCAGCAGCAGCTATTTGGAAGATGGATGGGGCTGGATGGGGCTTTGTTTGTGTCCCTGTGCCTCAGAGCCAGGCTGAGCTGGGAGGGCTGCGCTGGGACCATTCGATCTGCCACGTGGGGCTCCTGCTGCTGAACTGGGACCCGGATCTGAGAGACCTGTGCTGCCTGCAGCTCTGCTCTGTGCTGCAGCTGCCCCTCTCTGCTGCCCTCCCAGCTGCTCAGGAGCCTGGCAGTGCCATGGCACAGGAGGCACAGCGCAGCTTTAAGGTGCAAGGAGAGGGAGAAAGGTTCCTGAAAGGTCCATGAAAAGACCAGAGGGCAAAGTGGTTGAAGTGCTTCCCTCTCTGGAGCTCTGTGAGCAAACATTCAGGGCTTGGTTGGTTTGTTTGGGATTCCCCCCCAGGTATTGCTTACTGTTACACACCTGCCTGATCTGCTGCAAGTCTTCACAAGGCTTTGTGCAGTGAGGATCAGGGTCCCTGTAAGCCCAGGGAAGGAATCAACATTCCTTTCCCAGGTAGCCTTTGTGCACCACAGCATTTTCCCAGCCAAACTCCACAGCCTGAGTGGCTCCAGCTTCTCAGGTGGAGTCCCCATGCCTGGAGGTGCTCAGGAAACCTGTGCCCATGGCACCTGGGGCCACGGTGGGGTTGGGTTGATGGTTGGACTGGGTGACCTCGGAGGCCTTTCCCAACCTATGCTTCTGTGACTCCTTACCCCTGAGAAAACCAGAAAGCCTCTGAGCATGGTCATGAGCCATCTTTTACTGATACTTAAACACTTAGCTTCACAGTCCAGCAGGACTGAGGCACAGATGTTGCACCAGAGAAGTGTCTTGAGACAGAGCTGATAGAAAAGATGAGCTGAGGAACTGTGGCCTGAGTTCCTGCTCCCTTATTTCACACCACTGAAAACTAATTTTGTGTGAGTAAATAAGGGGGGGGGGGGAGGGGAAATCCCTGGTGCTCTTGGGGGTTTGGTATTAAAAAAGAAGGCAAACCAAACCCCCCCTCCCCACTCCCTGGGGATAAAAATGCCTTGTGGCTGTTGCTCCTGAGTGAAGCAAAGTCTTGCCAAGCACAGAACAAACAAGCTGTGGGGGATGCTCTGCAGCATTACAACCGAGTGCCCTGCATGGTCTTCTGCAAAGGTCAGGAGAACAGCTACTTAGAATCCAAGCCCTCACTTCAGTCCCTCTAATAAGAAGCTGAGCAGTGAATTGTCTGCCCTTCCTGGTGCACCTTGCAGCAGGACTCTGGGCTGCCTGGCTGCTCAGCACCCAGGGCTTGTCCTTCAGCTGCTTCTTTTCTCGGAGGTTTGTTTCTCGCCTGGATATTGGCTGCCAGAGTCCCACCCTTCCACGGGCTCAGAACAAAGCAGGATCCCTGCACAGGCAATTTGTGAACTCTGCCTCTCTGGGGTAGGAGCTGAATCCAAATCCACACTAGATCCAGATAAATATTTATGAGTGTGCCTAGCTGGGTGTTTACACAGAGACAGGGCACAGACAAATGCAGATGATCTGCGTTCCTGCCTGCTCCGCGATGCCTCTCTCAGATACCTTTTAAATGCCTTGCATTTATATTCATGGTGCTGCACATGGCTCTGTTCTTGCTGCTTTAGATGGATCTGAAAATACCAGACTGAAATTTTATGGAGCCTGATGAAGCTGGATAGCAAACCTGCCTCAGCAAGAGTGGGATTGTGCTATCTGACATCACAGCAGGCTGGCCCAGATCTTCTTGAACTCCTTTAACTGCAGCGCAGAGCATGCAGCTCTTCTCTCACTTTATTGTGAGGGAGTTCTCCCCAGACCCCTCCATCACCTCTGTCTGCAGCCCAGGAGCACTCACCTGGAGTGCTGTGTCCAGCTGTGGGACCCCCTGCCACAACAGGGGCATGGGGCTGCTGGACAGGGCTGAGGCTCAGGGGATGCAGCTTCACTTTCTGCCCACTTTCAGCACCTTCTCACCTGTCTGCAGGAGTCTGTCCAAGCTACTGGGTGAGCAAGGACCCAAGAGGCAGTTGGCACTCCAGAGCCCAGTTTTGAACCCTGCCAATTGTTTTCCTGCTCCTGGCATTGCCTTGGATCACTGCAGATAACCTGTTCACAGGCGAGCCACAGGTCCCTTCCCTGCTGAGCTCATTCCCAGGCCTGCTCCTGAAGGGCAGGCTGGAGGACGTTGTCCCTCCAGGATGTGTTAGGTGCAGCCCTCAGCTTGGTAACCCCCCTGCTCTAGGGGCTTGCAGTGCAGGTTTCACACTGCCCCAGCTGTTCAAACTGGAGAAACTCATGGAGGGAGTCACCTCACATCTGCAGAGGCACCACTTGGCCAAGAAGAGCCCCAGCTGTGGTGTGGAGAGAGCCAAAAGGAGCATCTCTGAGACATGTGAGCCAGTGGCTGCCTCGAAGATGTTTTCAGCAGCCACAGTAACAGCAGGACCCACTGCTGCAAGCTGAGTAAATCACAGAGCCAGAGAGCTGCTGAGGCTGGGAGAGACCTCTGAGATCATCACGTTGCTGAGAGCTCACAATGCCACCAGTGCTGCTAACTCACAGAGACCAAGCTCACAGCAGCCCTGCCTCAAGACATTCCCAAGAGTGTCCTTAATTAGCCATCCACGTTGCACATAATGTGTGCAGTGTGAGCTCTGCTGTCTGTAACCTCTTTGTGCACTTCTATTCTTCTGAAATGCACTTTCCCCTCCAAGGAAAAATCCCCAAAGGGCTTTCATTCAAGACAAATATGCTGGGCATCTGAAAGCTTGGGAGATGTGGGAGTCACATCCTCTTCCCTACACTTCCATTCAGCACAGTGGGAGTTTAACTCCTTCCTGCTCCCTGCAGCATGAGGTCAGAGGCACGGAGCTGGCAGTGCAGGGGCTCAGGAGAAGGTGTCAAGGGGAGCCCAGCAGCTGGTGGGCTCCTGGAGAGGGGGCAGATGGGAGGGTGTGGAGCAGCAGCTCTGCCTGTGCTGCAGTGCTGTGTCCTGGAGAGGCAGAGGAGCTGTGCAGCAGCTGCAGTGCTGGTGCTGGACGGGGAGGACTCCCTGGAGGCAGTTACCCTTCTGAGGCTGAAGGCCTCTGCAGCTTGGTAGGCTGCATTTTGGATGCTGTGGATCAAGGTTTGGACTGCTGAGGATCAGGCACAGTCACAGCATTGCTCCAGCTGGAAAAGACCTCTAAGGTGATGGAGTCCAACCCCCCTACCATGGCCACTCAACCATGTCCCCAAGTGCCATGGCCACACATTTCCTGAGCACCTCCAGGGGTGGGGACTGCACCACCTCCCTGGGCAGGAGAACACCTCCATGTTGAGCTTTTCTACAGAGCTCCTCTTCTGCTCTCCAGTACTTCTCTGACTCCAGAGGCAGGGAGCTCTGAAGCTGGTGAGAAAGCACTGGGTGCTGGGTGGCCTGGACAATATTCTGATGCTGCTCTGGTTGCTCTGTGGGCCAGGAGGGCTCCTCACTGCTCCCTGCTGTCTGTAGCTTTGGCAGCCCCACACACTGGTCTGTACCACCATGCACACCTTGCACATCAATACATTTCCTCCCACCCACGAGCCACCATCTCCCTCCCTTGGCAGAGGGAGAATACATGGCAGAGGCACAAGAGCAGTGCAGAGACAGGAGGTGTGGAGGCTGCAGCAGCAGAGCGCTCCCCAACTCCTAACCTGGCTCAGCATCTGGACTGCAGGGAAGCAAGGGAGCTAAGATGCTCTCCAGCAGAGCCCCTGGGGGCACCTGCCCTGTGGCAAAGGCACAGCCATGGGGCTGAGTTACTCTCTGTGCCCCTGGGGAACTGCCAGAGATCATCACAGGCTTCTTGCTCTGCAGGAGGAATGCAAAAGAAGGCAGGAACCAGTATCTGGCTCCCTGACAGAAAGCTCTCAGGCCAAATGACTCACTTCTGGAGGAGTCAGACACAGCTCCTCGGAGGACATGACTTACAAGGGAATGCAGGAGCTGGGATGTAGTTACTCCTCAGGGCTTGTGGAGCTTTTTTTAGCTCTCAAACAGTAAATCTGCATACACAAGGAACACAGGCTTCAGACTCAGGAGCTTTGAGGACAGGCTTCACAAATGGCCACTTGTGACCTACCCCTGGAGGAAGAGGAGATTCCAAGCACACAGAGGTGTCTGGAATCTGATTGCTGCCCAGATCATAGGGCCCTGATGCTTGTTCATGTGAAGATGGCAAGCTGAGGCTTTGCTCCCAGCTGTAAGCTCATGGTTTGTGAGAGCTTCCAACCTGAAAGGGAGGAACCTGCTTGCCATGAGACCTGACTGCCTCTCACTGCCCAGCTGAAGCTTTGCCAAGGAGGTCAGGTAGCAGCTTCCTGACAGAACTGAGTCTCCTCATGGACTCAGTGTGCTCAGAACTCCACAGCTCCCAAATGTGCTGCTGCAGGAGGACCAAAGCACTCAGGAGAGGGCCACTCTGATAACAATGTGAGCATCCAGTACAAGGAGCCAGGCACAGAGTAAGACAGAACAGAAGGGGTCCCTTGGAGCACAGCTCTGAAGTTGCATCACCCTGAAATTCTTCATATTCTGTGTGAGAGTTTGCAGCTGAAGTCCTTCAGGCACTTTCTGCAGCAGAAGCTGTGTGTGCCAGAATGAACTGAGAGCTGCTCTGGGCACCACTGCCAGTGAGCTGCTGTGCTCTCCCCAGACTGGGCACATGTGGCTCTCTGCAGCTCCCTGGAAAGAGCTGGGAGTGAGGTGGGGCTTGGGCTCTTCTCCCTAGTGCCAGGTGAGAGAAGGAGAGGCAATGGCCTCGAGATGCACCAGGGGAGGGTTAGGTTGGAGAGGAGAAAAAATGTATCTGCTGCCAGAGTGGTCAGGGACTGGCACAGGCTGCCCAGGGAGGTGGTGGAGTCCCCATCCCTGGAGGTGTTCCAGAAAGCTGTGGCCATGGCACCTGGGGCCATGGTTTGGTGGCCATGGTGGGGTTGGGTTGCTGGTTGGACTGGGTGATCTTGGAGGGCTTTTCCAACCCAAACCAGCTCTATGACTCATCCAGGTACTGACTACAGGATAGAGAAATAGCACTGGACTAGTGTGGACTGGAGAGGTGCAGTGGGTGAAGAAGAACTGCTCACAGGCAGACCTGGACAGCTCAAAGCTGGGGGCAGCTGATCTAAGGAGCTTCATTCGCTTGGATGCAGCCTGCAAAGCTCTGTGCTTAACCAGGATAGATGGCCCCAGATTCGGGTGCTGTAATGGGCAATTACCCTTAGGTGAAGAGAGAGGAGGCAGAATTTGTGCCTCCCGTTGCAAACACCAGGCAGGGAAAGCTGGGCTCTAAACATTTGCCTTCCTGGCCCAGAACAATTATCAGCCATTACCTTTTAAGGAGCACACTTTATAGCTTGCAAATAACAGTCCTGGGGTTTAATGTATTTAATTTTGCTGGCCTGACTTGCACATATTTTTGAGAGAGCTCTTCCACCTCTCCTTGGCAGCATGAGAAATTTATCTTGCCAGAGGGACAGTAAGAGTCTGGAAATGAAAATCAGGGCTCAAGTTATTCTATTCCTGAACATCAAGGTCTCAGACATGAGGCTGTTTGGGTTTATTGTTACCCACCCTACCCTAATGTGAGAGTGAGAGCTTGCCATGAGGAATGTGCTGGGCTGAGGGCAATCCTTCCCCCTTCTGGGGCTGTGTTTTGTTTCCTGGCAGTTACGAGAAGCATAAAATGTGCAACTGAATCCTGATTGCTGGATATTAGGATAGTAATTTCAGGCAGCTACCTGTGCAAACAGCACTGCAGTGAAAGCTGGAGGCAGGCCTGCAGCTGGGGAAAGGCTGCAGGACAGATCCTGCTCTAAATGGACCAACACAACTCTTCTAACTACAGGTGGAAGGGGGAAGGAGAGGGAGAGCAGGAAGTTCCTCTTGCCTCATGCCAGGAGTTTGGAAATGCAGTGACATCATTCCCACTGCCAGGCACTGGAGGAGAGGACAATGGGGTCTAATTGTTGCTTGCTCATTTGACTGAACTCCAAAACTCCATCAGATACCACTTAATTACACACAGAGAGCAGCAGCACAGAAGAGGACTCGGGGCTGAGCCCAGCCCAGGCAGAAGCGTTTAACAACTGCCCGGGATGCAAGCAGAGAACTTGCTGCTAATTAGGCTGGAATTTTACACTCGGTGTCCTAAGTAAATCCTAAGTGAAGCTTAGTTGGGAGCCTGAACAGAAGAGTTTTACTGCAGCTCCATCTGGTAGGTGCCCTGTGATTCCCCAGCACGCTGGCTGGCTGCTTGAGGGACACGTCTGATATCTGGCCAAGTTTAAAGGTCTGCTGGAGGTAAGACAATGGGCACCCTTTAACAAGGGGATCATTGTTGCTCGACAATCAGGCTCCCTGCCTCATTTGAATGTCAACAATTCAGCAAAGTTGCTGTTTGGAGCCATCCAAGACAATGTTTTTTGTGGAACAGTTTATTATTTCAGTGGTAATTATTTGAATCATTCATGGTAAAGGATGTTTGCTAATGAGAGCTGGGCTGCTGTAAATTCCAGGGAGACTGAATGCTCTTTGTGCTGACAAAAAGGCCCAAATCACTGGAGAGCAACTGACTGGACAAATCATTCATCTATGCAAATGCCAGCTGAAATGGTCAGATGCATTTATTACCCTCCTCATTATAGTAAACAAGGCAGGAATCGTGACTGGCACTTATCAACTTGCCCTGAAGTGTGATTTGTTCTCCCACCACTATTTAAATGAGAGGAAGAAAGGCATGCCACCAGGGACTGGGGTGGTTTATCAAAGAGTAAATGTCACATAGCCCAGTGCTTAAAGACTTTTGATTGACAAATGTTTTATTTGACAGATCAAACAATAATGGGTTTCATATCAAACGCTCCCTAGCTGTCAGCAGGAAATTTAACCCTTGCAAGAGTGGCAACTGAGAATTCCCCCCCCCCCCCCCCCCCAAGCTTTCTGAAGCCAGAGGGAAAGTTAGGAGTGAAAAAGGAACTGCCTGGGTGGAGTGGAAGGGCTGGCAGGGTGGTGCAGGCAGATGTTTTAGTGGAGGCTTCAAACGACCTGCTGCAAGAAAGCGTCTCACGTTGGGGAGCCTAATAGCACGGAACAGGAGGAAATAAAGGAGTGATTTATTGCTGCTGGTTTATTTGTCCTGGAGGGAACACAACAGCAGTCTGAGAGACCTGGCCAGCACCTGCCTTGTCCTCAGACAACGTCCCTGGGACGCTCCTGCTCGTATCAGCACGGGATAGAGCCCCAGGGGTTTGAGGAGCAACTGCAAAGCAACAAACCCAAAGCAAAGCACAAGTCAGAACTGCTGTGCGGATCAGGAGTGGGCAGCTGCTGCTCCTCTTTCACAAGCAGAGGCTTTTGTGTTGGTGGTTTGTTCTCAGATGTGAACACATTCTGGGACAGGTGCCCCTGTGAATATTTACTGAACTGTGTGTCCTCTGCTGTTAAACAGGGACAGAGTGACAGGGGAGGAGATGATGCTCCACATCACCGCTGGTGTCTGGGCGCGATCCTGGGCAAGCTGCTCCGGGGGAACCTTCTCTAGCAGGGGGCTTGGACTCGATGATCCCCAGGGATCCATTCCAACCACCACCACACTGTGATGCTGTGGTCATAGAATCATTAAGGTTGGAAAAGACCTCCGAGGTCATCAAGAACAATTTCCACCCAACACCTCCACCACTTGTCAGTTCTGTCAGCTGGTGCAAGGCCCAGATGGGAAGAGCAAGTGTGCTGCACCCAGAGGTGAATGCAGGCTCTGAGCCTTTGGCATTGATCTCTATTAGCTTTAGAGAAGCAGGAGGAATAATCTCTGCAGCAGACCCTTTAAACCTTTTCCTACCAGGAGAGTAAACTGAGATTCCCATTTTTTCCCAACACAACTTCTCTCCCCAGGTCCAAGTGTCGCCTGCATCCCGTTCCTGAGGCAGCCTGAATGCACACATAAACCACACAAAAGTCATTTGCTAGCAGCAGCCTCTTTATAGGCATTTGGAGATTACCCTCCTGTCTCCAGGTCCAGCCAGCCCTTATTTATGGGAGTCTCTGCCTCTCCTCCCTCCTTTGCCCACACATTTCCCTTTTATCATCCTCATGCTCCTGATCTGCTCCTCGGTCTCTCAGAAGCTGCTGTGTTTAACTGCTCCCCTCGGCCAGCCCCCGGCCGCCATCCATCTCCTTCAGACCCGCCACGTCAGCCCACAGCCATTGCTTCTGCAGGTCTGGAGGGTGCTGTCACCAGCAGCTGATTTACCAGGGTGGAAGAGGCAGACAAATGGTTTGCTGCAGAGCCAGGCCGGGCCAGGGGAGCTTTGTCAAAGCTCCGAACAGCCTTCTTGGTTTGGAGGGGCTTGCGAGTGAGGAAGGCGAGGTGCTAATGAGGCAGGGAGGAGCATCTGCTCTTTGATGACATTGCTGGCCTCCACCTTCTCCACTGGAGAGGAAGTTAAAGGAGTTGATTAATACAGTTCAGGAAGGTTTCAGGATTAATTTTCAGGAATGTGAAGTAATCAACATTTTCTCAAGCAGTTAGTGCAGGCAGTCAATAACAATGCCACCTTCAGGGCTCGGGATGTGCCCAGCATAAGCGATCACCGGGAAGCCAGGGACAGGACAGCACTCAGCCTGAGAGGTTACACTAACAGAGGAGGGGAAGCTCTGGCCGAGTGCTGGACCTCCTTCGTTAATGCACACCCGAGGCTAGCAGCAGGCAGGTCCATTCTGCCAGCTGCTCCAAGTGGCTTGGGTGTCCCTGTGAGGAGGCCGCCGGGCTGCAGACACCCCAGCAGCCTCCCGGAGCTGCGCAGGAGCTGCAGATGTCACTGCTGCTTCACTCATGCTCCCTGGCTGTGTCCTCCAAGCAGGAGGGAAAGCTTCTGGTGGCAGCAGTATGAGGCCTCTTTCTCAGCCCATGCCACCGGTTTGCTCCACATTCTGCAGGAATGCTGGAGTGGCAGACTCAGCTGGGTGACCTGAAGCCATTCATCCTCAGCTCTGGGAGGACCAAGCTTCTTCTGATGAATAGACTTCATCTCTTTGAGAAGACAGGTTGCTTGCTTGTGCCCCTGCTTGCTGGAGAGGACTCATTAGGTTAACCAAGAGGTCATTAGGTCATTAACTGCCCCAGTCGGGGGAGATTTCCCATGGCTTTTTAGGGCTTGCATACGTTTAGAGCTCACAGATCTTCCTTCACTCAAATCCAGGAACCATTTTGGTTTAGAAGGCAGCAGGAAGATCAGAATTCTTGACTGCCCCATCCCAAAATAACCTTTGCAATCTGCTTTGTGGATATTTTCCCCCTCCTTTTGTTCTTTAAGTAAACCCCAGCGAGCACTGAAGCCTCCTCAGTGTTTTCTGAGGGCATTGTCTTATCCTGTACCTCACTCTCACTTTGCAGAGGGGCACGAGAGGCACTGGGCAAGCATATGGCTTTCCTGGCTGCACACTGACAGGGCTGAAAGCACCTTTCCTGCACACAGTGGATGCAGATGCTAGCCCTGAAAGAGAAACCTTTGCACATCTGATCCATCGTGTTGGAAGCCCAAGACAAAGCTTCACCACAACTCCTCCATTCATTGCCACTGATAACAATGCTGCTGACACTGATCTGATTGGGACAGTGATATGAGCTCCACAGCACTTTTCTTAGTTTTCCAGGTTTCTAACCCTGGGGTGGAATCATCTTACCGTTTAGCATCTGTAGCCCTTCAGCTCTGCTGAGCTCTGATTTGCCTGACCATGCCCTTGTGAAACGTGGATGAGCCACAGGCAGCTTTGTAGCCACGGAACACCACTGACCTATAAAACCAGAAATGTCTCTGGTCGTATGAACATCTTACAAAGGGTTTGAAAGAGTTGTGTGATGCTTGGTGAGAGGCTAACAATGTCTTTTTGTGAGGCTAAATGACATCTCTCTATTGGAATCAATACAGCTCAGCTCTGCAAACACCGGGGTGCTGCACTGCAGCTGTGTCTGTCCCCTGGGGCTTTGTGCTGAAGCGCTGCACGGTGTGGGCATCCCACACGTCTGCCTCAGAGCTACCACTCATCTGCTGCTCCCTGCCAGTCAGCTCAGGCGACCATCCTGCAAGACAATGTGGAGTGGCTGATCAATTTCCAAAGAAGTCCTGGCATGACACAGAAGAGTTGAGCTGATGAGCGATGCCCTCCGATCGATATCACCAGCCTGATAAAACACAGAGTGCTGCTTCCTTTCACTGGGGAACTACACCAAGACCCTCTTCAAGCTCACCTTGCAGCTCCCTGGTTATGAGGAAGGAATCAGTGGTCCCTGCTGCTGGAGCGAAGCTGCCTGTGATGCTCTGCTGCACTCCAGGCAGGCTGCGAAGGAAGCCCAGAGAGTGCAGCAGAGGCACTCAGCTTCAGGATTCTGACATTCAGAAGGTGAAAGCAGTAGGCTGGGTTTGGAGACAGGAGGTTGCTCTGCCAGAATTGCCTCTGGGAAAGTTTTCATGGCACAGACACCTCGAGCATTTACTTGTCTGCTGGAGCAGACAGAGGGGTGGTAGCCCAAGGGCTAAGGGAATTTCCTACTTGTTCTCTCAATTGTGATTCGGGTTTCAGTGTTACTGTAGATCTTGCTAAAGTGTTGGACAGGTTTTACATTCCCACTCTTAAATTTCAGCTGAGTGCAGTAACAAGCTGTGCAGTGTCAACACAAAAAAAAGCCTAAGAAGATTGTATCTCTCTCTGGTCCCTATATGAAGCCTACTGCTGGTTAAAATTAGCATATCATCCTTACTGGATCCTACTGCTGCTGACAAAGGATTCTGATTTCAAATCTCTCTAAAGATTCTTGCACAAAACCCTCCTTGTACACAGCAGATTTTGCTATCTCAGATTCCCTAACTCTCATTAAAAGCCTCCTGAGGACTTCAGCCAGCACATCCTTCCCAGGCTTGAGGATTATTGCTCATATTTCTGCCAAGAGACAAAAAGCAAAGAAGATTTCTAGCCACGATACGGCCAGGTAAGGATCTGTGCTGATAAATTAGGGCTTTCTCATTCTTTATGCTTCTCTCTTACAGCTTCATTACAGATCCTGCAGAGTGCTTCCACTGAAACTGTGGTTTACACCTTGATAATGTAAAATGAGTCTCTCACACATACATCAAGTACAGTAGATGGAATATACACTGCTATAAAATGTGCACTCACAGGAGACACAGCAGCACAGCCCTTGGCAATCTGCAGTCTGAATTCATAGGATCATAGCATGGGGTGGGTTGGAAAAGACCTCCAAAATCATCCAGTTCCAACCCCCCCTGCCTTGGGCAGGGTCACCTCCCACCAGCCCAGGTTGTTCAAGGTCTCCTCCAACCTGGCCTTGAACACCTCCAGGCAGGAGGCAGCCACAGCCTCCTTGGGCAGCCTGTGCCAGAGTCTCCCCAGCCTCACTCCCGAGAATTTCTTCCTTATTGCCAGTCTCAATCTGCTCTCCTCAAGCTTCAATCCATGCCCTCTTGTCCTTCTCACAAGCCCTCACAAAAAGTCCCTCCCCAGGTACTGGAAGGCTGCTCTGAGGTCTCCACAACCTGCTGTGGCAGTGTTCAACAGAGAGGACCACGTCTGGAACATCCCAGTTGTGCTCCTGATGTGTAGATAGGAACACGCACCAAGTGTGTCTGTGGCACAGCTCCCTGGAAGCGATCTGTCAGCTCCAGATGTGGGGAAGTGATGAATAAAACCAGATCACCGATCGATTTCTGCACAGGCTGTGGGATGACAATTTGACAGTAATTTGGAGCACATCTTGAATGCACAGAGCCAGAAGTGGAGACAGCAGCCCAGACAGAAAGGACACTGTCGCCCCTGTCCCCTTCAATAAATCCTGGCCTCTCTGCAGATTTAAAATGCCACCTGCCACTGGACAGCCTCTGTGAATAACAATGAGCTGGTGCTGTGCTTTGCCGAGCCCGGGAAGGATGTGTTCACACCCAGCAGATGCTCTTTGCTGCATGAGAGCTTGGGGCTGGCCCACGCCAAGGGCAGAGGTGTACCTCCAAACAGTGACATCTCCTGTGAGCCTTCAGCCCTGCTGCAGCCAGCTGAGCCCAGTGCATTGGGACAGGCTGGACTGCCATGTGTCCCCATCCATCAGAGTAAACCTAGCAGACTGGAGCCAACACACAGCTCTGACACAGCTGAATTTAAGCGAGAGGAGGCCGTGACACCTCCAGCTTCTGCGAGCTGGCAGAGCACAGAGGGCTCCAGCAAAACACCCGTGGCAGTGGAGAGAGAAGCACAACTGCTGGGGCATGCCTGCCAGATTAAAGGGCATGGAAGCAAAACGTGGCACTTGCTTTGCAATATGCCAGTGAGGGACCCAAGAGGCGACACAAACCGCTGGAGCAAGTACTCATTAAGATCAATTAAAATCAGGGCTGCCCTATGACATGGCAGGGACTCAAAACTCCACGTTAAAAGCATGACCTAGTTGGGCTGGGGCTAGAGCAGGGCTTGTAAAGTCGCCTGATAAAAAGCACATACCCAAATGAGAGCCCTCCAGTGCCTTTTGCTTGATTTGGCACTGAAAATAAGCAGAGCTGCACCAGGTCAGGTTCACCAAGGCCAAGTGCTAGGTCCTGCACTGGGACACAGCAACCCCACGAACGCTCCGGGCTTAGGGCACAGTGGCTGGAAACTGCCCTGGAAAGACCTGGATGTGCTGAAGCTGTGCCAGGGCAGG
Organism: Dryobates pubescens; assembly: GCF_014839835.1. Classification (NCBI taxonomy): domain Eukaryota; kingdom Metazoa; phylum Chordata; class Aves; order Piciformes; family Picidae; genus Dryobates; species Dryobates pubescens. The sequence goes on from NC_071639.1 coordinate 14,125,979, forward strand.
GTTAGGTTGGAGATGAGGAACAATTTCCTTGCAGCAAGCGTGGTCAGGGATTGGCACAGGCTGTGCAGGGAGGTGGGGAAGTCCCCCTGGCTGAGATGATCAGAGAGGTGGGGAAGTCCCCCCGGCTGGGGGTGATCAGGGAGGCGGGGGAGTCCCCCCGGCTGGGGGTGGTCGGGGAGGCGGGGGAGTCCCCCCGGCGGGGTTGCTCGGGGAGGCGGGGGAGTCCCCCCGGCTGGGGGTGGTCGGGGAGGCGGGGGAGTCCCCCCGGCTGGGGGTGATCGGGGAGGCGGGGGAGTCCCCCCGGCTGGGGGTGGTCGGGGAGGCGGGGGAGTCCCCCCGGCGGGGTTGCTCGGGGAGGCGGGGGAGTCCCCCCGGCTGGGGGTGATCGGGGAGGCGGGGGAGTCCCCCCGGCTGGGGGTGATCGGGGAGGCGGGGGAGTCCCCCCGGCGGGGGGTGCTCCAGAACCGCGCGGCCATGGCACTTGCGGCCGCGGTTGGTGGCCACGGCGGTGCTGCGTTGGCAGCTGATGACCTCGGAGGGCTCTCCCAACCCCGCGTCGCCCCAGCTCCGCCACCGCCGCCCGCCCCACGCCGCGCCGAGCACGCGCGGCCGCTAGCCCCGCCCCCCGCGTCACTTCCGGCGGCGCCCGGCGCGGGGGCAGCGGCGCGGCCCGGGCGGCTCCGCCCTCCGGACGGGGTAGGGTGGCGGCGGCGACGGCTCCGGGACGCGGCCGGCGAGTGCCGGACACCTTCCGTCCGCACCCCTGTCCCGGTGCGGAGCGGCCCGGCGCGGCCGGGGCCGGCTGCGGTGTCCGCGGGGCTGGGAGGGACAGCCGGGGCCCGGGCAGCGCTGCGGCGTGCGGCTGTCCCGCCAGGGCCCGTGGGCCTCGGCGGGACCGGCCCTGACGGAGGGCCTGTGTGGGGAGTGGGGTGCCCCGGAGGTGCGGAGGGCAGGAGGATCGGAGCAGCCCCGGGCGCAGGGGGCAGCTGGGGCACAGCCTGTGCGGGGTCGCGGGGCAGCCCCCTGCCCCGTCAGCCCTCGGCCGGGCCGTGAGCGGCGGCAGGGCCGCACGTGTCGCACCAGTTGCACCCAGCTGCCCCGCACGGCATCAGCGGGGATCGGTGTGTGCTGCGGGGTGCTGCGCCTCATGCCAGCTCTTGTCTTGTCGCTGCAGGCTGAGGAGTGGACAGCAGTGGGAGATAACTGTGGCCCAGCAGCTGCAGCCAGTGCAGCGAGGAGGCAGCTGGCCGGGATGTGTCTGCACGGACAGGTAGCACAGCCCTGAAGAGAAAAGTGATCAGACACATGTGCTTGACTTGCCTGCCCAAAGCCACCATGAGTGAGGGCTTGTTGAGAATGAACTCTTTGGCATGAGGGGGAGAGTTTCAGCAGAGCTTCCTTCTAGCAGGAAGGAGCAGGCAGGCAGTGCAGGAATGTGAAGCTCTTGGGGGGTTGCACATCTTGGTGCTTGTGACAGCAGTGTTTCAAACAGCATTTTCATCCTGGTCTCATTTCTTTCAGCCTGTAAATGTGCACGGTGTGGCTGTAAAATAGCTGTGCTTTTAGTGCCAGAACTGGAAGAAACAGCAAGTGGGGCCTGAGTTCAAAGTGTGCTCTAAGAGCTTATTAATTTTTAATTAGTATTAGCTTCTAGTTCCAGCAAGTTAAGTGTAGCTGCTGGTCCAGTCTGGGTAATTAACAGCCAGAGATGCTAACCTGTGGTGCACACACTCAGGCTGAGGCTGTGATGTAAGGAGCCAGTGTTCCCCCTGTGCACTGGTGTACAGAGATAATGAAGAGGTTCCCCATTTCCCATCTTTTATCTGAGACACAGCCATTAAACTGTGTTAATCTTTCTTCAGAGAGCACACAGCCTGTGGGCTTTGCCATTGCTGTGCTCTTTGTGGTGTGTCAGTGTTGCTCTGTCCTGTATAGTCAAAAGAAAACCCCTCCCAGCGCTCCCAGGTGGGAGATTAGCAGAGCTGGTGTCAAAAAGGAGGTATTACCTTGCTGGCCTTAAAGAAGCCCAACCTGCTGTGCACAGGACCTTGTGCCCACAACATTTGCTCCTCTGCAAGTAGTGCAAGCTTTTCTTTCACACTGGCACTGCCAGGGGTGGCTCAGGATGCCGTGTTGCTGGGGTGCTTTTCTGCTAGAGGCTTGCCACTGAAAGAGGGAAGGGAGATTTGTGCAGCTGAAATGCCTGTCAGGAGAGGCAGAACAGACTGGTGAGGTCTGGTGCTTATGAAGGCTTTTGCTGTCATTGGTGCCTGTTCCCCTGGAACCCAAACACAGTCAGAGAAGCATTAAGGGTGGAAGAGACAGTCTCACAGTCTCACAGTATCACTAAGGTTGGAAGAGACCCCAAGGATCATCAAGTCCAACCTGTCACCACAGACCTCACGACCAGACCATGGCACCAAGTGCCACATCCAATCTCCTCTTGAACACCTCCAGGGATGGGGACTCCACCACCTCCCTGGGCAGCACATCCCAGTGATGAACGACTCTCTCAGTGAAGAACTTCCTCCTCACTTCGAGTCTAAACCTCCCCTGGCACAGCTTGAGACTGTGTCCTCTTGTTCTGGTGCTGGTTGCCTGGGAGAGGAGACCAACCCCTTCCTGGCTACAACCACCCTTCAGGTAGTTGTAGAGGGCAACGAGGTCACCCCTGAGGCTCCTCTTGACCTGGGAGGTCACTGAGCCTGACTGTTCACCCAGCACCACTGGCACCTGCAGACACAGTTCAGTGGCTGTGGTGGTGTTGGGCTGATGGCTGGACCTGATCTTGGAGGTCTTTTCCAACCAACACAACTCTGGTTCTGTGATTCCAGGGCTTCCAGCAGGGGGTCTGAGGTTTCATGTCTCTTGGTGTAGCCTGTAAATAAATCTATCCTTTTAAGAGGGAAGAATCCAGGAGTCCAATGTTTATCTTCCCTTGCACCTTACACACAGCTGGAGGAGCAGATTTCACTTGGGGGTTGAAGGATTGTGTGTGTGTAAGGAGGAGAAATTGAGGCTTGTGTTGCTTTGTGTGGCTCCAGAGAGTGCCTGGGGGACACGACTGGGTTTTGGCATGCCAGAGCTTGAGGTGCATCGAGCATACCAGCTTCTGTCAGGAGCAGCTGACGGCTCTGCCCGCAGGTGAAGCTGTGAAGGAAGAGCAGGAGCTGAACAAAAAGCTAATAGTAGAAGCAAGAAGGTGGGAAGGGAGCACTTGGTTGGTAAACTTTCTCCCTGTCAAACGCTGCAGCCTCTCCTTATCGCTCAGCACAGACACCTTCCTCTTGGCAGTGCTGCAGTGGAAGAGCTGTCGGAACAACTGTGTCTGGGCTTGTCTCAGGAGCAAGCCATCGACCCAGGGAGCACACCCAGCTTGTTCCCTTTTAATTGCTGACCCTGCTCTGTGGTTCCAGAGCCTCTCTGCAGTGTGACCTGCACACATTCAGCAGGTGCTGGGGCTGCCAGGCAGTGTGAGCCCCTGTGCATCCTCTGCAGTGGAGGAGTCTCCCCTGGTGGTTCAGTGATTGCCACAGTCTGTACCCTGTGCTGCGCTAGCCAGCAGCTCCAGTTGTGTGTTGAGACATACTCAGTCATGAGGGGAGACCGCCCTCTCTCCAGCTCCCTGAGGGGAGGTTGGAACCAGGTGGGAGAGGAAATAGCCTCAGGTTGTTCCAGGGGATGTGTAGGTTGGACATTAGACAAAACTTCTTCACTGGAAGGGTTCTCAGTCTGGCACAGGCTGCCCAGGGAGGTGGCTGAATCCCCATCCCTGGAGGTGTTTCCAAGAGGCAGAGCTGTGGTGCTGAGGGACAGGGTTCAGCACCAGCCCTGGCAGAGCTGGAGAATGATTGGGCTGGATGCTCTGAAAGGGCTGTCCCCACCTAAAGTGTTTTGTGATGCCATCCCTGTGTTAGCCTCTTCACAGGCTGTGGGCATTGCTCCTTACCTTTCCTAGCCAGGCTCACTGGGAGCCCAGTTAGCGAGGAGCAGCTGGTGGCACTGGAAGCTGTGATCCTGGAGGGCTGTTAGTGCCCAGGCAGGGTGTGTACTGCTGGCAGCCACCAGGAAGCACCCTGCAGGTTGTGTGGAGTGCTGGCAAATCTCACAGTTTACATCACACAGGTATGGAGCAGCTGCTGAATGTGGGGCAAGCATATGTAAGAGGATCTCTATTAGCAGGGAGGGTGACAGAGCCCTTCAGCTGGAACCCTTCGCTTGCTGCTGTGGAGAGACAGCGTTTCCTTTGGCTTCCTCTAGCTGTTAGCCTGCTTGTTGGTTGGTTTGTCCTTCTGGTCTCGTTTCCTTAGTTGCTGCTGGGGTTTGTGTTGGGGTTAGGTGGCCTGGCAGGGTGCAGGGCTGGTACCCCTTGTGTTTAACTCAGTGGTAACAGAAGGGAATTTTGTTCTCTTACCAGAAGTAAAATCTTTCTCTGGGGACTGCTGCTGCCAGAGCTCTTTGAGGACTGACTTTGTTGCTTGGCTTCAAGGAAGATGGTGTGGCTAATGACTTGTGAGCATCCTCCAGGAGCCTGCTGACCCTTCCAGGCGTGGTGGGTGCTGCCATGGACAGCTCCAAAGGGTAAAGAGGATGTTTTTGAGAGTCAGTTTCAGGCTCCAGGGGCTCAAGTTTCTGCTTTAAATGGACTGCTCAAAGCTGGGTTTCTCTTTTTCTCCCTCCCCCCTTACTAAAACCATTCACAGATTCTGGGGACACAGCAGGGGCAGGGATTTGCTGGAGCAGCTGCCCAGCCTCTGAAGCAGCTCAGGTGGTGTTGGGCTGTTTGCTGCAGCACCTGAGTGGGTGCCTGAGCACTCAGTGTCACTTGTAGTTTTGAGTATGTCAGAGCTATCCCATGGAGACTTCTAGCTGGACCTTCAGACCCTGCAAGGCCCAGGTTTCATTTAGTACCTGCTGTCATTTCCATTTTCCCCTCTTAATGAATCCCTGAACGAGGTGCTTGATGTGCTCCTCAGTCTTTGTAGGGTCACAGAGTGGGCTGGGTTGGAAGGGGCCCTGAGGGTCAGCACCTCCCAGCAGCCCAGGTTGCTCCAGGCCTCCCCCAGGCTGACACCTCCAGGGAGGGGGCATCCACAGCCTCCCTGGGCAACCTGTTCAGTGTCTCCCCACCCTCCCTGTTAATCTCTTCCTAATCTCCAGCCTCAGTCTGCCCTCCTCGGGCTTCAGGCCGTCCCCCCTCGCCCTGTCCCAACAGGCTGCCTTCCTCCCGAGTTTTCTCTCTCTGTTTTAAATACAGGACGTGGGAAGCCACAGTTGGTAGCTTCCAACTACTAATTGTTCAAAATCAGTGTTTATTGCTGTTTGGACAGGGGAAATGGGAGCAGAAGTGATGTGAATAGCAGTGCCTGGGGGCAGAGAGCCAGCAGTTTGCCTCCCAAGGAGCCCTTTGGTGATTCGTTCTCTCTTCCTCAGCTCTTCTGCAGCACACCACAAGCAGCTGGTGCAGCCCAGGCAGGCCTCCTGAGCCGGTGCACCCTCCTGAGCACAGATGCCAGCGGTGTTTCCCATGCTCACAGCCCTGAGCATGTTCTACTACATGTGCCTGCGGCGCCGGGCGCGGGCGGCCAGCAGGGGGGAGATGAACAGCCGGAGGGCCATGGAGTCCAGCGCCAGGGCTTTGCCCCTCAACGTGGAGATGGTTCAGTATGCCAAGGAGGTGCTGGATTTCAGCTCTCACTATGGCAGTGAGAACAGCATGTCCTACACCATGTGGAACCTGGCAGGCATCCCCAACGTCTACCCCAGCTCCGGGGACTTCACCCAGACCGCGGTGTTCCGCACCTACGGCACCTGGTGGGACCGCTGCCCCAGCGCCCGCCTGCCCTTCCACAGGACCCCCCCCTCCTTCTGCAGCCAGGACTACGTGGAGCTGGCCTTCGAGGAGCCAGTGTACCCCACTGCAGTGCACGTGCTGGAAACCTACCACCCTGGAGCCATAGTCAGGATCTTGGCCTGCTCTGCAAACCCTTACTCGCAGAACCCGCCGGCCGAAGTCAGGTACCCGCGGCCCGCTCGCCCTCCTGCTGCAGGCGGTGCTGGGCACAGCCTTGCTGCCTGCTGTTCCCCTGCTCTGTGTCTGACCCAGGAGTACCTTCCCCTTTCCTGCATGTTTTCAGCTGTGGTGACACGAGCCCACAATGCCAGGCTGGAGGGGACCCCAAGGGCCACCTGCTCCAAGCTTTCCAGGGGACAGTGGAGGTGGAATGAGCTGGCCCAGCTCCCTGAGGCCTCAAACTGCCCAGTGCAGGAGACTCCACTGCTTCCCTTGGGAGATGATTCCAGTGTCCAGCTGTGCTCATGGGGAAACCTTGTCTCCTGGAGTCCAGTGGAATCTCCCCAGCTGTAACTTGTCCCCCTCACCTCCTGTCCTTGCCATGGGACTCCTTGTTAAAAGGGAGTCTCCCTCCTCCTGCTCTTCATAACAGCTTAAGAGGTGTGGAGTGTTCTGGTAGGAATTAAAGCAGGTCCTAGTAACAAATGCAGTTTGGAGGTGGCAGCTCTGAGCTGTGCTTTCTCCAGTAAGAAAAGGCTGAGCATCCCTGGCTGCTGCCACCCTGCTTCAAGTAGCCAGAAGCTCTCTGGGTGCTTTGGGCTGTGTGTGTAGTAGAGTCAGCACTCTGCCTGCCCACATGGGGCAGAGGCCAAAGCCAGAAGCTCAGAAGGGTGGACAGAGATGATGCCATTTGTCTGATCTTTTCTGTTGGGCTGCTCTTCATGGTCACACTTGCTTCATAAACCAGGAGAGGCTGATTTCATCCTCCTGGTTTTAAACTAGGAGAAGCTGCTTGGAGCCTCTTGGTTTCCCTCATAGTAGGAGCTCCTGCTGAGGTTCCTGTTGGGGAGGATGGGGATGTGGGGAGTGACAGGGTGGCACTGAGATGTGGAGCTCCTAGTGAGGAGATGCTGCCTTGTGCTGTGCTGTGCCTGCCACTGGGCTGGTGACAAGAGTGAGTCCCCCTTTGGGCAGAGCTCCACACAGGCATGCCAGGGACACTGTGCCTGAGAGGGGGGTGAGCTGAAGCCAGCCATGAGCAGCTTGTTTCCCACAGTGGGTGAGGCTGATGGCTAAGACACAGCTGGCTGCTGTGATGGGGAAACTGCTTTCCTTCCTGCTGCTTTTCCTCCTCATTGACCCACAGGGCTTCCCCTTGGTGCTTCCCTAATGGCTTCTCCAGTGTCAGCCCTCCTGGCACATCCTGCTGCCCCTGCTGGTTGGCTGCTGGCAGGCCCAGGGTTTGTGTGTGTTGAATTTGGAGCTTTCAGCCCCAGAACTGTTGCAGAGTGTGGGATCCCAGCAAAGCTGAGGCCACATTCCCTGAGTCTCTGCTCTCCTTGGTGGCCTGCCTCCAGGTTTCCCTTGAGGCACAGCCATGAGCTCCTTGGGTCAAGGGCATTTGTCTTTTGGTGCTCAAGTGGCACTCAGAGCTTGCTTCACTTTCCACACCAGTCTCAATTTGACAGTGCAGGGCCTCTCAGCAGCCTGCAGGCACAGGGGGATCTTGTCTCACTGGACAGCCAGCTGATTACCTCTCCTCTGAGCCCCTTCTCCCAAGAGCCTTTCCTGTGAGCTGTTTCCCTCAGCCTGCTCAGGCAGCTCCTCAGCCATTAACAAGCTTAGGGCAGTAACAAACCAAACAAGCAGTAAATATGTTGCCCCCTGACAGCAGCCTTGCAAGCACACAGCTCAGCCTGGAGATACCAGGTGAGGTTTTCCCCTTTGTGGGGAGGGAGAGCAAATGGCAGGTTTGGTATCCCTTTGTTAGCAGAGAGGGAGTGGAGGCCTTGACAGCAGGACCTTGAGCAGGAGGAGCTGCTGGCTGCTCCAGCTGGAGAGGCATCTAAGGGGAGAGCCAGCCCATTAAAGCTGGAAAAACTTGAGTTAAAGTCCTCATTTTCTTCAAGCCAGCAGAGGAACTGCTGCAGCTGCTGCTGCCCCTCAGCCCCCCCTGCCTGGCAGTGCAGAGCCTGAGACCTTCGTGGAGGCCTGGAGTGGCTCAGCTTGGAAGGGAGCTCAGAGCTCCTCTGCTCCAACCTCGGGAGCTGCTTCAGTAGCCTGGCTGTTAACCCCTTGTGTGCCATGTCTGTCTGACAGATGGGAAGTCCTTTGGTCAGAGGCACCCAGCAAGGTGAGCAGCCCCCAGGCTCGGCAGTTCACCCCCTGCATCAAGCAGATCAACTTCCCTACCAACCTGATCAGGCTGGAGGTGAACAGCTCCCTGCTGGACTACTACACAGAGCTGGATGCAGTCATCCTGCACGGGGTGAAGGAGAGGCCTGTGCTGTCTCTGAAGGCCTCCCTGGTTGACATGAGTGATCTGGATGAAGAGGAGGATGAGGAGAGGTGTGGCTGTGACGAGGAGCCCCTCAGCAAGCAGCTCAGCATGGTCACCCTCAGGGAGTGGCCAACCAATGGATACTTTGACAAGCTGCCTTATGAGGTAAGAGAGGCAGAGTGTGCCCAGTGTGTGCCCAGTGTGTGCCCAGTGTGTGCCCCCAGCTGCAGGGGTGCTGCCCAGCCCCAGCCTGGGGGCTCTCCCACCCTGAGCCCCTTGCATTCCTCTCAGGGTGCAGTCAGCCCTGAGCTGGCTCTGCCCAGTCCCAGGCTGGAGCTTCCCCAGCCCCCAGCTGCAGGCTGCCTGCACTTCTGCTTCTCAGGCTTCTGCCCACTCACACAGCTTCTGCAGCAGCTCTCCTGGGAGTTCTGTCTTACCCTGAACTTCTGGCAGCCTTCCACTCCCAGTCCTCACTCTTGTGAAGGGTATTTCTAAAGGAGGTGTGAAAGGATCAGCTCAAGATGTTTGAGTGGAGATGGCTGAGAGTTCCTGTACTGCTCCCTCTTCTCCCAAGCCCCACAGCTTTGTCCTTGGGGCTTCCTTCTTACTGTGAAAGGAGCTTTTGCCAGCTAAGGTTGAGTCATGTCACAGCTCAGGCACTCTTGGGGCTGGACTTGTGTGCACTCCTGCCTTGGGGTTTGCTGCTGTCCCTGCTGTGCCATCAGCCCAGGGAGCAGCTGAGCAGCAGTGCCTCCCTGCAGAGAGCCTGGCAGCAGGGCACTCACAGCTGTGCTCAGAGGCACTGCAGATCAGTGCTCTCTTCCCTGAGTGGTGAAGTGTGGCTGCAGGGAGCTGTGTGCAGGGAGGACCTCCTCAGTGGGCTGTAGCTGTGTGTGGAGGCTGGGAGCCCCAGTGAGAGGAGGAATGAGACACAGCTACTTGTCTTCACCTCTCCTGAAAGGCACTGAGGTTGGGGTTGTGCCTGGGACTGGCCTGAGCCAGCTGCAGGCCCTTGCCCTGGGGCTGGTTGAGCCTCCTGCAGCTGGCACTGGCACTCTTCCCAAGCCTGTCAAGATCCTGAGTGAGTTTTGGAAGCAGCATTCTTGGAGTGCCCATGAGCAGGCTGTGGCACAGCCCAGCATGTCACAGACTCATTATGGTGTCAAGTTGTGCTTCCTGCTAGGACACACAGACACCAGGGGTAGATTTCTGACAGACAGCAGACTCCAGACTGCCAGGGATTAATGGCTATTAGCCTGAAGGTTGGGAACCTCTTATCTGTGTCTCATCAAAAGCCAGAAGAAAAGGACTTCATGTCCCAGTGTCATTGTGGGGGTGGAGGAGGCTGGCATGTTTCCTCCTGGCTGTGATGAGGCAGCAGGATTTCAGCACACAATGAGGGAAGCTTGCTGTTCCTGAGGGGACCCTCCTGTGGGAAGAGATGTCATCCCAGGTGTGGAAGGCTGCACCAGCCTGGCTGTTGGGAAGCACTCCCTGAAGTCAGCAGGTGGTGCCAAGGGACACTGAGGCACTGCTGTCACAGAAGGGCCCAGGTTGGAAGGGACCTCAGAGCTCATCTGCTCCAACCTCCTCCATGGGCAGGGACAGCTCTCAACCAGACTCAGCTGCTCAGGACCTCATCCAGCCTGGCCTTGAACACCCCCAGGCAAGAGGCAGCCACAGCCTCCCTGGGCAGCCTGTGCCAGAGTCTCAGCACCCTGCTACTGAACAACTTCTGCCTCAGCTCCACTCTAACCCTGCTCTGCCTCAGCTCCAAACCATTCCCCCTGGGCCTGGCTCCAGACCCCCTCAGCCAAAGTCTCTCTGCAGCCTTCCTGCAGGATGCCTTCAGGTCCTGGCAGGCAGCTCTGAGGTCCCCCTGGAGCCTCCTCCTCTTCCCCAGCTCCCTCAGCCTGTGCTCACAGCAGAGCTGCTCCAGCCCTGGGAGCATCTCTGTGGCCTCCTCTGGACTCTCTCCAGCAGCTCTGTGCCCTTCTCCTGCTGGGGACACAGAGCTGGAGGCAGGATTGGAGGTGAGGTCTGAGCCAAGGGGCAGCATCCCCTCTCCTGCCCACACTGCTGGTGGTGCAGGCCAGCACCCAGCTGCCTGAGGGCTGCATACTTCTCTGTATTCTCAAGCCCTTCTTTCTCTGCTGCTTGCTGTCCTGTTGGAATGCCTGCACTGAGCCTCTGAGGTGAGGGTCCCAGGCACCTGCAGAGACACACAGCCTGGGGTGTTTGCAGAGGGGGGAGGAAGGAGGAGGAGGGGAGCTGGGGAGTGTAAGCAAGCAGTGAGTGCTGGCACTGGGGTGGAAGCTGCACCTCCTGAGGGGCTGCAGCTCGTGGCTGGGATGCAGCTGCTAAATGTGGAGCTGAGTAGGAAGGCACACTCCTCATCTTGCAGGAAGCTGGAGTGTTTGCTTGTGTCTTCCCTTCCAGAAGGGAAGGGGGGAGCAGGGGGGCAGGAGCTGGCTGCACACTGAAGTGCTGCCTGGGGAGCTCAGTCTGCTGGGATTCACAGAGCTTCACCTCATGACAAGGATTCTGTTGTGAGTTTTGGTGCCTGGGGCTCAGGAATGCTCAGCAGCCAGGACAGGGAAAGCTGCTGGTGTTCTGCAGGGGCCACAGGGCTCTCTTGCAGCTGGGCTTGCCTTGCCCTGCAGTTTACACTGATCCATTTCACTGAATGATTTGCTCCCTCTGTGCTTGGGAACTGTCAGTTGCAGTCCCAGCACTGCAGTGCAGGTGCTGCAGCTGGGGCAGGAGCTGCTCAGCCTTGGAGGCCCTTTCCCAAGGGCCTCTGCTTCCAGCTGAAGGAGGTTGACTTCTCTGCCCATTTTCCCCCCTTCTTTTTTCCCTTCTCCTTTCTTTATTGATCAGTTTTGCTCTTCCCTCCAGTGAGTGTTCTGGGGCTGTGTGTTGATCTTCCTGCAGCAAGGACACCCTGCAGGGTGTGCTGCTTAGCTTGGGTGTGAGCTGAGTCATTGTGCAGCAGTGCTGGTCAGAGGGAGTGATTCCAAAGCTGGGCTGATTCCAGCTGGTCAAGGCAAAAGGGGCTTTGCCCTTCAGGTTTGACCCTAGCCAAGAGCCAAATGGTCTCAGGAGTGTTCCAGCCAGGAAGAGCTGACTTCATGAAAGAGCAGTAAGATCCACAGGACACTTTGTGCTGCTTCTGCATGGCACAGGATGAGAGAAGAGATTCTGTCCCCTCTGCTCTGACCCCACCTGCAGCACTGTGTCTGCTGCCCCCAGCATGAGGCCCCTGGAGCTGCTGGAGAGGGGCCAGAGGAGGCCATCAAGATGGTCAGAGGCTGGAGCAGCTTCCCTGTGGGGACAGGCTGGGAGAGCTGGGGCTGTTCAGCCTGGAGAGAGAAGGCTCCAGGGAGACCTCAGAGCTGCCTTCCAGTGCCTGAAGGGGCTCCAGGAGAGCTGGGCAGGGACTAACAAGGGCTGGGAGTGCCAGGGTGGGGGGCAAGGGCTTGGAGCTGGAGGTTAGGAAGCAAGTCTGGGCAGTGAGGGTAAGACTCTGGAACTGGTAGCCCAGGGAAGCTGTGGATGCCCCCTCCCTGCAGGGGTCCAAGACCTTGAGCAGCCTGCTCCAGGGCAAGGTGTCCCTGCCCGTGGCAGGGGGTTGGAACCAGATGATCTTGAAGGTCCCCTGCAGCCCACCCCTTCCCTGTTGTCTCTCTTCTCTGACCATACTGAGTGGTTCCCCTAGGTGCACTGGTGGGAGAGAAGGCAGGAGGCAGAACACTGCTGGAGTCTGTGTCAAAGCAGGGAGCAGAGGAGTGAGGCTGAGGGTGTGGGGGAACTGGGCCATGGTAGAGCTGTTCCCTGTGCTCTGCAGACGTGCTGCCAGCCTAGGGCAGAGGCAGAGGAGGCAGAGGAGGCAGAGGAGGCAGCCAGCTGAGAGTGCTGTGAGCAGCAGTGCAGGAGCTGTGCAGGGGAGCAGGTGCCCAGTGCTGAGCAGCAGGGGTGATCAGACTCCCAGCTGGAGAGCTTCCTGTCCCTGCCTGCCCTGCTCTGCCTCATCCCTCCCTGGTGAAGCTGTTGTCAGGGGGAGAGGCAGTGCAGGGCTGCTTAACAGTTAATCAATGAGTTCCTTGAGAAGCTACTTTGAACTAAAGGATTTCACTTTGAGCTCCTCCTTCAGTGCTCTGCAGCTCTCTGCAGCCCAAGTGCTTTGTGACCAGCTGTGACTTCCCCCTCCCTCCCCCCTGTGTTTAATGCAGCTGATCCAGTTGATTCTGAGTCACCTCACGGTGCCAGACCTGTGTAGGCTGGCCCAGACTTGTAAGCTGCTGCACCAACATTGCTGTGACCCTCTGCAGTACCTCCACCTCAGCTTACAACCCTACTGGGCCAGGATCAATGACTCCTCTCTGGAGCACCTCCAGTCGCGCTGCACGCTGCTCCAGTGGCTGAACCTCTCCTGGACTGGCAACAGGGGAGCCATCTCTGTCTCTGGATTTAGCAGGTCAGTGCTACACCTACAGGAGTGCCTTGCCAAGCTCTGTGTGCAGAGCTGCTGCTGCACAGGAGCCTCTCTGGGCCTGGGGCGCCTCGTCAGAAGGCAGAAGTGGCTGTGGCTTGCTGTCCAGGGTGGGCTGGAGGGAAGACAAAGCAAGCAGGGCAGGGCCAGGTTGGGTGAGGCTTTGAGCAGCTGGTCTGGAGCCCCCCCCAGCAGGGGGGTGGAGCTGGATGGTCTGCAAGGTTCCTTCCATCCCAAACCATTCTGGGACCCTGTGCTCTGTGGTCCTAAGCTCGGGGAGGGCAGCCCTGTGCCCTGCTGCCTTCACACAGTGCCTCCTGGGAACTCCAGGTCCTCTTTCCTGCACCTCCCAGCACCCTCAGGCCCTTCTTTCCTGCCCTTCCAGTACCAGCCAAGAGCCCTCTCTCTTTCTGACAGCCAAAGGAGGCAGAGCTGAGTTTGCTGCAGGGGGTGGACCCATTCCTGCCCAGCTTGGGTTTCCTGGGAGCTGCAGTGCTCAGGATGAGGATGCAAGCCTCGGCTGGGGGCTCGGCTCTGGAGCCCTGGGCTGCTTGCTCTCTGGTGCCTAGCTGTTAAGCCTGTGCTCTGGAAATGCAGAGGAGCTGCAGCTGCATGGCAGTGGGGTTTAACTTTCATGATCTGGGGCTTTTGAACATGCAGCACTGCTGCAAATTCTCTGGAGTCTGGAGGGAAATGAATATTCAGATGCAGAGAATGCTAAACTTCACAGCTCTGCCTTTCCCACCTCCAGCCCTGCCTCCAGTCCTGGTGTCCCCAGCAGCAGGAGGACACAGAGCTGCTGGAGAGAGTCCAGAGGAGGCCACAGAGATGCTCCCAGGGCTGGAGCAGCTCTGCTGTGAGCACAGGCTGAGGGAGCTGGGGGTGTTCAGCCTGCAGAGGAGAAGGCTCCAGGGGCACCTCAGAGCTGCTGCCAGCACCTGAAGGGATCCTGCAGGAAGGCTGCAGAGAGACTTCCTGAGGGGGTCTGGAGCCAGGCCAAGGGGGAAGGGTTTGGAGCTGAGGGACAGCAGGGCTGGCAGCACAGGATGGCAAGGGGTGGGCACACACCCTGGGCCCAGGTCCCCACACAGAAGGCAGCCCTGACCCTGGCAGCTCCCCTCAGGACCTCCCTGCAGGTTTTGGGGTGTTTCCAATGCTGCTCTTGCTCAAATGCTCTGTTGGCAAATCCCTTCCCAAACTGTTTTCTCTGTCATTTCCTGATGCCAGCCTCAAAGCAGCAGCTTGTGTGAATTTCTGCTGCTTTGAAAGCTGCTGGTGCTGGAGCCTGATGATCTTAAAGGTCTTTCCCTTGTGGACCCATTCTGTGGTGGTGTGAGAGGGTTCACTGTGAGCAGGAGCTGCAAACAAGAGGCCTCCTTGCCCAAATTATAAAGCAGAGCACTTTTAGGGAGTAATTTAAAGCAAGGGCTGCAGCAGACAGTGTATTGTCATGAGGAGAGGATGCTGCAGGCAGCTGAACATCCTGAGGCAAAGCTGAAGGTATTTTAACTTACTGATACCACTGCTCCGTGGGGCTGGCAGGGAGGGTCACCAGTCTGCAGCTCAGCATGGCATGCAGGCTGACTCAGCCTGGGCTGAGGGGGACCTGAGCAGCCCCACAGGTGACAGGGAGTGAGGAAGTCTGTGCCAGCAGGCATTGCATAAGCAGCACTGGGGCTGTGGGGAAGGTCTTGGTGCCAGGGGAGCCTCAGCGTGGGAGGCTGCGACCTGGACAGGCAGAGGGAGGAGATGCTGCAGGGGCACTGGGTGAGGGCCCCAAGCTTTGCACAGCTCAAGGATGGTGGCAGGCAGAAACCAAGCTCTGCATGCAGTGCCTTGTGTCACTGGCATCAGCACTCATCCATTGATGGAGTGGGTGGGGTTGGAAAGGACCTTCCAGATCAGTGCCAGCCCCCTGCCATGGGCAGGGACCCCTCCCCCCAGCCCAGGCTGCTCCAGAGCTCAGCCAGCCTGGCCCTGAGCACCTCCAGGGAGGGGGCAGCCACAGCCTCCCTGGGCAGCCTGTGCCACCAATGCTCTGCTCAGTGTTCTCTGTCCTCTGCTGCCTGGGGGCTTCCTCACCTTCCTCCTGCTGCTCTTCTCTTTCCTGCATGCCTGTCTTGCACCCTGCTGCAGGTCCCTCTCTCCTCCTCCTCTCTGTGTGTGATGTCTCCTAAGCAGCCTCTTCCAAAAAGCCCTGAGGTGCAGTGCTTGGTGCTGCCTCTGGACTTGCTCTGCCTCTCTTCCAGGGGCAGTGAGTTTCAGTGAAATGTTCTGGAGGTGCTGGCTCCTCAAGCTGGTGAGCTTGGAGTTGCCCAGGGCCTCCAGGGGTAACCATTTCCCTGACCTGCTGATGGAAGCTTCTCTGGGAGCAGAGGGTTGATCTCTACCCACATCTGGAGCAGGCAAAGCCTGTGGAGCGAGCTGGCAGTTAGCCCAACAGCTGCTGTGGCAGTGGAGCCACTGCTGGAACACTGAGCTGTGAGCAGACCAGAGGCAGAGGTGTCAGTGGGGATGGACATGGGGTGATGGGGAACATCCCTCTCAGCCCACTGCCCTGCTCTGCAGGGCTGCCTGGGTGCTGGTCAGCAGCCAATCCAGAGGGCTCTGCTCTGCTTCCCAGGGGGTTTGCACCCTGTGCTTCTCCATGGCAGTGCTGACCTCCATTGCCAGTCTGCAGTGGCAGCTCAAGGTGTGTCAGCCCCTGGTGTCTGTGGCTGGGGATTGTCCTTCAGCTCTGACACTGCCATAGGAAGGCTTCTGCCAGTCTGGGTGAGCTCACTGCAGCCAGTGTGGGAGCAGCAAAGTGCAGGGGGTGAGATCCAGCTCTGCTCTTGCAGTAAAATAGATCCTAAAGAAGCTGCAGAGCTCAGCATGCTGGAAGAGCAGATCTGAAGGCCCTGCTTGGCAGAACCCCTCTGGCTCTGGGGCTTATGTCTCCCTTTCATGTCTCAGACCCTCTCTTGCTTGCTGTTTGCACAGGCTCAGAGAAATGTTGGCTGCTAGGGACCTCTGAAGGTTGTCTGCTCCAGGCTCCCACTTGAAGTGCCAGTGTCCCCAGCACTAGACCAGCTCAGTCAAGGTTTCAGGTGACTCTGGGAAACCTCCAGGGATGGAGAGGCCACCCTGGGATCTCCTTTCCCTCCTGTGTGGCACAGGATCTGCTTAATCAAGCTAGGGCCACGAAGTGAGAGGGGTAAGGAACAGTGATGCCCAATGGAAGTGGGACCTGAGGAGTCAGAAGTGAGAGCAGAAGGTTTGAAACTCTTGCAAGGTGGACTTCCAAGTCCTGTGCTGCTGTCATTGAGGAATGTCACCTCCAAGGTGTCTGCTGTTAGCAGCAGCTGTTTCATCCTCAGCTGCAGCAGAGGCAAAGCCTTGGGAAGGCTGCTCCCTGTTCAGCCCTGGCAGCAGGAGCCCTGTGCAAGCAGCAGCCTGAGCTGCAGTGGGACTGGCAGAACCAAAGCAGCTCTGTCTGCAGGAGCAGGGAGCTGCTGGAGGCCCCATTCTTGGCTCGATGGGGGCAGAGTCCCAGCCTGCCAGGCTGGGAAGGCCCCCAGGGCCCATCTGCTCCAACCTCTTGGCTTGATGGGGGCAGAGTCCCAGCCTGCCAGGCTGGGAAGGCCCCCAGGGCCCATCTGCCCCAACCTCTGCAGGTGATGCTGCAGTCGGAGCCAGCCGGCCCAGCCCCTGGCAAGCTGAGGCTGCAGACTGCCCAGTGCTTCCCTTGGGAGGTGCTTCCCATTCTGGCTGCTCTCGTGGGGCAGCAGTCCCTGCTGGCTGGTGTGTGGGGCTGCTCCCTGGCCTCGCTGGGGGGCTCGGCGCCCCCAGCCCCCGCTGCCGCTCACCGGGGCGGGGCCGGCTCTTCCGCAGGTTCTTGAAGGTCTGTGGCTCCGAGCTCGTGCGTCTGGAGCTGTCCTGTGGCCACTTCCTCAATGAAACCTGCTTGGAGGTCATCACTGAGATGTGTCCAAACCTCCAGGAGCTGAACCTCTCCTCCTGTGACAAGATTCCTCCGCAGGCCTTCGGCCACATCGCCAAGGCGGGCAGCCTGCGGCGCCTGGTGCTGTACCGCACCAAGGTGGAGGTAGGCAGCGGGGCTGGCAGCTTGGCAGCCAGGCTGGATGGGGCCTTGAGCACCCTGGGCTGCTGGGAGGGGTCCCTGCCCGTCACAGGGGGCTGGGGCTGGGTGAGCTTTAAGGCTGGATGGGGCCTTGAGCACCCTGGGCTGCTGGGAGGGGTCCCTGCCCCTCATGGGGGCTGGGACTGGGTGAGCTTTAAGGCTGGATGGGGCCTTGAGCACCCTGGGCTGCTGGGAGGGGTCCCTGCCCCTCATGGGGGCTGGGACTGGGTGAGCTTTAAGGCTGGATGGGGCCTTGAGCACCCTGGGCTGCTGGGAGGGGTCCCTGCCCCTCATGGGGGCTGGGACTGGGTGAGCTTTAAGGCTGGATGGGGCCTTGAGCACCCTGGGCTGCTGGGAGGGGTCCCTGCCCGTCACAGGGGGCTGGGACTGGGTGAGCTTTAAGGCTGGGTGAGGCCTTGAGCGGCTGAGTCCGGCTGAGAGCTGTCCCTGGCCACGGCAGGAGGCTGGAGCAGATGAGCTGTGGGGTCCCTTCCAGCCTGAGCCATGCCAGGGCTCTGATTACTGAGTTTTCATTCTTGAAGGCTGCTCAGTTATGTTGTGCCCTGCTCTGAGAGCTGACCTCAGCACTTCACTGTCTCGTTGCTCTTGACTCCAGCCCCCTCTTCAGTCGTGGGGCTTTGTCCTGGTGGGCTTGGCAGGGCTTTAGGCTGGTGACACGGTGTCACCTCAGTGTTCACACATGGTGTTAGTGACTGGCTGCTCCCCCAGTGTTCACAGCAGCCCTGAAGCCCTTGCTGGCACTGATAGGTTGGAAGACTGCAGTGAACAAAGGGGGATTGTTGTGTGCAGTAACTGGCAGTGCACATCTTGATGGTTGGGCTATGAACACTATCTGGATGTAATGCTCAGCAGGAAGCATTCCAGCCATCCAAATGGTGCAGCAGGGAAACCAAGGCCACAGTTACAGCAGGGGAGAGCTTGACAGGCTCCTTACTGCAGGGTTTTCTGTTGCATGGGGCTCTGGTGTGTGGAGGAAAGAATGGTTAAAGATTGTCTTGCCATGGAAGTTGGGCTACAAACTGAGCTGCAGGGTGCATCAAAGGGCTTTGGTTTGCACACAGTTCACAGCAGCTGCTGCAGGGAGGAATTTCATCTCTGATACCTTTGACCAAGGGGAAATGTGGAGGTTGGGCAGCTGTAGGGGAGGACACTGCAAAAACTGGAGGGCATTTGGAAGCTGGGCAGCTGTGAGGACACTGCAAACACTGGGGGACACTGGAACTTGGGCAGCTGCAGGAGAGGACAGTGGAAATGTTAGCTGCCCAGAAGGCTCTGAGCAGTGAGTGTGAGAGCTCTCCTGTCCCTGGGGCAATGAAGGAGTTAATGCTGCCAGGAAAGGCTCTCCAGAGGTTTCAGCAGTAACCTGTTGTGGGTCATGTTATACTTGTGAGAGCTGTTGTCTGAGGGCTTTCAGCTTGGATGGAATTTCACTGGCTTGGGTACAAATCTTTAGGATTAAGAGGAAGAGGGAAAGCCTCTGTCTGGAAAGTGAGTTCTTGGAAGGAGGTTGAGCTGGTGATGAAGAGCTGAGCAGTGCAGGGCTTGATGGTGCTGCCTGATCCCATGTCAGGCTCATGGGGCTGAGCTTGGTTGAGCTTGGAATGTGAGAGGGAGGGGGGAATGAAGGTGTAAAGCAGATTTGCAGGCATGAGGGAGGACAGAGCCTGGCCAGATGAAGCAGCCCCCAAAAGAGTGATTGAGTTAGCTGCAGAGACTGTAGCTTGGCTAAATGAATCCAGTAATTGCTCTGCCCCTGGGGCCCAGGCCCTGCCTGTCCCTGGCACTGCCAGGTAGCTGTGGAGAGCAAAAAGGTGCCCCTGGGCCTCCTGGATCCCAGCTTGCAAACTGCACTGTGCCCATCTGTGAGGAGGGAAGGCTGTGCTTGGTGAAAGGCTGCATCTGCACTCGGGGTCCATTTCCAGGGGCTCTGCTGGAAGGCCTCTTCCTCAGTCCTGTGAGAGAGGAGCAGGCACAGAGCCAGACCCTACCTCTGGTTCAGGCAGAGCTCCAAACTCTTGGTGCCTTTGACTTGACTCTCTGCTTGCCTGAGGAAGTGAAATTGGACTCTCTGCAGGTTCAAGCTCACTGAGCCAGAATTCAGGTGACCTCCTGGGTCCTCTTGCACAGCACTCTTGGCATCAGAAGTCTCTCCTGAGTTCCAGCTGCAGGGTTGGGTGCCTGTCTGCCTCCACTCCTGTGCTGTGAGTCAGAGCTGAGCTGTGCAGAGGTGGCTGGAAGCAGACAGGTTCCTGCAGCGCTGCTCCTGGCTGGCTGCCTGTGGATGCTGGGAGCTGCCCTTCTCCACAGCTATCTTCATGGCCCTTGCCACCTGGATTCTCAGCTGGCTGAGGCCCAGCTGGGCTGGCACCAAGGGGGTGTTCTTCTTTGGCACATGCAAGCCCCACCTCAGCTGCAGCAGGACAGACACTGCCTCTGCAGGACATCTGCTTGTGGGGGTGGGCACCTGTGTGCCCCAGAGGAGGAGCTGGCACAGTGAGTGCAGGCAGCACTCGTTTGCTCTCGGCTTGGCCTGGCTTGTGCTGGTCCTGCCCAGCTGCCTTCTGTTGCATCCCCAGTGCTGCTTGCTTGGGTGGGTTTTAAAGCAGTTGTTTCATCCTTTAGGGTTTCTAGGTTGTAAAAAGCTGTTTGAAAATGTGGGCCCAGTGCACACCCACCCAGGAAGGAGTGACTGAAGTCAGAGAGGATGTAAGGAAGGTGTTCTGAGGGATGCCTCCCAGTTCCTGCCCAAGCTGACAGAAGCAGCTCGGTCAGCTCCTCAGGCCTGCTCCGAGTCTGGGCCTTGCTCCCTGTTCCACCCTCTCTGAAGGAGCTCTGGAAGGGATCTCACATCCTGGGGGTTGTTCACTTTTGCACTCTGTGTCAGTGAAGGAAACAATTGCTGGTGCCCAGCCTGGATTTGTGCCTGGGACTGGCCTGAGCCAGCTGCAGGCCCTTGGACCCCTTGAACCTGATGCAGTTGTCGCTTCTCCAGCCTGTCAAGATCCTGCTGCATGGCATCCCTGCCCAGGCTCAGGCTGAGCAGACTGGCCAGGTTAGGTGGCAGGGAGATGCCTTCACAGCACTGACAGTGTCTCAGTGCCCATGCTGGCAGGGACAGGTGCTCAGTGGCTGTCAGCATCCCTGGCAGCACAGGAGCCGCTCTGACATTCGAGCCAGCAGCTCGCTGCTGCACAGCTCTGTTGGCAGCTCCATCAGCCTGCAGCTGAGGAGGGAATGTCACAGCCTCTGCTCCTCTGCTTGCCACCAGCCCTCTGTGGCCCTGGGCTGGCCTTGCCTGCTGTTTGAACTTGCAGCAGCTGTGCTGTGGGGGGTGAGTGGGTAGGTCACGGGTGGGGAGGGCAGCGCAGGAGCCCGGCCGCAGCCCCTCGCAGGCAGCTCTGGGAGGCTCAGCAGTGCTGGAAGCCAATCAATGGGCACAGCACCCAGGGACTCATTAAGTGGTGTTTGTGGTGTCTGTAGCAGAGCTGTGAGCTGGGTTTCAGGAAGAGGGGTGGCAGCCTTTAATGTCTAATTGACCTCTTCTCTTTGTTTCACTTCCATATCTCCTTCTGATGTGTTCCCCCGTGGCAGCAAACAGCCCTGCTCAGTATTCTCAACTTCTGCTCAGAGCTGCAGCACCTCAGCCTGGGCAGCTGTGTCATGGTGAGTACCTGCAGCTCCTGGGGTGCTGGGGGGCTGTGTGCCAGGCTGTTGCTCAGCCTGTGTCTGTTGCACTAAGGTGTGTGGAAGGCCAGGCTGACGCTCTGCTGCGCTCTCCTGAAGGCTCCAAGATGAGTGCCGAGGGTCACAGAGCAGTTCGGTGAGCCTGGAACGCAGCTTGTGGCCTCTTCAGAGTGTCCTGGGTGTGCAGATGGCTGGGAAAGGACCTCCAGTCCCACCCCCCTGCCGTGCCCAGGCTGCTCAAGGCCTCACCCAGCCTGGCCTCGAACACTCCAGGGAGGGGGCAGCCACAGCCTCCCTGGGCAGCCTGTGCCAGGCTCTCCCCAGCCTCACTGGGAGGAATTTCTTCCTTCTCTCCAGTCTCAACCCATTCCCTCTTGTTCTATCACTACATCCCTTGCAAAAAGTCCCTCCCTGGCTTTCTTGTAGCCACCATCAGGCACTGGAAGGCTGCTCTGAGCTCTCCCTGGAGCCTTCTCCATCACCCTGCTGCAGTCCCTTTGGCTTGCCCGAGGTAACCATCGAGGCCTCCATGAGGAGGTGCTCAGCTGGCCAGCCCAGAAGGGAGTGGGCACAATCCTGAGCCTGCAGGTGCTTGTGCTCACCGCTGCAGCACCTTGTAAAGCACGGTGCAAACAGCCAAGGAAGTGCTCCCTGCCCTTCCCCAGGCGCTGGGTGAGGCGTGGGTGTGAAGCCCCTCGGCAGTTCGTGTTTGACTTCGGCGGGAGGAGGCCTCCCGGCGCCGCGGAGCTCTTTGGAGAGCCGCTGGGGACAGCTCCGCGGCGGCAGCGGCGAGCCCCGGAGCCCCCGGGGCGCCTGCGCGGGAGGCTCCCTGGCAGGGCTCTTCCCTCGCCCTGCAGATCGAGGACTACGACCTGGTGGCGAGCATGATGGGCGCCAAGTGCAAGAAGCTGCGCAGCCTGGACCTGTGGCGCTGCAAGAACATCACCGAGAGCGGCATCGCCGAGCTGGCGGCGGGCTGCCGGCTGCTGGAGGAGCTGGACCTGGGCTGGTGCCCCACGCTGCAGAGCAGCACCGGCTGCTTCGCCACGCTGGCGCGCGGGCTGCCGCACCTGCGCAAGCTCTTCCTGACCGCCAACCGCTCCGTCTGCGACAGCGACATCGAGGAGCTGGCGGCCGGCTGCACCCGCCTGCGCCAGCTGGACATCCTGGGTGAGGCGGGGGCGCCGCCGCCCTGCCCCGCCCTGCCCTGCCCCCTGCCCTGCCCTGCCCTGCCCTGCCCGGCCGGCTGCACCCGCCTGCGCCAGCTGGACATCCTGGGTGAGGCGGGGGCGCGGCCGCCCTGCCCCGCCCTGCCCCGCCCCCTGCCCCGCCCCCTGCCCTGCCCCCTGCCCTGCCCTGCCCTGCCCCCAGCCCGGCCGGCTGCACCCGCCTGCGCCAGCTGGACATCCTGGGTGAGGCGGGGGCGCTGCCGCCCTGCCCCGCCCTGCCCCGCCCCCTGCCCTGCCCCCTGCCCTGCCCTGCCCTGCCCTGCCCCGAGCCCGGCCGGCTGCACCCGCCTGCGCCAGCTGGACATCCTGGGTGAGGCGGGGGCGCCCCCGCCCCGCCCTGCCCCGCCCTGCCCCACCCTGCCCCGCCCCCTGCCCTGCCCCCTGCCCTGCCCTGCCCTGCCCTGCCCCCAGCCCGGCCGGCTGCACCCGCCTGCGCCAGCTGGACATCCTGGGTGAGGCGGGGGCGCCGCCGCCCTGCCCTGCCCTGCCCCGCCCTGCCCCGCCCTGCCCCCTGCCCTGCCCTGCCCTGCCCTGCCCTGCCCCCTGCCCGGCCGGCTGCACCCGCCTGCGCCAGCTGGACATCCTGGGTGAGGCGGGGGCGCCCCTGCCCCGCCCTGCCCCGCCCTGCCCTGCCCTGCCCGGCCGGCTGCACCCGCCTGCGCCAGCTGGACATCCTGGGTGAGGCAGGGGTGCCCCCGCCCCACCCTGCCCTGCCCCCAGCTGCCCAGACCCCGGCCCGGTGCCCCCCTGCCCTGCCCTCTGCCCCCCCCACCCTGCGCCCCCCCCGCCTTGCCCCCCGCCTCGCCCAGCTTTACTGCCAGGGCCTGCAAGAAGGCCGGGGAGGGACCTGTTGCAAGGGCTTGCCGTGGTGAGGGGCAGTGGATTGGAGCTGGAGGAGGGCAGACTGAGGCTGGAGATGAGGAAGAGATTCTTGCCAGTGAGGCTGGGGAGAGCCTGGCACAGGCTGCCCAGGGAGGCTGTGGCTGCCCCCTCCCTGGAGGTGTTCCAGGCCAGGCTGGATGAGGCCCTGAGCAGCCTGGGCTGGGGGAGGTGTGCCTGCCCTTGGAACTGGATGATCCTGAGGGTCCCTTCCACCCCAACTCGTTCTCTGAACGGATGAGAGTTGCCTTCTGCCCAGCATGGGCCAGGAGGATGAGGAGGTTCCAAGGGAGCTGCCCCTGGCGCAGGCTGCCAGACTCGCTGCCTGTGCCCACTGCAGCTCTGTGTCCCTGAGCACTCTGCTTTGTGGCTGCAGCACCGGGGGCACATTTCCCTCTCCAGAGATGAAGAATTCCCAAAGGACAGAGAGAATGAAGCCTTTCATAAACACACATGTTCTGCTGGCCACCCACTGCCAGGCCCTTCTCTTCCAGTGCCATTGTGCCTGCCCACACTGGCCTGACCTTTCCACTTCTCCAGGGGCTGCCCACTGAATGGTTTGGCTGTGTCAAGCCTACAAACCATTTGTGCCTCCTGCTGCCTCTCTGCCAGCTCTGGAGGTTTGCTGCTCCTCTGCCTTTGCTTTGGCATTCACTTTTGACTTGGGTTTGCCATCCTGCTGCTGTGCTTGTGGAAAAGGGGTTGGTTCCCCAGCTGCTTGCTGCTGTTCCTGTCAAGTGGGTGTGCAGGGGGCCAGCTCCTGCCCTCCAGCTGGATTCTCTGCAGGATGTTTACCAGTGAGGCTGGCTTCAGGGGAAGCTGCTGGGCAGCAGCAGTGTCAAGGCTTGGGGGTGGTGGGAAGAAGAGTATCAGAATGAGTTGTGAGAGGTGCAGCTGGGGTGGGAGAGCAGATCCTGCTGGGAGGCAGTGGTGAGTTTGTGCTCAAGGGATGTGATGAGGGAAAGGTTTGCAGTGGGGAGCACTGCATTAAGCAGCAGCCAGCTGTGGGCATGCTGAGCCAGGTCACAGTGCCAGGGTTGAGAGGGAGGGGAGCTCTGGGGCTGTGGCAGCAGGGGCTGGCTCAGGGGATGGTAAGTGGTGGCTCAAAGCAGCCAGCCCAGGAGCATGGCACACAGGTGACCACACCTGCTTGCACAGAAGGCTGCTGGCACCAGGGGCATCTTTCTGGAGGTGCATCCTGCCCTGAGGGGGAATGGGCAGGGGAAGCCCAGGCAGTGGGAGGCAGTAAGGCAGCACTGGCTGAAGGCAAAGGCTGTGACTGTTTCACATTCATAGAAGGGTTTGGGCTGGAAGGGACCTCACAGATCCTCCAGTTCCAACCTCCCCACCATGGGCAGGGACACCTCTCAACCAGGCCTGGCTGCTCAAGGCCTCATCACCTTGAACACCCCCAGGGAGGAGGCAGCCACAGCCTCCCTGGGCAGCCTGTGCCAGAGTCTCACCACCCTCCTGCTGAAGAACTTCTTCCTCAGCTCCAGTCTAACCCTGCTCTGCCTCAGCTCCAACCCATTCCTCCTTGGCCTGGCTCCAGACAGCCTCAGCAAAAGTCCCTCTGCAGCCCTCCTGCAGGATCCCTTCAGGAGCTCTGAACTCCTCTAAGCAGAAGCTGTGTCCCAGCAGCACTTTCTTTCCTGCCACTGGAGCCTCACAGAGGTGTGAGCAGCCTCACAGTTTGTTGTTTGTGTCTCTGGGCAGGGACCAGGATGGTGAGCCCTGCAGCCCTGAGGAAACTGCTGGAGTCCTGCAAAGACCTTTCCCTGCTGGACGTGTCCTTCTGCTCCCAGATTGATAACAGAGTGGTGCTGGAGCTCAATGCCAACTTCCCCAACGTCTTCATCAAGAAGAGCTTCACCCAGTGACTCCCACCTGCTGCTCTGGGAGGCCCTGGCCAGAGCTGTGGCCTGGGAGCTCTGAGGGGCCCACTCTGGAGGGGCTTTGAAGAAGAATATCTTGAAAAGAATATTCCTGGGAGGAGGAGATGAGTGCCCTCTGAAATGGTGGCAAAGAGGGATCTGACCCAGGAGGGTGAAGCAGTTCAGTGGCTTGGGCACTCCTGAGTGCTGCTGCTGTAGCTCAGTTGCTGTGCCCTGTGCTGTGTGGCTGCAGGGAGGAGACAGTGAGGGGCATGCTGCCCAGGGAGGGGGTGGGTGCCCCCTCCATGGAGGGGCCCAGGTTGGCTGAGGGTCCTGAGCAAGCTGGGCTGGTGGGAGGTGGCCATGGCCATGGCAGGGGGTGGAACTGGGTGAGGAGAAGCTTGGGCAGCAGGTCAGTGAGGGGATTCTGCCCCTCTGCTCTGGTGAGCCCTCACCTGCAGTGCTGTGCTCAGCTCTGGGGCCTCCAGCACAAGAGGGACATGGAGCTGCTGGAGCAGGCCCAAGGTGGTCAGAGGGCTGGAGAGCTGCCCTGTGGGGACAGGCTGAAGGAAGTGGGGCAGCAGATCCCCTGCTGGGCATGACCCCAGCCAGCTTTGTGCAGAGGAGCAGCAGTGGCTGTGCAGCAAGGGCAGTGTGATCTGGGCATGGATCCTCACCAAGCCCCAGGGGTGGGTGTGCAGGCTTCCTTGCAGGTGGTTGCTCCCAGAGCCAGGGATGCCTGGACCTGATGCTCTCAGAGGGCTTTTCCAGCCTCAGGGACTCTGCTTCTGTGGCCTGATGGCCAGGGAGCTGCTGGGCTGCTGGTTGCACTGGCTGCTCTCAGAGGGCTTTCCCAACCTGAATGGTTCTGCTGCACTCTGGCACTGTTTAGCCTCTGGAGCAGGAACATGTTGATGGGCAAGTTCTAGATGGTTCTTCTGTTGGCACTCCCTTGGATGAAGGTTTTCTCTGCTTGGGAGCCACTGCTGGGCACAGTTGCTGTGTCCAGCTCCAGCAGACTCCTACCCCTTGATCACTGCTGGTGAATCTGGAGCAAGAGGTGCAGCCTCTCACTAGATCCTGGCTCCACTCTTGTCCTCAGGGCACTTGGGGCCTGCTGGGGTAAGAAGAAAAACCTCTGTGTGGCAGAAGTCCATCCCAGCACCCAGGGCCACTGGCAGAGAAGAGGCAGCAGAGAGGCAGTGGCTGCTGGAGGGCTGTGGGGCTCGGTGAGGGTCTGATGGTCTCTGTGGCTCCAGCACCTCGGAGCCCTGGCACAGAGCAGCTGCAGGCCACTCATGGGATGCACAGGAAGATCCTTTTGTCCCCTCCAGGTTTTTCCCTGTTCCAGAGGTCCTGGGGAATCCCAGAGCCAGAGAAGGGGATGCAGAGCTGGAGCCTTGCTGTGGCACCATGGAATTTCCCACTGGACTCTGCCATTCCAGCTTTCATTCTGACTCCTTTTGTTTCCCCAGCAGCCTGGGCACTGGCAGAGACCTTCAGGTTCATTATGCCTGGGGGGTTTCTCCACCCTGCCAGGCAGCAGCCTGGAGGTGCTGTGTGAGACCTCACTTCCTCCAATCACCTTTGGGTTGATTTCTTTTCCTGGGAGCTTTGAACTTGCTTTGCTTGGTTGGTTGTTGTTTTTCAGTCTCCAAGTAAAATCTTCTCACTGTAATTGGCTGTTGGACATTATTGCTGTGGCTCTGGGAGAGCACAGGGCCAGGCAGGTCACAGAGAGCAGCCCAAACCAGCTCTTGTGGTGGTGAAATTCCACGTCTCAGGGTGCAGCTGCACTGATCTCCTGCTTGCTTTCTGTTCCTAGAGATCCTTCCTGTTTCCCCTGTCAGCAGAGCAGGGTGTGGGTGGGGTGCCAGCCACTGTGCCTTTCAGCTGGTCACTAGCAGCAGCTTCATCTCTCCAGAGAAGCAAATAAATGCTTGTTGCAATCGTGGCTGAGTGGAGGATTTCCTTCCCTGCTGCTTCCTGGGGGCATCAAGGGGGTTGGAGCTGGCACCTCGTTCCTGGGGCATCTGTTCACTTTCCTCTCTGCTGTGCCTCCTGTTGGAAGCTGTGGGCTTGCCTCTGCCCACCTGGGAGGGACACTGCAGCCAGCTCCTTGTTGGGGCTGTTGCAGACTTACCTACTGCTCAGATAGCTCACTGAAGTCATGGGGAGAGGCTTCCATCTCTAGCTGCAGGTTCAGCACCACTGCTGCTGCCAGCAGAGCAGCCCCCAGGCACTGCTCACTCCTGGCTCAGCTGCTCTGCTGCCAGCAGCAGTGGTGCCCCAGGCACTGCTCACTCCTGGCTCAGCTGCTCTGCTGCCAGCAGCAGTGGTGCCCCTGGCACTGCTCACTCCTGGCTCAGCTGCTCTGCTGCCAGCAGCAGTGGTGCCCCTGGCACTGCTCACTCCTGGCTCAGCTGCTCTGCTGCCAGCAGCAGTGGTGCCCCAGGCACTGCTCACTCCTGGCTCAGCTGCTCTGCTGCCAGCAGCAGTGGTGCCCCTGGCACTGCTCACTCCTGGCTCAGCTGCTCTGCTGCCAGCAGCAGTGGTGCCCCTGGCACTGCTCACTCCTGGCTCAGCTGCTCTGCTGCCAGCAGCAGTGGTGCCCCAGGCACTGCTCACTCCTGGCTCAGCTGCTCTGCTGCCAGCAGCAGTGGTGCCCCTGGCACTGCTCACTCCTGGCTCAGCTGCTCTGCTGCCAGCAGCAGTGGTGCCCCAGGCACTGCTCACTCCTGGCTCCTGCTGTCTCTGCTGCCAGCAGCAGTGGTGCCCCTGGCACTGCTCACTCCTGGCTCAGCTGCTCTGCTGCCAGCAGCAGTGGTGCCCCAGGCACTGCTCACTCCTGGCTCAGCTGCTCTGCTGCCAGCAGCAGTGGTGTCCCTGGCACTGCTCACTCCTGGCTCAGCTGCTCTGCTGCCAGCAGCAGTGGTGCCCCTGGCACTGCTCACTCCTGGCTCAGCTGCTCTGCTGCCAGCAGCAGTGGTGCCCCTGGCACTGCTCACTCCTGGCTCCTGCTCTCTGTGCTTGTGGCATCTCCTGGGCTGTGTTTCCCAGGTGGCAGCTGCAGAAGTTAGATGAAATTGTAGCATTTTGTTGTGTGGAGCAGGGGCTGAGCCTGTGCCTAGCTTTACACCTTCCTTACTCCTCCTGTGCAAGGATCCTGTAGCCCTGGCAGCCCCCAGGCTGGCAGTTGCTGGTTGGCTGTGTCTGTTGGGGACAGTCAGCGTTCTCCCCTGTGGAGACACTTCTGCTGCCCTGAGGGGGTGGTCTCAGTGATGTGAGGCCTCTGCCCTGACAGAGGAACCCAAGGGGAGGGCAGGTGTGGGGCAGGTTGGGAGAGCTGCCCTGAGTCTTGCACACTGCAGATCCTCCTGATCTGAGCAGGGCCTCAGCAGGGGGGGGTCTCCTGAGGGCCACCCTCAGTGCCAGCAGGCAGGGGGGTGGGGGGGTTCCAGCTGGTGGGCTCAGCACTGGTACTGGGCTGTCAGTGGCTCTGCTCTCTCCCTGCCTTCTTTTCACTCCAGAGCTGCCCTGCTGGGGCAGACCTCGCCTGGAAGGGATGTGAGGAATGAAGCTCTCCTGCCTGTTGTGCTCCCCTTGTCTAAACAAGGCAATAAAACCCCTCTCAGCTCTTTGGAAGCTGCCTCCTTTTCCTTGGCTACTGAAGAAATCATGGAATCCTGGAATTGTTTGGGTTGGAAAGGCCTCCAAGCTCACCCAACCCTACCATGGCCCCTGAACCGTGCCCCCAGCTGCCATGGCCACAGGGTTCTGGAGCCCCTCCAGCCATGGGGACTCCACCACCTCCCTGGGCAGCCTCTGCCAGTCCCTGACCACTCCTGCAGCAAAGACATTTTGCCTCCTCTCCAACCTAAGCCTCCCCTGGCACAACTTCAGGCCATTGCCTCTCCTTCTATCACCTGAGACTAGGCAGAAGAGACCAACCCTGACCTCAGCCTCCTTCCAGGGATTTGAGAGCAATGAGGTCTCCCCTCAGCCTCCTCCACACTAAACACCCCCAGGTCCCCAGCCCTGTTCTCCAGACCCTTCCCCACTTGTTGCCCTTCTCTGGACCTGCTCCAGCCCCTCAGTGGCCTCCTGGGAGTGAAGGGCCCAGAACTGAACCCAGCACTCAAGCTGTGGCCTCCCCAGTGCTGAGTCCAGGGGGCAATCCCTGCCCTGCTCCTGCTGCCCACAGCATTGCTGCTCCAGGCCAGGCTGCTGGTGGCTTTATTGGTCACCTGAGCACATGTGGCTCATCTTCAGCTCTCACCCAGCACCCCTTGGTCCCTTTCTGCTGGGCAGCTGGCCTGGCACTCTGCCTCCAGCCTGGTTATTGTCTCAGAATCAGCAAAGAGCCCCTGGTCTGAGCAGTGCCCACTCCCTTCTGGGCAGAGCTTATTCAGTGTGAGTCACCTGCTGCTGCTCAGACGCTGAGCCCTGGCTCCTTTGCTTGCATCTCAAGGAAACTTTCCTCTTTGGTTTTTCCCCCTCATCTCTATCACCTCCAGGAGTGTTCAGCCTCCTTCATCTGCTGTAGTATCACAACTCTGCCTCAGGCCAATATTGTTTCAAACGTGCTGAACCTCCCTCCCAGCGCCAGCTTACAGCTGCTGCTGCTTTTGATTAGCAAGGAGCAGGAGGAGGAAGCTGAACCTGGCTTCTGTGTGTCTGGGGGCAGAGTACAGCTGACTCCTGACACCCACCAGGTGCTCTTCCAGGTGTCCTTCCTGGCTGCCCTGGTGGTGGCTGGTGCCTGTCCCTGGGCACTGCCAGGTGGCTCTGTGCCCCTCTGTTGCCCTTCTGCTCGTGCAAGTGGTTTAAAAGCCACACAGAGGAAGGCAGAGCTCAGAACATCTCAGGGTTTGCAGACTCCCACACCTGAGAGGCTGTGACAGGCTTTGTTGGGTCGGTATTTGGTGTGACTGCATTGAGCTCAGAGCTCTTCTCCAGCTGGTTCCAGGAGTGCTGTGGGCTGTGGAAGCAGCTACATGTTCCCCACACTCACAGGCTGGCATGTTGTGTGGCCAGAGGGACAGAGAGCGGAGCAGAGCTCTGGGGGCGGTTCAGCAGCTGTGACTTTGCCAAGTGCCTCTTCAAGGGGCGATCCCCATTGGATTGAAACACTGAGCTCTGGGCTCCCCGCTCCGAGCACAGCTCTGGGCTTGCTGGGGAGGGGACAGCAAAGGGCTGCAGAGGTGCTGAGGACTGGAACATCTCTGAGAGCAGGAAGGGCTGAGAGCATTTGGGCTTGTGAGGCTGGAGAGCAGCCTGAGGAGGGATCTCATCAGTGCTGACCAGTCCTTCAGGGGTGGGTGGCAGGAGGGTGAGACCCAGTGATGCCCAGGGGCAGGACCAGGGTTTGGGATCTCTCAGTGCCTTTTCCTTCGCTGTGTCCAGGCTGAGGAGCTGAGTCCCTGCTGACTGTTAGGACAAAATCTGGTGGTAGAGCACCATGAGGATGTGGGAAGCCTTGGATTCAGGCTCGGGGGAATCAAGGGTGCAGCTGCTGGGCCATGTGTTGGCACTCTGGGTGAGCTCCTTCTGCCCTTCCCCTGGAGATGCAGTGGCAGGAGTGCAGGAGACACAGTGCTGGGTGAGGCAGGGCAGAGGGAGATGGATTTCAGCCTGCTGGGTAGAGCCTGTGGGAAGTGAAATCAAACCTGCCCCAGAGAGATGCAACTGTGGCCACTATTGTAGTGGCCTGGCCCTGAGCTGCTGAATAGTGCCCTGCAGAGGTGGCAGCTGCCCCTCCACAGCTCCTCTGCAAGGCCTCCCCCCCAAGGCATGTGACCAGGCTGGGCTCTCCATCCTTTCTCCCTCAGTTCCAAGAGCCAGACCTGCATGGGTTTGCTGAGGGATTGCTGAAGGTCAGGGCCAAGACTGCACTCAGAACTGCCTGGCTTGGGATATGAAGGGCAGGAACTAGAGGATCTTCAAGGTCTCTTCCAACCCAAACCATGCTCTGGATCTATGATTTATACACTGAGGGTCTTCAGCACAGTTAGAACACAGAGGGTCGACGTTCCCCAGCTCCCCTGACCTGTCAGCAGATAAATCAACCCTCACTGCTCTGCCAGTGCAGCAAAGGTTCCTGAAGCAAAGCCATCTGCAGAGCCTGAACCCTCCTGGTGAGCAGAGCTATCTTAGGCTTGGTCTGTAGGGAGAGGTGCAGCCCCTGCTTACCTTTGCAGCCCCAGCCTCTTGTTTCTGTCACCTGAAGAGCTCCACAGCTGCTGTTCAGCTGGCAGCCAGCCTCTCCTCGCCCGTGGCTGCTGAGTGCTGCGGCCCTGGCTGGCTGGAGCCTGAGGAGCTCTGGGCAGAGCTCTCCTTTCTCAAACTCACTCCTCCCTGGGTGTCTTGTTTTCTTTTGTTTTGGTGCAGCACCATTTGCTTGTTGAGTTAGCAAGAGGCTCCTGAGCTCGTGATATGTCACTCCTCTGTTTGCAGTGAGCTCCAGGCTGCTGCAGCAGAACGTCTGAGCAGCTCAGGCTCCTCATACTCCCAGCATTCTGTTTCCAGCACCTGCTTTGCACAGCGTGGCAAGCCACAGCCACTGAAGTAAACACAGAATGGAAACCTCTGTGGTTCCACCAACCCCATACTGCCCCCCCCGCCGAGAGCTGGCAGGGGGCTTGGAGAGGCTGTTGGGTGACAAGAGGCAAAACCTAACCAGAACCAAAACAGCTCCCTTGGGTCATGAGGGCTGTCTCTGCTGCTCTGTTCCTTGGGAAATGGGGGGCTGCACCCAAAGCAGAGAGGTTTTGGGGGTGAAGTTTGGGGGGGTTAGTGATGGTCTGACAGCTGGTATGGTTTGACCTTCACCAGGAACAGAAGCTCCTCATTGTCTTCGTGTCCGAGGAGGCAGAGGTGGGTGTCGGAGAGGTGCTCCAGTGCCCGAGGCAGAGGAGGCCGCTGGAGGGAGCCCGCACTCCACGGCACGGCCCCGGCTTCGGTCCCGGGCTCGGTCCCGGCCCCTGTCCCCCGGTACCTTGGGGCTAGGACCGGGACCGAGTCCGGGACCGAAGTCGGGGCCGTTGGCATCTTCCCTGAACCAAAACACTGCCAGCCCCGAGACCAGCGCACGGAGCAGGACGAGAAGATGCTCTGCGAGAAAAAGAAGCAGCATCCCCCCCGCTCTACACCAACCACCCGCCTGAGCCCCCACCGTCCCCATCGCCACCCCCTGGCCTGGCCTCCAGCCGTTTGGCAGGGGCCGCCAGAAGCCATCTCGCCCCTTTTGTGCATTTTTGGTGCATTTTGGGTGCATTTCTCCTCGCACAGGCAATTGGCAAAGGTTGGGAAGGCGTCTTTAGATCCCCTTTAATCCCAGGTTAAATATTAAAAGCAGAAGCAGCCTAGGCTCGGTATTTACCGATGTAACTCCATAGATTTCCCTCCAGACCTGGACTTCTAAGAATTGATGGGATGCTTTGCGCTGCCGCTTTCCCCCCACCTTCCCCCCTCCCCCCACCCCCTTTTTTTTTTTTGCCTGCATCCCTTCGTATTTATTTAACAAACTAGAAGCAGGAGGAGGAGGGAGACCCCAACAATAAAAGCAGTGTTTTGATGACCGAGAAATAGCCAGGCTTCCCTGTTTGTAACGTGAGAGGAAGGCGAGATTCCCTCCCCGCCGCCTGCTTTGTCACCGGCTGGGTTTAAGTGGCCACCACATCAACACAAAAGGGGGAAAAAACCCCACACCAGCGCACACAAAACATCCCAAACCTGCCCCAAAACCTCTATTGGCTCAATAGCGGAGATGGAGATTTCGATAACGAAACAACCTCCCTGCTCGGGGTAGGGTGGGGGCTCCTCCGAGCTTAAAAGCGGAAAACACCACGGGGAAAGGGACAATAAAAACCAAAATCCCTTAAGAAAGTGTTTAAGGGAAAAAACCTCAAACGGGATTAAGGTTTTAATTACAATTCCCTGTCGAAGAAACGTGTTTGACGAGCCGGTTGTATCAATTAATAGTAACCTTAATTTAAAAGTTATTCAATAGATTTGCACCAAATATAGTTTGCTGGCTTGCTGTCTGTCTTTTCTTCCTTCCTTCCTTCCTTTCTTTCTCTCTCTCTCTTTTCTTTCTCTCCTTTCTCTCCTTTCTTTCTTTCTTTCTCTCTTTCTTTCTTTCTTTCTCTCTTTCTTTCTCTCTTTCTTTCTTTCTCTCTTTCTTTCTTTCTTTTTCTTTCTTTCTTTTTCTTTCTTTCTCTTTCTTTCTTTCTTTCTCTTTCCTTCTTTCCTTCTTTCTTTCCTTCTCTCTTTCCTTCTTTCCTTCCTTTTATTTTTCTTTCTTTCTCTTTCTTTCTTTTCTTTTTTTTTTCTTTCTCTCTTTTTTCTCTTACTCTTTTTCTGTCTCTTTTTCTTTCTCTTTCTTTCTTTCTTTCTTTCTTTCTTTCTTTCTTTCTTTCTCTCTTTCTCTCTTTCTGTCTCTCTTTCTTTCTCTCTTTCTCTCTCTCTCTTTTATTTTTTTAAGGGAAAAAATCAAGTCGTTATATATATATTTTTAAAAAGACAAATAAATGCTGCAACCATAAAGCACCAAAGAAGTCGCGGGAGAAATCGTAAAGAACAAACGCGCAGCTTTGGCTAGAAATTATTACTCCCGAACGCTGAGGAAGGGGGGGTGGGGTGGGGGGGCTGGGGGGGAGGTGTCTGTCTGATGGGAGATCTATAAAAAATTGTAGCTCTTTTAAAAAGGAAAAGGAGATGAAATCTCCAGCCGCCGTCGCTGCCATTCCGTCATATTTTTGGCCCGCGCTACAATAAAGAGGAAAAAACCAAACCCCACCAGCACCAAGGTAATTGGAACATGCACCAACAGTTTCCCATGAAATAAGAGTTAAAAGAAGTAATAGAACTAATCACTGTCTCCTCAAATCAAGTAGAAAACATTTCAATGCACTAATTAGAGTAATTAGAATAATAAGACTGCCTATATGTGGTAAGACAATGTGTACAAACAACTTTATTTAATGTATACTGGTAATCAGCGATGCGTGCGTGCTTGAATGCTTAGTGCAATAAAATTCACCCCCGTCCGCCCAAACAATCAAATACAAATTAGTTTAATGATTGTGCCTGCTTGAACGTCTTAGAAATCCACAGGCAGAGGGAAATAAATAGCAGCATCCTTGTTTGTGCCTCTCCCCTACTGACCAAGGAGCTGATGCCTCCATGGACTTGGCAATGAATGGCTGCGGAGATGAATGAATCAAGGAGGGAAGGGAATTAATGAATGAGCCGAGCTGGCTAGAAACGAGCCCGAACTTTGAGAGCAGAGCCTCTTGCAGCTCCCGGGATGGGACAGAAAGGAACAGTGCGGGGAGCAGTCTCCCCATCACCGCCTCTGCGCGCGTTTTCCTGCCGGGATTTAGCTCCCTGCTAGCGGGAGGCGAAGCATCACCGGCCGCCAGCTTCCTACCGGCCGCCAGCTTCTTCCTATCGGCCTGCTCCTGCCGGCCCTCATGTCTGGCATCAGCCGGGACGTGCCCGGGGACACACGGAGTGGTGTGGGATGGAGGCTGCGGGGCCGCCGAGAGAAGCCGCAGCCCGGCGCAGCTTCTCGGGACAGCCCGCACGGCCCCGGGGCCGCCGAGAGGGAAGAGAGCTCCCGGAGCCGCCCCTCGCCCCTCACAGGCCCGAAAAGGGGGTCAGGCACCCGCCCGGCCCGGGCAGGGGACTGAACTGGGGCACCGAGCAAACACCGGCCAAATCCGGCCCCAGCCCGGGGCCGAAGGGATGCGGCGGCCCCGCTCCCAGCTGCCCTCCCCGCCGGGGAAAGTCTCCCGGCAGCACCGCCAAAGGCTTGCCGCCTTTCTCGGCCCTTTCCCCTGCCACCGGGAGGGCAGGATCCGGGCCATGCGCCCCGCCGGGGACACCGCGGCGCCGGGGGTACCAGGGGAAGGGGTTCAGCGCCGGCAGAAGTCATATCCCCGGGCTCGGGCCGCTGCTAGGACACTTGGCCGGGTTTCCGAGAGCTTCACACCGACTCTGCCGGGAGGGAACTGCCATCCGTACGGCCTGGAGACCCCTTGGACCCCTCCACGGGGCAGCTCGGGCAAGCCTGCCGGAAAGGCCGCTTGGTTTGGTTTGTACTTCGAGGAGAGGTTGGGTCTGAGGCTGATTTTCTGCTTTTTAATTTCTCTTTTCTGCCAAAGCACGCTTCGGGGCTGCTCCGGCTCGTTTTGCCTGGAAAACCTCTGCTCCAACCAGGCTGCCTCTGCCCCTTCCGCAGCCCCGAGCGCACAGCGACACGTCAGCCTCCGCAACTCCGCAGATTTTGGGGTTTTAAATCCTTTCCATCTCGAGTCAAAGCCGGAGGGGCAGCCCCGGGCTCCGTTTCCTTCCCAAACACGAAACGCAGCCATAACCCCGCAGAGGCTGCAGCTCAGCCCCGCTGCCCGGGACACACCACAGCCCGGCCTCCCTTTTGGAGGCAGCAGGAGGCCTCCCGGGCCCCATCCACTTTCGAGAAGCCACAGATAACCCCCAGACTCTCCTGCTCCCACCCTCCTGCCCCGGGCTGGGGCTGGGAGGGACGCCCCGCGACCCTCCGCATGGCTTTATCCAAGCTGAGAGCCCAGCGTTGTCCCCGCTGCCGCTTCCCTCCATACCTCACCGACGGTACAGGCACAAAGTGCGACCGAACCCTCAACAACTTTCGGGAGGACCTGAGGCCGCCTGGGGACAGGGGCAGGCAACTGGGGGAGGGGGTTTCCTGCAGCGGAGCAGCCGGAGGAGGACGGGGAACGGCGGCCCCAGGCCAAGAGGTCGAGGCCGAGAGTAGGAGGCTGGGAAGCAGGCAGCCAAACCGGGCCCGTTCCGCCGCACCCCCGCGGCCCGGGAGACAGACACTTGGAGTCACGGGGAGTTCCCACCGTAAAGGGAGAGAGAGAAACGACGAGGCGGGACGTGGGCGGCCGGGGCCTCTGCGCCCATCAGGTGTCTCGCAGGTTGCCCTACCCGAGAGCATCGCCTGGTACCTCCCGGCCTGCCCAGCCCCGGGGGTGTTCGCCGGGTCGTATGCCCTTGCCTCGCTCCCCTCCTTCTAATCCTCAACCCCCGGAGAGCTGGTGGAGCTGGAGGCGGCGGTGGGAGCTCCCCAGGGCGGGCAACACTGCCCGCTGCCCCTCAGCCCCGGGGACATCGCGGGGGCAAAGGCAGCTTTGGAATGACACAGTTCCCTCCCGCCTTGTCCCGGGGGGAGCCGAGGAAGCAGGGCTTTTGTCGGTGCCGTTGGAGCTTCGGCAGGGAGTTCTCCCTAGGAACAGGGGTGAGGGAAGCCCCGGGAGCTGCCGCGCACCTCGAGAGCACCCGCGAGAGCTGCATCCTGGACGCTCCGTTGCCCCTCTTCTTCCTTTGAAAGACAGGGAGAAAGGCCCTGGCAGCCAGCCGGGAGAAGCCTGTGCCGCCAGGGTCAGCCCCCGGGAGCCCCCGAGGAGCCGCCCGTGCTGTGCCAGCGCCCCGGCACCGTCTTTCCGTGGCCATCCCCGCGGCGTCGGGCCCGCCCCGCCGAGCGCAGCACCATCCGCCCCGAGCCATCATCGCCTGTCCGCACGACACACAACGAGCTGTCGCCGACAGCAGGGTCCTGTCCCCGGCGCCCACCCGAGTGTCCTGCAGAGGGCAGAGGCTGCTCGCCTTCGCGGGCAGTGCCCGCGGGTCCCGCCGCCACCCCCGGCCCGCGTGGCACGTCCGCGGTACGCAACACTCCTTTCTGTCACTTCTCCAAACTATTGATAAGATCATTTAGCTGAATCTGTTCGCGATGAGTGCGATATTGACCAGCAGTTAGAAAAGATGATTAAATCTAATAAGCCTTAGGAACAACGCGAAGGAGGGAGCGGAAGGGTGGGGAGGGCTGAAAACCCAGGACACTGCCCTTAGGAACCCGCAGCAGCCAAAACCGACCCGCACACACCGCCCGTGTGCCACCGCTCTTCAGCCTGCTGCCGCTCGCCAGCACGCCGCGCCCCCGGCCCCCCAGCGGAACTCCCACCCCGGTAAAACCGACCGGGCCGTGACACACGGGGATCCGCAGCCCCTCGGCCCCGCTCGGCTCGGTGCCGCCGCCGCGCAGCCCCAGGGCCCGGTCCGGGGAGCATCCACCCGCGCCAGGGATGCACAGCTCCGCCGGCCACCGCATCCTTCCTCCGGGCTTCCACCAGCACTCCCCATGGCTAAGCCCCGCCTTTCTGTTTTCATTCTCTGTCCCTTTTTTTTCCCTCTTTCAAGGAGTCAGACCTTAAATTACCAAAAAGGAAGGAGGAGAGTCCAGGCTCTCCCCCAGCTCTGTGCCTTCCACCAGAACATGCAACTAACTTGAGGAGCAGATCCCCTGGTTAACTTGAGCAGATCTCCTGGCTAACTTGAGGAGCACATCTCCTCGTTAACTTAAGCAGATATGGTTAACTTGAAGAGCAGATCCCCTGGTTAACTTGAGCAGATCTCCTGGTTAACTTGAGGAGCAGATCCCCTGGTTAACTTGAGCAGATCTCCTGGTTAACTTGAGCAGATCTCCTGGTTAACTTGAGGAGCAGATCCCCTGGTTAACTTGAGCAGATCTCCTGGTTAACTTGAGGAGCAGATCCCCTGGTTAACTTGAGCAGATCTCCTGGTTAACTTGAGCAGATCTCCTGGTTAACTTGAGGAGCAGATCCCCTGGTTAACTTGAGCAGATCTCCTGGTTAACTTGAGCAGATCTGCCGGTTAACTTGAAGAGCACATCTCCTCATTAACTTAAGCAGATATGGTTAACTCGAGGAGCAGATCCCCTGGTTAACTCGAGGAGCAGATCCCCTGGTTAACCTGAGGAGCAGATCCCCTGGTTAACTCGAGGAGCAGATCCCCTGGTTAACCTGAGGAGCAGATCCCCTGGTTAACCTGAGGAGCAGATCCCCTGGTTAACTCGAGGAGCAGATCCCCTGGTTAACTCGAGGAGCAGATCCCCTGGTTAACTCGAAGAGGAGATCTCCCCAGCAGCAGCATCCAGAACAGGACATCAGCACCCGCGCAGAAACCAACGCTCCAAACACAGAGCTGCGGCTGCTCCGCGGACAGACACAATGAGCACAGCTCCTCAGCTACTCCTCCAAGCCCCTGGAAGTTACGAGCGTGGAACCTCTCGGTATAGGCATCAAATTTATTCCAAATATTTCCAGGAAATAGAAAGGAATGGCGGTGCCTTTACACACAACTGAACTCGGCATAAAGCAGCAGGGTGTCCTCCCTCCAAACCTCAAGAACTACCCAAATCTGTGCTGTCTTCAGAAGTAAAATAAAGGTATTGCAATAATTAGAACAAACTATGAAGGTATTGTGCATTTCTGTTTTATGTAGATAATAAAATATTACTTTAACATAAATATATAAGGATCTCTGCGTTTTTATTCTTTTCCCCACAAGCACATCCAAATGTACCCAAACAAAGTCTTTTTTAAAAGAGACCGAAACAAACAAACGAACAAAAAAATCAAAACAAAACAAACCCAAACAAACCAAACAAAAAAAAAATAGAGGAAAAAAAAATGTACATCCCATATAGATTTTGTTCACCTACTCGTTTAAAGCTACAGAAAAAAAAACCCAACCAGTTTCCAGAACCTGTTTGCTTTAGAAGAAATAAATACACATTGAGGCAGGCCACTTAAAAATGATATGAAAATATTTCCCTGGGTAGCATTTCAAAAATAACATAAAATAAAATAAAATAAGGAAAATAGACAAAGAAAACATTGAAACTATCTCTGCGTTTCGAAGGACAAATATTAACCATATATACAGAGTGGAAGGGTTGCCTGGGAACTTTTTTTTCCCTTAGTTTTTTTTTTTTCTCTTTTTTTTTTTCTCTCTCTTTTTTTTTCTTTCTTTTTTTTTTTCTTTCTTTCTTTTTTTTTTTTTTTTAAGTAAACCTATTTGGAGCTTGAGGCTTTGCTCAGACCTCCTCTCCACTCCCTTCTCTGACCTCACGCACGTATTTAATAAGTCTCTGAAAGTTCATTTCCTCCCTTTACCACTGGATCTGCCCCCCGAGCTGATTCACTTCACTAGGCGCTAGTCCTCAACACTTTAAATAACAAGCAGCTCAATACAGCCAAACCCGAACCGAACACAAACCGACAAAAGAAGGGAAAAAATAGAGAAAGAAAGAAGAAAAAAGGTTAAGGGAAGGAAAAAAAGGGAAAATTTAAAAAAAGACAAAAACCAAAAAAAAAAAGAAAAGAGAGAAAAGCTCAGTGCCGGCATCTTTGTGAGGATTGCTGGAAAACTAGGGAAAAGGGTAATGCACGTCCCTCTTGGAAATCATCATCTGCCTTAGCAAGAGAAAGGCGAGAAAGGAATAAAAGAAGGGAAACAAGAAAGAGAGGAAAAGAGAAAGAAAGAAAAAGGTAGCAAGAAAGAAAGAAAGAAAGCGAGCAGGCAAGAAAGAAAAAGAAGAAGAGAAAGGAAGGAGGACAGAGAGGAAAACAGAGAAAGAGAAAGAAAGGGAGAAAAGGAACAAGAAAGAAAAAGAGGAAGAAAGGAAGCAAGCAAGCAAGAAGGAAAGAACCCTCAATGTCACAGGCGCTTTGAAAGACAATGAGAAACACTCTGAAGCCCTTAGCTACTGACTGCAATATTTATAGGAGAGTTCTGCAAGAGAATTTCTTCACTGGTTTTGCTCCAAAATTGTCCAACACTCAACTAAGTAAACTTTTGTGGTGATCCAAATGCTTTGCCTCTGGAGCACCCCCGTTTGTGCTGAGTAAATGATCCCTTTATGAATTCCTAACTACCATGAAGTTCCTCTGATGTATATGCATGGCCGTGTGTGCGCAGAAGTACACAAACACACACACACAGCCACCCACTGCTCCCAGGTCCTGCTCCTCTGCTTCCCTTCACAGCTTTTTGTTGTCTCTTTTCCCCTTATTTTTTTCTCTTTCCGTGTTTTTTCCCCCTCTTCCCCCCCCTTCCTCCTCTTCTTTTTTCTTTTAATTTTTCAGTTAACCGTTTCCCATCAAGATAATGCCACGAAATGCACTTTAGAACTATGAATGAAGGGGGAAGAAAGAGACAGATTGAAAATGGCTTTTCTTCCGTCCATCCGTCCCCCGCCCCCATAATTCCATTTTCCAGTGAAAGACACAAGGCTGCCCAAGTTAAAACTGGTTCTTCCCTTCAGTGAATTCTACTGCAACCTGACCACAGGACGTAGGGGAAGGAAGGAGTTAGATACGAATAGAAAAACTAATAAATAAAGACGGAGATAAAATAAAAGAGGGGGGGAAAAAGAGGTAAAAAAAGAACCGCAGAGGGTCTGTGCCGGGGGAAGGGCGCAGCGGCTGTTTACACGCAGGTGTAAGCATCCGGGCTCCCCCCCCACCGCGGGCCCAGCAGCTCCTCCGGCTCTCCCTGGCTCTGCCTTGATGCCAAGCTGCTCAATGAAGGAAAGTTTGGGGGGGCTGCCATCGCCCCGCAGCAGCAGAATCCGGGATGTCAAAGGCACGCACGGGGAGGAGGGGAAGGGAAGGGGCTGCAGGAGGATTGGGGTAAGCGAAATAATTCCCTGTCCCTCTGAAGGAAGTGCCACTTTCTCCAGGGAAACTCTGGAAGCGTGCAGTTTCTCTCCCTTTCCCCACGCCGGGCCTTGCTGCCCGCTCCGGCACAAGCCTGAGGGGCTGCTTTTCTTTGATTTTTATTTTCACCCCTCCCCACTCTGGCTGCGCCTCGGCCCCGGACAACACTGCCTGAAAACGAAGTTTGCTTCTGTCCATTTGCACTGCTCTCCCTTTCTCCAAACTCGGCCCTCGCCTGCTATTCAGGGCAACCAGGAGAGTCGTGTCTCTGGAGAAGGGGAGCTGGCGGTGCATCATTTATCTGCGGACATATAGGTCGTGTACGTCTGTGTGTCTGCAGGGCTGTGCACTTGTGTGCAGACAGACAGACAGGCAGGCAGGCACACAGAGACACGCAGGCTTTCTGCTAGGGTAAGAGGAGAAAATAAGCGTTACACATCGTTAAGAAGACTCGTTTATAACAAAAGTTCACATATACACATAAACGAAAGGCTGAAACACAGGAACATGTTGTAGACCGCTCACTGCTCGACTAACGCTCACCGTGGAAAATGCAAAGTCACTTGCAAAAAAATTAAGGTCGGAAAGGAAGGAGAGGGGAAAAAAAATCATAAAAAGAATTTGTTTATGTAAACTTCGATTTCCTTGCAGTGCAAATTGGTACGGTTAAATACTGTCTACATCAAAAGGGATAGCTTTTCCTTTCTCTCTTTTTTTTTCCTTCCCCCCCCTCTTTTTTCCTTTTTTTTTTCCTTTTTCTTTTTTCCTTTTTTTTTTTTTTTCATATATTCCTACAGGAGATCCACAGAAAATAAACACAGCAGCATGTGCCAACACCGAGCGACATTCCACAATGCAATCTGCCTTTGTGTGGCAGGAGGGGGCTGCGGAGGGGCCCCGAGGTGGCTGCACACCCCTCCCGTCCCCTCCTTCCTCCCCTCCCGCCCCCTCCTCGCCGGGCAGCGCCGTTATTTTGTTTTTTTGTTTTGTATTTTTTTCTCTCTCTCTCTCCAGCGAGCAAAGGAGTTTTGTGCGGAGCGCTCGGCCCCGCCGCTGCCCTGCTGGTGTCTGCCGCTGTCTGTGCGCGGTACTCACTCCGCTCCGGTGCACCGGCACTCGCCTGCAAAGG
The DNA here is from genome assembly GCF_014839835.1 of Dryobates pubescens. Classification (NCBI taxonomy): domain Eukaryota; kingdom Metazoa; phylum Chordata; class Aves; order Piciformes; family Picidae; genus Dryobates; species Dryobates pubescens. The sequence goes on from NC_071639.1 coordinate 14,167,273, forward strand.
CCAAAACACAGCTCCGCACCTGCTACCGGCTGGGGGACAGTCCGGCGCGGATGCTTTGTCTGTCTGTCTGCTGTGATTCGTGCTCACCCTCTCCGCTCGCTTTTTGTTTTCTTTTTTTTTTTTTTTCCTCTTTTTTTTTCTTTTTTTTTGTTCGCGTTTTGTAGGGTTTTTAGATTATTTTTTTGTCATTTTTTTAAGATAGGAGAAAGTAAAAAAAGCAACCAACCAAAATATAAACCACAAAAAAAGAAAGAAAAAAAAAAGAGAAAAAAAAAAAAGAAAACGAGGAGGACAATCAAAAGTTGGGGGAAGGAGAAGAGGAGGAGGAGGGGCCGGGCGCCCCCGCCGCGAGTTCACTGCACGGGGGTCTGCACCCCGTGGTGCGGCGGCGTGTCCCTGCTGGCCCCGTACACGTCCTCGGCGCCCGGCAGCGTCCCTCCCGGGGGAGTCATGCGCTTCTCTTTCTGTCTCCTGTTACAAAACCACACTCTCACCACCTCCTTCTCCAGCTGTAGGCTGTCCGCAAGCGAGGTGATCTCCTGGGCGGAGGGCTTGGGGCACTTGAGGAAGTGGCTCTCCAGCGCGCCCTTGACGCTCACCTCGATGGAGGTGCGCTTTTTCCGCTTGCGGCCCTGCGCCGCGATCTTGTCTATGCTGGTGGGGCTGCCCGAGGAGGAGTCCGCCTCCTCCAACCACTTGTTCAACAAAGGCTTCAGCTTGCACATGTTCTTGAAGCTGAGCTGCAGGGCCTCGAAGCGGCAGATGGTGGTCTGCGAGAAGACGTTGCCGTAGAGGGTGCCCAGCGCCAGCCCCACGTCCGCTTGGGTAAATCCCAGTTTGATGCGCCGCTGCTTGAACTGCTTGGCGAACTGCTCCAGGTCGTCCGAGGTCGGCGTGTCCTCGTCCGAGTGCGGGTCGTGGTGCGGCGGTGGCCCAGGGGGAGCGGCGGAGGCGGCGGAGGCGGGAGCCGGCCCGGCCGCCCCGGGGTGGGGGCCGTGGGGCGGCGGCGGGTGATCGGGGCCGTGGTGCGGCGGCCCGGGCGGCCCCGGCGGCGGCTCTTCGTGGGCGTCGCGGAGGCCGTGGTGGTGCAGCGCGGGCTGCCCGGCGCCCAGCATGCCGTTGACGGTGAAACCGGGCGGCTGCGAGTAGAGCAGCCCAGCCTGCGCGCCGTTGGCCGCGGCCATGCCGGGCGGCAGGTGCGCCGCGCCGCCCGCCCGCCACGCCGCCGCCGCTGCCGCCGCCGCCGCCGCCGCCGCGTGGTGCCCGCCGCCGCCGCCGTGGTGCACCAGGTGCGGCGCCCGCCCCGGCGGCGGGTGCTGCGGCGGCGGCGGCAGCTCGTCACCGCGCCCGCCCGCCTGCACCACCGCCGGCTTGATGTCGGGCTGGCCCAGCGCGCCCGCCGACCAGGGCGCCTCGCCGCCGCCTCCGCCGCCGCCCCCGCCGCCGCCACCTCCGCCGCCTCCGCCGCCGGGGCCGCCGTGGGACAGCGCCGCGATCCACTGGTGAGCGTGGCTCAGCGGGTGCCCGTTGCTCTGCAGCGCGTAGTCCGCCTGCACCAGGGCGCCGGCGTCGCGGTAGCCGCCGCCGGGCTGCATGCCGCCGGGCGGCTCGGCGTGCACCATGGGGGAGCCGGAGGCGAGCAGGCTATAGTGGTTGGAGGCTGCGGTCGCCATGACTCGCCGAGCCGCACTGATCGCGCCGGTTAAAGGCGCCGCGCATTTGACAGCTACTTTTTCGCCTCGGGCGCCGCGCGGCGCCCGCGCCCCCCCCCGGCCCGCGCGGCGGGGCCCACTGCGAAGGCACGCGCGGCCGCCCCGCCCCGCCGCCGCACGCCATTGGCTGCCCGAGCCCTGACGGACGCGGGCGCCCCTGGCGACGGCCGCCGCCGCCGCCCACCATTGGCGCGTCCCTGCGGAGAGCCCCGCCCCCCCGCCCGCCCCTCTCGGCCTCGGCCCCGCCCCTCTGGAACCCAACTCTGGGGGAACGGGGCGCGGGGGGCGGCGGCGGCGGGAGGGGACGGGACGGCAGGAAGAGGACGGGGCTCCGCCGCCGGCCCCGCCTTGGCCCGCCCCGCCGCCCCTTCAGCGGGGGGCCGCCGCTCCGCCCGCCGGCTCCTGTTGCTCGCGCTCTGCCCGGTTCCTCCATCCCCAGCGCCCCTACGCGGCTCTGTGCGCGGAGCCCCGCGGTATGGCTGCCCCCCGGGGGCGGGTGCTGCGGGGCGAAGGATGCCCGGTTCCCGCCCTCCCCCAACTTTCTCGGCCGCCCCGTAGCCAGCCTCGCCGGCTGGGCTAGGGAGCGCCGCGCCTCCCGGGGGCGGGGAGCCGGCATGGGCGCCCTCCGTTCTTCCCAGCCTGCTGCTCCCCCGGGGCGCACCGCTCCGAAGGAGGAGTTCATCGGGGCTTCGCACCTCGGCACTGCGGAGGTGGCATTGTTCCCCTTGTCCCGTCCCCGGGGAACGGGGTGCTGCGGGTCCGCCTCGGCTGCTCTGCGTCCATTGGGGAGAATCGGAGGATGGAGGGGATGATGATGCGGGGGGGGAGGGGGGAATGGTGAAGAAGCAAAGGGGGGAAACAAAAAAAAAAAGGATTGGGATAGGGAATGAAAAGAAAAAAGAAACAAAAAGAAAGAAAGAATACCGGCAACAACAACAACAAACAAACCAGAAGTTGCGGCCTGGACAGGAAGGAAGGAGACCCTGGAAGTGGATCCGCATTTCCTAGGAATGAGGAATCCGCCTGGCTGGCCGCCGCGGAAAGAGTTGGCTGCCCATTTCCGAGCTGAAAAACGCAGCTTTGTCTGGAGAATAACCTGCGCTCGGGGGTAGGTGCGCGTCGCAGGCTCCCGCTATCTCCAGCGAAATAACACAATAGGGCGGAGCGGGGATTTATTGCTACTAACAAGAAACAGCTTTCTTCTGCGAGTTGTTTATAAATCATCATATTTAACGTGAGCGCTTGGAAAGGGCTCCTCGCCTGGAAATATTCCTCTGCGTGGGGGTGTGGAGGAGCTGGGGGATGGGCTCCTCCTGCACATCAACATCCAGAGAGGAGCATCACAAACAGGATATCCAGTGCTCCAGACGAGGGGCGCAGCAGGAGTCACCTCCTTTCGGTAGTTTAGTGGTGTACCGAGAGCTTCTTCTGCCGGGGGATGGGGAGGAAAGCGAAAGGGAGGAGAGGGGACTAGAAAACAAACTTAGTCCGTGAAAGATTCTTCCTAAAGCGGTTTCCCCCCGCCTTCCTTTCTTTGAGGTGCAGGCGAAGGGAAGAACAATACTGCCTGTTCTGCGGGTGTCGCTGGGGGGAAGGCAGCGCTTCTGGAGTGAAGCTCTGCCTTTTGTTTCCCGTGTGGAAACAAACAACTGGGCACAGAGGAATTTTATCATTTGATGCTCATTTTCTCGTCTCTCTCCTCCCAATTAGGTGTAGACCAGTGAGTTGAAACAAAACAAGAGGGGCAAGTCCGCAGCAGGCTTCCGCCAAAGCGTCGCAGGGACCGTCCTGGGAGAGCTGCTTCGCTCCCTCCCCACACGCCGGCCAGCCCTCCCGCAGCGCTGCCGGGGGCGGCTTTGCCTCCAGCTCCGCCGCCAAAAGTTCGTGCGTGGCCGCGACCCGAGGGGCCGCCCGCACCGCGCGTCACTACCGGGGCGAGGTTTTCACGCGGGGGCCGTGCGGGACCTGCCTCACGGTGCCCGTCGGAAGGAACTCCCTTGTGCCCCGGCCCCACGGGGCGTGTGTGCGTCCCACGCACAGCCGGTCCCCCCACCCCGGGACGTGCATCTATGCCCTTCTCTCCGCCCTTCCTGGCAGGTAATGCCCGTGGATAACGTCCTGCCGGCCTCAGCGGCACATAACGCGAGTCACACCAGCACCGGCGTACCAAGGCACCATCAGGAGGCGGGCAACCCCCCAGCCCCGCAGCAAAGCCTCTTGCCGCCCCTCCTGCCCCCTCCTCGGCTGAGCGCACGCCTATGGAGTCGCAGCTGGGAGCAGCGAGGAGCGCGGCCGGTGCATTCAGAGCCGCCGCAGACTCCTCCTCCTCATCCTCCCCATCATTGTTAGCCCTGTCATTAACACCGCTCCTTCAGCATCTTCCTGCGCTCCCCTTCTACCCTCGGGAAGCCGCTGCCCACAGCCAGGAGCGGGGTCCCGGCGGTGGGCATCGGCTGCGGGCAACGCTCGGGATGTGAAAGGGACAATCATGTGGCCCCATTCTGACGGGGCTGACCCCACGGGATTAGAGGTCTCAGTAGCCTTTCTTTTCCTTTTCTCCGCTCCTTATAAAAGCAGGTTGAAGGTGATGCGGTGTCTTGGGCAGACACTGCAGTGTTTTGATTCAGTTCAGCCCTTTTTCACTGTTCAAAAGCAGCTGTTCAAATACTGGGGCTGCTTACTTTGACGTGAAGAAGATTTTCAAACAACCCCAAAAGCTTTGAACTGACAGGCCTCCTTGATATCTCCTTCATTGCAGTGCAGCTACTCGAGAATATTCGCTCTAAAACACAGAGCTCCACTCCGCTGCCTCCCGGCTGGCAGCCGAGGTGCCGCATCCACAGCAGGTGCGGTCAGAGAGGACACTGCCAGGCTCCGGGAGCTCAGCTCCCCACCACCCTCCTCTCCCGGGGGGTCCTCAGCGACCCTGTGTCCGGGCTCTGGCTTACGAGCTGCTGGGGCTCCCTTGGTGTTTCAGCTCCCGGCGTGCCGGAGAGAAAAAGCTGCATCTCCAGAAGGAAAAGAGGAGCAGGGCTCCTTCCTAGCGAGTGTCGGCTGCCAGACACTGTCAACCAGCCTCCCCGGCCCGGGGGGAGCCTACTCCGGGTACAGGCTCTTCCCTGCTGCCCCTTGGCTGCCCGCGTTTGCAGGGCGGGTAACATCTATTTCATGTGCCTGTCGTGTTCAGAGGAAGAAAGCTGATTTTAAACTCTTCTCTCAAAGCCTTGAAACAGACTCTTGCAGCTAAAAGGAAAGGCGGGGGGTTGGGGGGGGCTGGGGGGGGGGAAATCCCCGCGCTCCTCTCTGCCTCTCTATTATCTTCCCATTAGATGTTGTTTTAGGAGGAAATGCGCCAGGAGTTGCTGCGAGAATTGCTGGGTGCAATAAACGTGAGGCTCCTGGTGCTGCCTTTAAAGGCCAACTTGGAAGATTTGTGCTTATTGCTGGGGCGCGTTTAATGCACCTTTTGTGAGATGGGATTGTTTTGATCTCCGCTTCCTTTTTAACCTTTCTCTGTGAGGTATTCAAGCCTGCACTTTTCGTGTGGCTCTTTCCAGTGTTGCTCCAAGGAGTCCGATTCGATGGAGAGACCTAAGACATGAATGAAACTTCAACTTTAAGGGCCTGCGGAGAGACAAAACTGAGGCCGGGGCTTCACAAGTGATTGCTTTAAGAGAAAAAAAAAAACCTCCAATCTACACAAAGAGGCAGCTGGCTGCTTTAATGAAAACTGCTTAAAGCTGCAAGAACCGCAGCCTCAGGGATGTATTTATAAGATGACTCAAAAGCTACACTTTCAAGTTGCTTCTCCTCGGGGTAGATATAACAAACACATTTAACTAAGAAATCTAAACAAAAAGGACAGAAATTGATAACTTTGATTGCACAAGCTCACATTGCCCATTGAAATTAAAATTCGCCATCTAAATAGATTTCTCCACCTATCTCTAGAGGAAAGAAAACCCTCTCTCCCCGCGTGGATAGATGATCACACACGCATGCACTACCTATACATTTTTGCCTCGCTAAAAGATTGATTTTTCCAGAAGGTGGGAAGGTGTAGAATGTGAAAAGAAAGACGGGAAGAAAGAAAGAAGGGAAGAAAGAAAGAAGGAGACGAGGAAGGAAAGGGGGAAAGAAAAGAAGAAAGAGAGAGAGAGAGAAAGAAAAAAAAAAAGAAAAAAATAAAAGAAATAAAGGAAAAAGGGGAAAAAAGGAAGAGAAAGGAAGAAAAAAGGAGAAAAGAAAAAATAAAATAAAATGAAATAAATGAAGAAAAGGAAAAGAAAATAAAAGAGAAAATAAATGAAGAAAAGAAATAGAAAATAAAAGAAAGGAAAATGAAATGGAAGGAAAATGAGACAAGAGAAGTTGCTGTAAAGTTTGTGCTAATGTTCATTTCCAGCACGCCGTTCTTGTGGCCACTTCATGCAGCTGAGGCTCTGCTGTTTTATCTCCATCACTGTTTAAACTCGTCGCATAGAATGCTCTAAGTTGGGTATTTGAAATTAAATTATTTGAATTCACGGATATTAATCTTTTCCCTTCATCCTCCAGTTCTGAATCTTGTCATTAAAAATGATCCACCCTTTGTAGTCCGCCAGTGAATATTTTATAGACAGATAGCGCTGGGAAGACTTCTAACACGACGTCAACCAGTCAGGCTTGGCTGGTGCAGGGATTACTTTGAGTCATTTATCAAAGGCAGGCTGCTAAATTTTGAGTGGTGAATATGAGGCCTTGGGAGGGGGAAAGAAGCAAAAGAAGTAGAAGAGGAAAAAAAAAAAAAAGAAGAAAAGACAAATTCCATCAGTCTAGGAGATAAATTCTGGTTGGAGCGAATTCAGCTTGTTTATTGACTTCTCGGAAGCAGCCCCAGATGCTGCGGAGGTGGCGATACAGCGGTCCCAAGCCCGGCTGGGAGGTGGCAGCCCCACGCTGGAGCTGGAAAGGGAGTTTCTGCTGCTGTGAGCAGCTTCTGTTGGTGTGAGGAGCAGGTGAATTGGTGGGAATGGGGAGGCGATCCAGCCTCTCCGGGTATGGAAAGGGACTCAGCAGGGGCTTTCCAAAGCCTGCACTGTCTGAGGGGGGAATGAAACACAGCAGGGGAAAAAAAAAGAATAAGAAGAGAGAGAAAGGAAAAGAAAAGAGCAGAGAAGGGAAGAAAGGAGAGAAGAAAAGAAGACAACAGAGAGGAGAAGAAAAAGAATAAAAATAAAAAAGAAAAACAAAAGAAAAGGTAAAGAAAAAAATAAAACGACAAGAAGAAAAGAAAAATAAAAGAAAACGAGAAAGGAAAAAAAAGGAAAGCAAAAAGAAAAAGCACACACAAAAGGAAATAAATAAAGGAGAATTAAAAAAAAGAGAGAGAGAAGAGGAGAAAAAGGATAAAGGCAGGGAGAGGGCAAAGTGCCCAGCCTTCTCTGACAAGTCTAAGAGTTGCTTTTGTGTTTGTTTCGTTCAGTGCTCATGTCTGACACCCGGGCAGAGCCCAGATAAATCATGTCCCTGCTTCACCGAGGGACATGATCCTCCCTCCCCGCTTCCAGCCTTCGGGGCACTTTCGGTCACAACTCCTGCTCTCGAAGCACCTTCTCGGGGGCTCTCGGTCCCTCTTGCCCCGCTCCACCGCCCGCAGTGCCAGGCCGGGGGTGGCATTTTTTTCTCGCCACCACAGAGGCGAGCCCGGGAGCCGGCCGGGCGCTGGGGACAGCACCGCTCGGTCCCCCGGGGCTGCGGACAGCACCGGGACACCGTGCCAGCCCTCTTCATTCCCCCCTCCCCCCTTTCATCCCAATGCAACGGTGGGCAACCCCCCACCCCCAGCAAAGCAGAAATCACCCTCCCCCTGGCAGGACTGCTGAAGGAGAAGCAGGACCCCAGGCTGGGGGGCTACTGGTGCGCGTCCCCCGCCTCGGCTCCCAGGTCGGGGTCGGGCCGGTCCTGGCTGCCCCACACTGGGGTTTACACCGCGGGGAAGAGGCGAGAAGGAGCTGGGGGTGGGGGGGCTTGAAACTTTCTTTCGCTGGGTGAGGAAGAAGAGGAGCGGGGCTTGCAGGAAGGCTGGCCCATTGTCCACAGAGGGTGCATTTTTGTCAGGCTGGCGTTGGTTGCTATAGTGAGGAGGGAAGGGGAGAAAAAGAGAGGAGGGAAAAGGAAAGAAAAAAAACCAACCCAGTCCTGGCCCCACGGAGCCTCCATACCCACCCCGCACATCCTCCACTGGCCGTGGGGCAGCCGGCGCAGGATGCGTGGAGTGGGCACGGCCTCGGTGGTGCCCGGCTGAGGGTTGCGGGGATTTTTTGGTGCCTAAGTAATTGAAAAGAGAGGGGGAAAAGTACCTCTTGCGATGCAAATGACCGGCTTTTTAGTTTTTAAAAGAGACTCTTATTTTGCAGCGGTGTTTTTTGCCCTTTCTCTCTCTCTCTCTTTTTTCCCCCCCTTGCTATTCAACTTTGCAAACAGGAGGCAATAATGAAGGGTCTCGAAGGCTTACGACTGAGTTGAGTGACTCGAGATGGCAAGAAGAAAGTTAGTTACTTAGTTAATTTGGAATGATTCACCTTTGGAGATGGGCGAAGCAGTTTGTTCAGATGACAGTGGGAGTTTGAGGAGGGAGGAGGAGGAGGAGGCAGATTTCACTTGGGCATTATTTTTTGTTTGTTTGTTTCTTCCAGGACAAGTTAAATTGCAGCTGAAGGAGAGAGGTCAGTATCTTTTCAAATCAATCTCTCTGTCTGTCTGCCTGTGTCGCCATCTATTCCCTTGTAAAGAGAAAAAGCTCCAACTTTGTTCCTCCATCTGTTGGGTATCATCTGCAACCGACAGTTCTTTAGATTGCGTGCACTTTGTGCTCCCGCTGAAGTGAAACTTTAAAGGTGTAGAGTCACTTATCTGAGAGAAGGGGAGAAAAGCAGCTCGCCTTTGCCAGTCTTAGAGGGGAATTGTTCTGTTTTAATTTTCTCTCTCTCTTATTTTTTATGCCCTCCCCCCCCCCCGGTCTAATTTTCGAATTGTAGCTGACAAGTTTTGGTTTCTTTTCTTTTCTTTTCATACAACACTTTACAGCCACCACTTAATGCATTAGTCACATTTTTTTTTTCCTGAGAAATGCTTGAAAGAAATGACGTTAATGAAGAGAACATTTGTAGTAATTTGGTGATAATTATCAGAATCACCAAATATTCGCAAAGGCTTTAACGTTACGTGTTGGAAGAAAAGCAAAACACATTATTGTAATAGTCTGATATGCAAACTATGGACCGTTCAATTACATGGCTTAATAATGCATACATGATGTGATCTTGTTATTGGGATACGAAGGGCTGCAGTAATTCACTCCAAAGACCAAGTGTGCTCTTACATTCAGTAAAATCCATTGCCATGGATCAGGGGGCCCTGCCAAACTACATTTAAGAGAATAAAAATTAATGACTGAGAATTTGAGCGTTAAATTAACATTAATTATATGACCTGCCTGCTGGAAAGATTAAATTTCTTACGCCCTAATTAGATAACGTCTCCTCATACATCAAACAATTTCCATTTTCAGATTTTCAGGATTAAAATGCAGACTGGGGAGACCAGCTTGGTTCGGGCGTTGCTCCCGGCCCCATCCCGGTATCCCCGGCCCCATCCCGGTGTCCCCAGCCTCCTCCCCGCTGCCCCGGTCTCCGTCCCGCTCTCCCCATCCCGCTGCTCCCGGCTCCATCCCGGTGTCCTCGGCCCCCGATGCGCCCGGCGGGCTGGCAGCGACACCGGGGAGCGGCTCCGGGTCTCTTTTCACTTCAATTTCTCCCTCTCGGAGGCCAGAAGGCGGCGGCGGGGCTGCTCTGTGGGAGGCTGGGGGGGGTCTGCGGAGGGGGCGCCCGTGCGGAAGGGGGTGCGGAGGGGGATCGTCCACCTCCGGGGCTGCTCTGAGGCACCCACGCTGCCCCGGGCTGTCCCGCGGGGGTGGGGAGAGAGCGACAGGCCGAGCTGTGTTTCATTGCCGAGGATAAACCCGCGTGGGTGCCGCTGCCCCCGGGCAGACTCGCGGCTTTCTGCCTTTTCTTTCCCGTGGGGAGATGGAGCTCGCTAGGAATCCCCTCTCCCCTGCTCCTGGACTCCCTCAGCTCTGCTGGCACCCACATGTAACCCACGGGGCCCGCCCGGTGCCTGCCCCCCGGCCCCCTCCCCACTGAGGCGGCTCCCGGGCCACAGAGCGGACACGGGTGTGAGTGGCGGGGCCGTGCCACCGGCGGGGACAGGCAGCTCGGTTACCAGGCTTCGGGTTTCAGGGCTTTAACCTTGGGAAAAAGAGCTAAAACAAACAAAACAAAAAAAAAGAAAAGAAGAAGGAGAAGGAGAAGAAGGAGGAGGAGGAGGAAGGAGAAGGAGGAAGGAGGAGAAGGAGAGATGGCAGTATGGGTGGGGGGGTGCATGGGTGCCCACCCATGGCATGGAGATGCCACCTCAAACAGAGCCTTCCCTCTGCTGCCCCCACTTTGAGGGTGGATCCAGTGGCTCCATCCTCCTGGCAGCACCCCAGGGCGGGTAGGGGGGGGTATGCTGGTGTCACTTCCATGCACCTTCCTCAGGTCTGGTGGGTCAATGCTAGTGTCACCTCGATGGATCATTTTTGGGTCTGAGTTTGTGCTGAGCTTCCAGGATGGCTCCTGCAGAGAGGTCCCAGGACTGCCCCATGTGCTACTATCCAGAAGAGGAGAACAGCAGAGCTGGGGTGGCCTTTGGTGGCCTCATGGTTTTATGCAAGGTCATGGCAAGCCCCTCCCCACCTGCAGAAAGCTGTGAGCTGAGGAATCATCCCCTCACAAAGCGTTGCCTTGCTCTCACTTCACTCTGTAGTAGGAGATAATTGCTTTCCCAACTCAATTGAAGCTCAGTTCTGTTATTGCTGTTGCTGCTCCTCAGCATTTGTCTCAAACATCCATGTCTTGTCTGTTAGTGTCTCTGGCTTGCTTTCTGGACTGGATTGATAACCAATTACCTTTAATGCTGCCTTAAGTAACAGCTTCCAGAAAGGGAGTAGGTAAGGAGGCTGTGGAGGAGATAAGAGGAAATTGCCTTGTTCCTGGGCTGCCTCCCTCAGCTCCAGGAGCACCTTACCTTTAGGTATGAAGCCCAGGCCATGCAGCCAGACTGATGCTGAAGCCAAGTCACTGCTCCCCAGGGAGCTAGTCTTTCTGATAAATAACAGAGAGCTTTATTTTAAATAACCAATACCTTTAATTTTCAGTCTGATGGCAAAATAAAGTCTGACTGACAGGGGCCAAGAGTGCCCAGGGCAGTGGAAGTCAGTAGTATGCAAACAGCCTGTGAGCTTGAGCAGCATCTCCAGGAACACATCCACACTGCAGCCAGAAGCAGCTGAAAAACACACGGGAAAAGGAAGCAGACCCAGAAATAGCACAAAAAAATATTGTGGCAAGCAGCAAAAAACCAGAGCAGAGCTCCCACTTCGCCACCACCATGCTGCCTGGAGGAGGTTATTTTTCCCCCTGGTCTGCTGCTCCATCTCCTTCCATCATCTTTAGTGCCAGACCTTGAAGGGGCTGAAAAATATGTTGGAGAAGGCAGAACTGGGTGGTGTGAGGTTGTGGTCTGAACTAAAACACACCTGCACTTACTGAGCTCACCAGTGAGTACTGGGAGTGCAGCAGCCTGCTTGTTGAGACAGGCTAATAACTGGCCTAGAAGTCTGGGGTGGGTTGACATTTCCCCCCAACACTGGCTTTGCCAGACCAGCTCAGTTACATTGAAAGGAGGCTGCAGCTGGCATCTTCTCTGAAGATGCAGCCATGGATGTGCTGAGATGTCCCTTTCCCTGTGCTGTAGCGAGAGATAGCTCTGAGCTTGATTTTGAGTACTTGCAGTCCAGCAGACTTCCTCACATTCCTGTAAATATGGTGGTTAGGAACAAGCTAAATCCCTCTGCTGTTGTGAGAGTAGGCTGGGCAGGGACCTTGGCTGGAGCACACGGGGCAGGTGACACAATGGTGACACTCGTGCAGCTCTGCTTGACGGGCTGGGGGTGCTGACATCAGCTGGAGCAGAAGGGATTTCTCTGCTGCTCCCACACACAGCCCAGGCAAGGCAATCAGTCTTTGCAGGGAGCAGCTCAAATAATTCATGCTCCATAATCATTGTGTGTTCCCACTGAAGTGACTCTGAGCAGGTGATCCTTCAAGAGAAAGGGTTTGGCCATCGCCCTAGAGAATCGCCTAAGTGTTGCATCTCATCTAAAAGCATCCCTAACAGCCAGGGATGGGATGTAGGGATGGGATGCAGAGAAGCACAAGTCAGTGCAGATTCCCACACCTTGAGCTCCCTGTCTGACAGGGGAGGCTCTCTACCCATGAGCTGGGTGGCAGGAGTGAGCCTGGATCCCCCTCCTTTGCCTGCTAGACCCTTCCCGTTGTGAGGCCTGAGCTGTGCACCCCCCCACCCCTCTGCTTTCTGCTGTGCAAGCATATGGTTGGTGTTTCCTCAGCAGGGAGCCCCAACTGTGATGGCACCTGTGGTATGGGCACCAGTAAACACAGCTCCAGAGAGCCACCCTGCTCCTGTGCACCCAGGGGGGTGAGTGGAGCCACTTGGGTTTACTGCTGCACCTCCAGCCTGCTCTCCAGCATACACTGGCTCAAGGTGCCTCGTTTGAGCGGTGGTGGGGAGCTGGCTCCTTAGTTATTCTGTAACTCAAAGGTGTGCAAAATCGCTGCCTAACTGGGAATAAAATTATCATAAGCACAATTATGCCTGTGCTGAAAGGACAAGGTCAGAAGAGAGAATCCAAAGTGTCAACAAGCCTAGTTCATGATGGATTGTCCCAGCCAAAGCTGTCTGATGTTATACATCAGAGAAAGTTAAGAGATGATGCAATTTGTGTGCTGGACTCATTGTCAATGCACACCAGAGCCCAGCAAATGCTGCTCCAGGGCTTTGGGCCATATGGCAGGTCTGGGGATGGGTGGTGAGGGTGGTTGGCAAGAGACAGTTTGAATCCTGGGTGTGTCAGGAGAGCATTTTCCGAGCTGAAAGTAGCTGTCTGTTGCATTTTGGCAGTGATGATGCTGAGGGACCCTGCGTCTGCCTGCTCTCCCTGCCATGGCTTCATGGCAACTCACTCTGCTCTCCACAGAGAAGGTCTTTATGCAGCCACAAGGTCTCTGAGTCAGTCTTCTTGCTCCAGACTTAATCCCAGAATGCCAGCTTGGAAGGGACACCAAGGACCATCTGCTCCAACCTTTCCAGGTGATGGTGGAGGTGGAATGAGCTGGCCCAGCACCCTGGCAAGCTGAGGCTTCAAACTGCCCAATGGAGGGGACTTAGTTTGGCAGCTGGATCTTCCCCAACAGAAACAATTCCACCATTCTTTATTTACTGTCTTAGGTTAGACTGCAAGACAGGACCTTAGGTAAGGCTTTTTCATTGCAGTGTCACTTGTTGTATCCATAAAGAAAAGGACACATGCTCCATGCTCCTTCCCCTTCCCCTTCTCCTCTTCCCTGGGTAGTTTTGGAGGGAAGGACTGCAGGTAGTGAGGGTGAGGACCAGGTTGCCTGAGCAGCTGCCTGCAGTGCAGGGGCCGCTGGCAGTCAGCAGGAGGCACAGCTCCTCTGTTATGTTTGGGTGTCTGTGGTAGGCTGAGCTCAGTGCCCAGGGTAGCTCCTGGGGATGTAGCTGGCTGCACCGTGGCTGCCAGAGTGAAGCAATATTAATGTGAGGCCCCAGATTGAAAGCCAGGCACTGCCAGTGATAAATAGCAGGCTTGGAGGATGGAAATTCGGCATGTGGTTGTCTCCAGGGACATTTTAGTGCCCAGCTGTGTGCATCTAAAGAGCCGAGGTGGTGCTGCTTCCCTTGCGTCTGGTTCTGGTGTAGAAGAACAGAACTCCTGCTTCTGTTTTCACTCTCTTTCTGCATTTGTCTTGGGCTTGGTAAGCAGCTCCAGGCTGCTCTTCCCAAAATCTTGAAGCAGAAAGTGAGCCCAGGTATTTTGGAGCACCAGAGCTAGGTGCTCTATGGGTTTGTCTCTGGTGACAGGAGGAAACTACCTTGTTTGACGAGGATCTTGCAAAGCTGCTGCTGAAGAGCAGTGTTCACAGGACTGGGGTGGTTAAGGTGGCTGTTGAGGAGAGGTGAATGAAGGACTATCCCTGTGTGTACATCAGAAGATGTCTCCCACGCCTGAGGTATTTTTCTCTGTTAGTTGCAGGTGAGATGTCTCTTCTGCTTGGCAGTGCTGCCGCTTCATAGAACCGCTGAACCACAGGATCATGGAGCCACAGAACAGCTGAGCCTGGAAGAGACTTCTAAGATCCTTGAGTCTCACCACTGCCACCAACCCACATCCCTTGGCACCACATCCATCAGTCTTTTAAACCCCTCCAGGGATGGTGACACCACCAACCTCCCTGGGCAGCCTGTTCCAGAGCCTGAGAACCCTTGCTGGGAAGAAATTCTTCCTAATATCCAAGGTGGGGCACAGCTTGAGTCCATTTCCCCTTCAGAAGGTTTTTGGGCCGTGGGTCTGTGAGGCATATGGATGGGGGGGGAAAGAAAAGCCTTTTACAGCTAAATTAAGTGTTGGCATCTCTCACAGGACTTTATCACCATTCCCCCCCTCTCCCCCTCCTTAAATCTCCTACTCCTGGCTTTATGTAATTAAGTGACAATCTCTGCTCTTGTGGAAAGTAAAAGCTGTGGTTTCTGTAGCTCGTGACTCTGGAGGGATGCTTTCAAAGGCGATTGGAAGGTGCCCGGCACGCACCGCAGCGGCAGAGGAGCCAGCTGAAACCTGCGATTGTTATTGGGGAAGAGCTGGAAACTTTTACCCATTCTTGTCATTTCTCATTTCTTTTTTTCCTTTTAAGTTGACTTATGGTTTGGATTCGACATGAAGAACAGCTTTCTAACTTCCAGTTGGGAAAGCACAAGAATAGATTGCCTGGAGTGGCAGTGGGAGGCGTTTGAAAATAGCTTGGACAAATGTCTGACGGGAACGGCTCAGCTGCAGTGGATCCAGCCCCCTGGCTGCAGGAGGATGCACAAGTGACCTCTGAGCTCAGCTGCAGCTCCTTGTGCCTCCTGGGAGCTGGCAGCGGTCCCCTTGCTGGCACCAGCGCAGGAGCCTGGCCGGGTTCCGCGGCGGCCAGCGGGTGGCCAGGCTGCTGTCCTCCCCGGGACGTGCGCGGTGACCACCGGCACTGACGGGAGGGCTGTCAGGGCCGGGACTCATCCTCATCCCCCACCCCACCCTACCTTTCTGCTTGGCTTCTCCAAGGGTATTTTTGGTCCCGAGCGTCTCCTCCGGGCAGGCAGGAGCGAGGTGGGAGTCACCTTCTCTGCAAATGCTCTCCATAAATAAAAGCCTTCCCGGCTGGCTTAGCCCCGCCGCGCCGCGGCCGTCCCCTGCTGACACACCATTAGCATCTGAAGCATCTCTATTTCCTGAATTGCAGCACAGATAACTTATCGCTGCAGCTGCTTATCTCAGACCTGCCCTGTGGATGTGGTGGCAAGATTTCCCCTTTAGCACATAACAACAGGTGTCTGATACCGGCTTTGCAATGTTCCTCTTTTTTATTAAAAAGAGAAGGTTTGGGCTTCTTGCCCAGCACACTTTGCATCTCCCTTCCCCTCTCCATGCCCACACAGGTGGGCTTATCATTGTGGGACCACCAGCCCACGCCTTGCTGGCAGAGATATCCCTTCCATGCAGTGTAAACTCTGGGAAGTTTTGGATCTGTGAGCAGCCTCCTCAACTTCACAGATCCATGGAATGGGTTGGGTTGGAAGGGACCTCAAAGATCAGCCAGTTCCAGCCCCTTGCCATGGGCAGGGACACCTCCCACCAGCCCAGGCTGCTCAAGGCCTCATCCATTCTGGCCCTGAACACCTCCAGGGAGGGGACACCCACAGCCTCCCTGGGCAACCTGTTCCAGTGCCTCCCCACCCTCACTGTCAAGAATTTCTCCAGTCTCAGTCTCCTCTCTTCCAGCTCAAAGCCACTGTCCCTAGTCCTGTCACTACAAACTCTTTGCAGCTGCCAAAGTTGGTTTGCTGTTCAGGGCATTTGGTGCATATTCAGGGAACAAGTCTGTCTCACTGCCTTTTTCATGTCTCTCTTTGCTCTGGATATCAAGTCAGCAGAACTACTGGAGCAGGTCCAGAGGAGGCCACAAAGATGATCAGAGGGCTGGAGAGCCTCCCTTATGGAGACAGGCTGAGAGAGCTGGGGCTGTTCAGCATGGAGAAGGCTGTAGCCAGTGGACCTCTGGTGAGCACCACTTGAAAGACAACAGCCTGTCACCACCATTATATGGAGCAAGAGATGATGACACAGAGCTAATTGTGAGTGGAGGACTTAATTCTCCTACCCAGTGATACATTTATTTTAAAGCAAGTAATAAAAGTCTTCCTCCTCCTGAATTCCATCTGTCTGAGGGGTATGAAGGGTGAATAATTGAGTCTTCAAAAGTTCCAGCACACTAGAACAGTTTCTCCTCTTGTGTATATAGACCAAAATGTTCTCGTGTGGTCCCATATCTGGCCCTGGTTGACTCAGACTGGATCCAAAGCTGAGGGATCCCTTGTGAAGGGTTTGGGCCAGTGACCAGGCTGACTTTGGAAGGAGGTTTTAATTGCATATGGCAATGATAGCTAACAACCACACACTGCATGTGCCTCATTTTCATCCCAAAGCCTCCCTCGTAGTGTGGGTGGAACACTTCATTCACCAGCCCTCAGCAGGGTAGGAGATCTGACCTGTTCTTTGTGGAGCACAAGCTCATCAACACTCAGCCTCTGGCTGGAAGGGGCAGAATCCAACCCCTGCTTGTTTTGCTGGGGAGGGCAGAGAACAGCATGGGTGGGTTGTTCTCACCAGCTGCCCAGATGAAGCATGGACACTACTTAATGTCATATTGCTCCCCACCGTGGTGGCTGCTGCTCACTCAGACCTTGCTGGCCCTGTGAGACCTGAGGTTGCAGGAACAGGCTGGGAAGGTTTCTGCTGGTCCAACTTGTGCATGAGAATGGGCACAGTGGAGCTGCTGGAGCCTTGCAGCCAGGCCCTGCTTCGGCTGCTCTTCTCCTCCTCCTCCTCCTTCGCTTCTCAGTGAAGCTCCAAAGTGACAATCTGAAGTGGGCAGAGCGTGGGAACAGAGGTTCATTATTTTGCTGGCCTTACACACTGCGTGGGCTCCAGTGAGGGCACAGCAAAGGCACAAGTCTTGGGTTGCACACTGGGTATTCCACAAACTGCTCTGTACCTGATACTTCTTCAGCAGAGATGAGCCATTCTGCACAGAGTCAGGTTTGTCAGTTCCTTCCCATTTTAGAACTGGTCTTATCAATCTGCATTCTCTCTGTCCTCCCTGTATCTCCTCCATCTCCATCCTACCTCTGTTTCCATCCTCCCTGTGGCTCCTCCTTCTCCACCCTACCTCTAGCTCCTCCATTTCCAACTTCCCTATAGCTTCTCCCTCTCCATCCTCTCTAAGGCTCCTCCTTCTCCATCTCTGCACAGCCTGAGCCCCAGGTGACCTGGGCACCAGCCACACTCCTGTTCAGTTTTAATGAGGAGCATTTCCCCAATGAACTACCTAGAAACAAAGCCGAGCTGGCCGCTGTGCCTGGCAGAGGACTGCAGAGGAATTGGGCTGCTCTGAATGTTGCTGTTGTGCTCTGGAATGCAGCCCCCACGCCCTGCCCCCTGGAGATGCAGTAGAAGGAGACCTCTGCTCCTCAGGGTTCAGCTTTGTGCCTCGTTTCCAGCAGCTGGGTGATGCTGGCCATCTGATGTGGCCCGAGTGAAGCCTGTCTGTAAGGTGAGGAGTTTTGTGTCTGAGTTGAGACTTGCAGTTGTGTTGCACCGAGGCTGGCAGCGACTTCAATTAGCTCTGGATGTGACTGCAGGACCCAGGGCTCCCCAGCTCGCTGGCCCTGTGCTCCCTCTGCAGAGCTGCTGCCTCCATCTGCTTGCTCCCAGGCTGGAAGAGCTCCTCCTGCTCCCTGGTGATTCTTCAGCACACTGCTTAGGGGTTTGAAGTTATAAAAAGCTAAATAGGAAGTCAGTGTTGAACAGAACATTTTAACTGTTTGCAATGTTGTTGTTTTCCTTTCCCCCCCTTTTCTTTAGTAAAAAGCTACCTCTATAAAATAAGTAACAGTTCACTTAAAATGTCTGTGCAGGCAAAACGAGTTTATTGTCTTTCCCCCTGATGTTTTATACATCAGTGAGGGTGAGGATTGTATCTGTGCATCTTAAAAAGGAAAGGGGAAAAAAAAAGGGAGAAAGGAAGAAAAGACAAGAGAAGGAAAATGGAAAGCTGTGTGCTGACAGGTGTAGATGGGCTGAGATAGCAGGGATTAGATTGCAGAATCTCCTGTGAGGATGGGTGAGAGCCAGCCCTCACCAAAAGGAAAAGAAAAGAAATCTGAGCAGCGTGGTGGGCAGCTGAGCTGGACCCAAACATGCAGGGAATAAAGTGCCTCTTGCATCCCTTCCGTGTGTTTGTGTTCTGCCACCTCAAAGCCACAATCAAGAGCGCAGTGGGGAAGAAGTGGCAGCAAAATGCCTCATTTAAAAACCTTATTTTTATATTAATCACCTTTCAAAAAGGAGTAAAAACCAGAGGCTGCAGGTGAGGAGTTGTGTTTGACACAGAGAAAGCACACAGAATCAGCTTTGAGATCTCTCTCTGTGCTGATACTTCTTTGACCACAAGAGAACGAAGATGAGATCTTCATCCTACACATGCCTCCTTCCCCCACCCCAAGGTGTCCTGCTGCCAGGAATCCCTTGCAATATCCATGCCACTTGGGGCCATGGGTTAGTGGCATTGGTGGTGTTGGGTTGGCATTTGGACTTGATGATCTTTGAGGCCTTTTCCAACCTTAATGATTCTATACTTCAGGACATGGTTCAGTGGCCACAGTGGTGCTGGGCTGATGGTTGGATTCAACGATCTTTGAGGGCTTTTCCAACCTCAATGACTCCATGATTCTACCATTCCATGGTTCTATGAAGGCATATCCCTGCCTGGGGCACACTTCCAGAGCAGTAGTCCCAGCCAGGATGGTGATGTAAATGGATGAGGCTGCATGTCCTGCTGGCTGAAGCTCCTCTGGGCACAGCTCAGGAGTGCCAGAGGTTGTCAGACAGCAGCAGAGCACTACAGATCCATGTGGGGTGGAAGAGCCACCCTTAGTGAAGGCCATGGAATTTGGGCTGCTCATTTGAAGGAAGGAGATGCTCCTCCTGACCCAAAGAGTCAGCACCCATTACTGAAAGCTCTGACTAAATCTTGGCATGAAGCCCTGAACGTCCACAGCTCTGAGCTGGCACATCCACCTGCCCCCCATGCTTCTGCTCATATGGAAAGAGATGAAAAAAGCCTCTTCCTGAGGACACTGCTGGGCTGCACCCTGCTCTGCTGAAGCTTTTATTACATTGATTCAACAACTTTCTGCAGCTTATGTAAAGTAATCTCTCTGTAGCTGCTGGAATTTGCATCCTGGGAGTGATTGATACTCTGAGTGTGATGAAGCTGACTTCCATTCCCCAGCACACAGGTGTGGGATGAATCCCACTTTGAGGTGTGCTGTTATTTACTGCCAAGGTTATTTCATAAATCCAGGCTCAGGCTTCTCACCCAGACCTGCAGGCTTTCTGTGAGGGGGGAGGGCTGCTACTAACTCATCATTTCTAAACCAAACTACCAGGCACCAGGCACAGATTGGTTTTAGTCCACTCCAGAAACGTGTGAAGTATTGTTTGATTATACATTAAGAACCTGATGATGTGTGATGGTGTCTGGGTGATGGCAATGGAAGAGGGCCACCTCTCACTGCTAGCTTTAACCTGGCTGTAGAGCACTTGTAGTTTTCTGGGGAATTTAATAGGATTGTGAAAATTAAGACAGAAGCTGGAATTGGTGCTGGTTTCCAGGCTGGGTGCTGACCCCTGCATACCACTTACTATTAAGAAGCCAATCCCCTCACGCAGAATTGGTTTCCATTCTAAGGACAGGGAAAGGCCAAAGCTCTTGGAGAGCCTGCAGCCCTCCACAGAAGTCTGTTTGCAGCACAGAAGCCTGGAAGTGTTTGTGGTGAGAACCCAAGCCAGCTTCTACTACAATAAAGTATCAGGTTCCATGTAAGTAAGAGGAGGTTTATTTTTCTCTGGTTGGATGCAGTTCAGAGAATCACAGAATCATAGAGTGGTAGGGGTTGGAAGGGACCTCTGGAGACCACCCAGTCCAACCCCCTGCCAGAGCAGGATCTTGAACAGTTCTTCCTCATCTGTCTCCAGAAGGGAGAACTCCTGCGGGTAGTGAAGCTCCCCAGGAGCCAGCAATGGTGGCTGCCCTGCAGATCCCTGCCCTGCCTGCTCTCACATCCCTGCCCTCTTCCAGCAGTTCCATGCACCCAGGATGGCAGCAGGCTGATTTTCCAAGTTGCTCTGCTTCTTCACTGCTGGCATTAGGCCACCCAGGTACTCTGGTCTGGAGATGTGCTGTGCCAGCCCCAGAGCTGCCCCTCCAGCCCTGTCACCTTCCTGAAGGTCAGTGGAGCTCCTGCAGTCAGTGCTCCAGCTCAGCCCTTTTTTCTTTCCTTTTCTTTCCTTTTCATAAAGAGCAGCTCTGTAGCAGCACAAAGAAACCAACCCAGCCTCTCTCCCCACACACTGCCTCACTGAGAAACCATTGAAAACATCCTACAAAGGCCTTGATGATCTCCAGAGGTCCCTTCCAACCCCTGCCATGCTGTGGTTCTTGTGACATGGGGCTGAGCCTTGCCTGCAGCTTATTGACTCCTGTGAATATTTTCTCCTGAAGGACCCTATTAAGTGAAAGGGATTTTGGAATAAAATGCCTCTTAGAACCTTTTGCTTCTCTGTGTGAGCTGCCTGTGGTGTACTCAGGAATCACCTCTCAGAGGAAGTGTTTTCCAAGCAGCATAATGGAAGTGCTGAGGAGGCAGAGGAATTGTTTGGGTTGGATGATGGAGTCCAACCCCACCATGGCCACCAAACCATGGCCCCAGGTGCCATGGCCACACCTCTCTGGAGCACCTCCAGGGATGGAGACTCCACCACCAACCTGGGCAGCCTGTGCCAGTCCCTGACCATTCTTGCAGCAAGGAAGTTTTTCCTCGTCTCCAATCTAAGCCTTCCCTGGCACAATTTCAGGGCCATTCCCTCTCCTTCTATCACCTGAGACGAGGCAGAAGAGCCAGAGAGGGGCAGGATTTGCTCTCTGTTCTGCCAATGCTTGCTCAGCTGCCAATTTCCACACAGAGCTGCAGATGCTGCACAGGAGTGGAAACTCTCAGCTAGTGTCACACAACTCTTGAGATTCGCTGCCACTGGAAATATAATTAGAGATCTGGTTATCCAGAGAGGGGTCAGGAAGCTGGAGTTAATTGCTAACCTGTTTATCCTACTCAAGGGATGGAGCACATAAACACAGCTAGAAGCTGCTGAAAGCCTGGGAGACCTCTGCTGAGAGCCTGCTGCAGGCTTAAGGAAACAGTTTGGAAAGTGCCTGAGGGAGTGAAGAACGTGGGATAACCACCCCTGCTGGTGCAGCCAGCCCGGCACTGCCTTGGCCACAGCCCCAGCAGCAGATGGCCTCCCTCACCCCTCCCCTGCTTGGCCCAAGCAGAGTCCCTCCAAGGCTCTGCTGGCAGGGGCAGATCTGTCCTAAATGACAAGAGGGGAGTCATAGGATCATAGAATTGTTGTGGTTGGAAGAGACCTCACTGCTCTCTGCAGCTCCCTGAAAGCAGGCTGCAGCCAGGTGGAGGTTGGTCTCTCCTCACATGCAACAAGTGACAGGACAAGAGGAAAAGACCTAAAGCTGTGCCAGGAGGCTCAGATTGGACATTAGGAACAATTTCTTCCCAGCAAGGGCTGTCAGGCACTGGCCCAGGCTGCCCAGGGAGGTGGTGGAGTCCCCATCCCTCGAGATGTTCAAAAGCTTTGTGGATGTGGTGCTGAGGGCTGCGGGGCAGTGGCAGTGGCTCAGCAGCAGAGGCGGCACTGTGACTCTGGGTGAGTGCTTGGACTTGGTGATCTCAAAGGTCTCTTCCAGCCTCAACACTTCCATGGTTCCATGGGTCTGTGACTACAAGGACAATGCAGAATGTGCTGCAGCCTTGCCCTCTTCCTGGCCCTGCTGGGCTCCCAGGGAGCCTGTTGCTCACCACAGACCTGCTGGAGCAGTTGACTCCTATGATTCAATAAGCAGCTGAGTGACTCTCCTGCACTGTCTGTTTGCATCTTAGGAGCAGCCAAACGAATCCATTAACTTATTAACTTTTATTTTGGAACCTTTCATGGAACTGTGGAGTTGTTTTGATTGGAGGAAGCTATTCATCTGTCTCAACAACTGGTCCAGGGAGACTCCTGTGCTTCTGTTAATAGGTCAGGATCAGGAGATGTCTCACTCATGCTCAGAAGCTTTTTGTAGTGTGTAGCTTATTAATAATAGATTTGACTCTGAGAAATAATGATATGCTGTTTCAGCACTTAATTTTGGGGGCAAGAGGCAGCATATTTCCCCCTTGTGCTGGCAGAGTGCTGGAGAAGGAAGGAGAAGTGTACTGTAGGTGGGAGCAGAGTCACTGCAGCAGCTCAGCTGAGGTTGGGCTTTAAATTTTTATGACAATTCATAAACTATTTCCCCAGCTGAGGCCCTGGCTGATCTCAGCCTCTCCCTGGCAATTTCCTTCTCCTGCTTCTGCTGGAGCAGATAGCCCTGGTGGGGGTGAGCTGGGGAGGCAGGCACTCCTGTAAGCTGCTTATGTTGGTGTGGCTCTTAGGTCTGCAGAGAGCTGTTTGCAGGGGGCTGGCTCCTCTGCTTCTAATTCTTGTTTCCCAGGTGGTGTTACTAGAGGAGGGTGGACAGGCGCTCAAAGTGATGGCTCAGGAGCCTTCACTCTTGGCAAAACTGCACCTCCTTGCTATCTGTTACATCTGGTAGCTCTCCATGCTTCTTCCCCCACCTCTTTTCCACCCCCTCAGCCCTACTTCCTTGGGAAGGTCTCTCCAGTGCTTGCTGAATCTTCCTTTGCAGAGTTACTCTGTGACCAGTGCCAAAACTTATCTCCCATCCTGGGCTGCATCGAAAGCAGCATGGCCAGCAGGTCAAGGAGGTGATTCTGCCCCTCTGCTCCGCTCTGGAGTCCCCAGAACAAGAAGGACGTGGTCCAGAGGAGGCCATGAAGGTGATCAGAGGGCTGGAGCACCTCTGCTATGGGAACAGGCTGGGAGAGCTGGGACTGTTCAGTCTGGAGAAGGGAAGGCTCCAGGGAGACCTCAGAGCAGCCTTCAGTACCTGAAGAGGCTACAGGAGGGCTGGGGAGGGACTTTGGACAGGGGCTTGTAGTGGTGGGATGAGAGGGAAAGGATTACATCTTGAGGAGGAGAGCTTTAGACTGGAGATTAGGAAGAAACTCTTCCCAGTGAGGCCTGGGAGACACTGGCACAGGCTGCCCAGGGAGGCTGTGGATGTCTCCTCCCTGGAGGTGTTCAGGGCCAGGCTGGATGAGGCCTTGAGCAAGCTGGGCTGGTGGGAGGTGTCCCTGCCCATGGCAGGGGGCTGGAACTGGATGAGCTTTAAGGTCCCTTCTAACCCAACCCATTCTGTGAGTCTCTGAGCTGGGTTCATTGAAACCAAGAGCTGCTCTGCACTCACTAGGGCCAGCTCTGCTGCATTTCAGCCATCACTTAGTGAAGGGGTTTATTTTTTCTTGTGTTATTTCCCTCAGGAACTAAATATTTCTCCTCAGTGTGCCTGGCTGCTGGGATTTATTCAGTTTCTCTGTGAGTAATTCAAAGAGATTGTCCACTGAGACTGTTTTGCTGTAGAAATGTAGATTCTTCACCAAACAGATTTTTGGAAGCAAAAAATATATATATGTGTTTTTCCTGGGAAAAAATATTGTATCATGTAAATAGATGTTTATGTATTTAAAAAAGGGAGGGTGAAATTGAACAACTTCAGCAGAAAGGGACCCCACGTTTAATCTGGGGGTGCTGAAGGGAAGGGGAAGGGAAAAGGGAAGGGGAAAGGGAAAGGGAGAGGGAGAAGGAAAGAGAAAGGGAAAGAAAGATGAAAGGGAAAAAGCAAAGGCAAAGAAGAAAAGGAGGAGAAGGAGGAGAAGAAGGAGGAGGAGAAGGAGGAGAAGGAGAAGGAGAAGGAGAAGGAGAAGGAGAAGGAGAAGGAGAAGGAGAAGGAGAAGGAAGGGATTTTATTTGTTCCAGAGGCAGTTTTGCTCCAGCCCAACAGGAATCTTGGTTTTCTGCTCAGTTTCCTGTTTGGGTGCTGCTCAGAAGCAGCAGCAGGAACCCAGCACACACCTGCGAGGTCCCTGCAGCCTGCCCCTTGTTTCTCCAGAGGACACAGTCCAGGATGTCCCTGTCTGCTTCCTGCTGGCCTCAGCATCCCTCTCTGTCCCCCACCTCCCTTCAGCTGTGCATGAAAAGCCATCCCCTGCCATGGCCTTGGGGGCACGAGGGCCAGTGTCACTCACGTCCCTCTGTGGAGCTCGATTGCATTTTAACCTCTAGCTGCCTGCACCCAGAAATCTGCTCTAGCACTGAGAGCAGCAGTGAACTTTTCAACTCAGTTTGAAGGCCACCTTTGCTTCTCTTTCCTTCACTGGAGTGGCAGTAAACCCCCAGCCCAAACAAGCCTGCAGAGTGCTTGTAAGGTGCTGTGCTCCTCTGCACAAAAGACTTTCCATCTTACAGCAGGGAGCCTTCCCCTGGCGTGTCAGGAAGAGGAGGAAAATCCCTTCCTTGCACCTGCCTGTCTGTGCCCTTTTGTGATGGGAGCCCTCCCTGCCAGACAGCCACTGCCAGGGGAGAGGCTTTTGCAGCTGACCACATCTGAGAGCTGTGGTGTGGTGTTTGGCTGCAGTGGTTGATGCTGATGTGTCTGACAGAGAAAGAAAGGACAAAGAGGAAATGTGTGATGCTGTTTGATCCCTCACTGGGCACCTCACCACCTCCTTAAGCTGTGCTGCTGCTTTGCTACTCTCCTGGATTTTAACAGTGGGTTTGTTTGAAGGGTTATTACTCAAAGGTTCTGATTTGGGCTGTGGTCAAACTGGGCTGAAATTTGCATTCCTGAGGCTAGGAGGATTGTGTGAGAAACAGGAGAGCAGGATGGTTGAAGGGAACAGGCTCAAGTTTTTGATGTGTGGGTAAGGCTCTTTCAGCTGACCAAGACAGTGTGAAGTGATAGAAAACCTCCCTGGTCCCCTGCAGCAGCCATTGCACCACGTGCAGAACCTGGCAGGATACGAACCCCTCTGGGGATGCTGCCCTGCACCTTGCCTGGGTGCAAGCTGCAGTGAGAGGTTTTCATCAGCTGTGGTGCTGAGGCCCTGAGCCCTTCCCCAGCCCACAGCCTGGAATCGATGTGCCTAGGAGCATTAGCCTGGTATTACAAACAAATCAGTTTCTTCCACAGCAGAAAAATCTTTCCATCAGCTCATGAGAGGACACCAAAGTGAGCAATGATTCTATATGAAGTTCTTTCTGATGGTTATCACTCCTGTATGGAGCTACTTAGGCTTTGCCAAGTGTGCTGTGAGATCCTTCCTATTGATTTGATGCCTTTTAATGTATTTTCATGACCTTTCCAAACACATTGTCAGAAATTCCATATTTGCTTTGTTGCTGTGTAAAGACATTGATACCATTAATATTTAACTCCTGCTCCTCCAGGATGGATCCCCCCTTTCTCATCTGCATCCTGTACGTGGCAGGAGCACTGTCCCCTTCCTTTCATAGCACCATGGAATTGTTTTGGTTGGAAAAGACCCTCAAGAGCACCCAGCCCAACCATTCTCTAGCTCTGCCAAGGCTGGGGCTGAGCCACGGCCCTCAGCACCACAGCTCTGCCTCTGGGAAACACCTCCAGGGATGGGGATTCAAGCCCCTCCCTGGGCAGCCTGTGCCAGGCTTGGGGAACTCAATCATTTCCTCCTGAGCTTTCCCACTGAGCTGGAGACAAACACCAGAGAGAGAGGCAGAGCCAATGAAGAAAAGGATGGCAAAGGTGGCAGGCAGACCTTGAAGGTCCCTTCCAAGCCAAACCATTCCATGAAGCTCTGACCATGAACAGCTTTGTGGTGGTAGAGCCAGCAGGATCCGGTGGGATGTGGAGGTTTTCTCCTTCCCCTCTAGCACTTGCAGCTTTTAGTTGCCTGTGAAAAGAGATGATGGAGAGCCCCACGATGTTAACTGAAGCAAATAGAGCTCCTCAGTGCATTTGTCAGGGGGAAGCTATTAAGGAGGCTGTAAGTGTGATGAAAACTCCAGGCTCTGACTTTAATAATGGCTGATGATAATGTTATGAATACAGACGTTTCACACTTCATTTTTATTTCAGATGATGTTTTTAAATATTTAGAATGGGCTAGAAGAGCTGCCCATTATTAGGAGTTATCTGATGTTATGCTGGATTGCCATGCCCTTTGGATACAGCACAGGCACACAGCAGCTGTGGCAGGCACTCCATCAAAGGCCCTGCCTGGAAGCTGGTGTGCAGATTGCAGGACACTGAGATCTGAAGTGTGCAGCCTGTAAAAACTCCTGTCTGGGCTGCCCTGCAGGAGCAGGGAAGGCTGGGGGCTGTTTGCTGTTCCCATGCTCAGGCTTGGCTGCCTTGGTGCTGGAGAGCCTCTGGTTTCTAAGGGGGCTCTAATATGATGGTTGGCCATTGGGATGGGCTGCCCAGGGAGGAGGTGGAGTCACTGTCCCTGGAAGTGTTTAAAATAAGACTGGAGGAGGCACTTGGTGCCATGGTTGAGTTGATTAGATGGTGCTGGGTGATAGGTTGGGCTCTGTGATCTCAAAGGTCTTTTCCAACCTGGTTAATTCTGTGATTCTGTGATAGAACAAGAGGAACTGGCCTGAAATTGTGCCAGGGGAGGCTTAGGTTGGAGAAAAATTGCTTACTTTGGAGGCAAAATGTCTTTGCTGCAGGAGTGGTCAGGGACTGGCAGAGGCTGCCCAGGGAGGTGGTGGAGTCCCCATGGCTGGAGGGGCTCCAGAACCCTGTGGCCATGGCACTTGGGGATGTGGCTTAGGGGCCATGGGGGAGTTGGGTTGAAGGTTGGACTGGGAGCTCTTAGAGGGCTTCTCCATCAGAACAGCTCTGTGATTCCCTGATCCCATGCACCCCGAGGGCTCTCCCACCTGCTGCACTGTTGCATGGTGCTGTGCTCACAGGATGAGTCCCCATGACCAGGTGCAGGAGGACCCTGCTGAGCTGAAGGTTTGGCCTTGCCAGAGGTGACAGATGTTGCCACGTGGATTGATTCCCTCCTCTGGAAGCATTTGTGTAAGGGAGCCACAGGCAAGGACTGGCCAGGCGGTGCCAGCAGCTGCCCGGGGCCCGTGGGGCTGCAGCAGCTGCAGGGCTGGGCTGTGGAGCTGGGGGAATGGGGGCTGAGGTGCAGCAGGGCCCAGGGGGTCCCAGCTCACCCGTGAAGCAGCTGTGCTGTGGGTTTACACTCCTTGTGTTCGTGGGCTGGGGAAGCTGCTGGGAGCCTTTGCAGGCAGTTGGGGTTTGTGGGAGGAGAAGAGGCAGCTGAGCTGGCTGAAATGGTCCTTGGTGCAGGCTGTCAGCATCGAGGAGAGACCAGCTGCTGGGGCTCTGACAAGATAAACCCCAGCTCAGCATCTCTGCACCAGAGCCACTGCTGCTTGTCTGGCAGGCAGGCTGGGCAGGGCAGATGGAGGGCACGTGTTTCACTGGGGGTCAGACAGCAAGTCAATAGCTTTACCAAGCTGAGAGACCAGAACCTTTCATTTCTCAGAACCATATGTTCCTCTCTTTCACATCTTCTGGGGGTGGCAGATGGATAGAAGCCACCTCCATTCAGAGCAAAGGTGGCTGCTGACAGGGTAGATGCCACTACACCTTCCCAGAGGGTGATAGAGAGGGGTCTGGGGAAGGGGAGAGGCACTGGGGACACCTATTTAGCTTCTCTGCCAGCCTTGCTGCACTGCTTAGCCTGGTGCAAAACCATCCCCTGCTCTCTGCAGCTCTTCTGGGGGGCTGGTGTAAGGCCACGGGTCAGGGAAACTGGAGGACACCAGCCTGGGGGGATGTGCAGGGGGTGGCTGGAAGAGTTCATCCTGCCAGAGCAACAAAGCTCCCAGGTGTCTGGGTGAGCACAGTCTGCCCTTCTCTGGCCATCTCTTGCCATGGGATGAGGCAGCACTGGTAGAGAGCATCCCAGGAGCTCTGCCAGACTGGGGAGAGACTTCCCTTGGAACCAAGCCCTGTGCCTCGATGGGCCCAGCTCCCCCATCCCTTCATCTCCTTCAGGATCCTGTTGGCTGTCCTGCTCCCTTGACCTTTTGTTGCTGCCATCCCTGTGCCTCTGCAGTCCCTTTGGTGCTGCCACCTCCCCTGGACTTGCAGAGCCGCTGGAGCCCCCCAGACTGGTGGAGCTGTGGTTGTGACTGCCCCCAGCAGAGTGCCTGGGGACACTGGAGGAGGCTGCAGCAGGGCTGGGGGTAGGGGAGGGGGGGATGTGAGTTTGCTCAGAACTCCTCAGCTAATGCAGCCCCCCCTGGCATGGCTCAGGTGGCACAAATCACTTGCAGAGCTGAGCAGAGGGGACTTTGCTGTGGCACAGCAGTGTGTGCCAGCTCTGAGGGGGCACAGCAGGGTGTCCCAGCTCTGAGGGGGCAGCAGCCCCTCTGCCCCCCGAGAACCAGCATCCTCTTCCCCTGGGAGGTTGGTATTTTCCAGGAGACACCTCAGCTTGCTGTCCTGATTATACAGCTGCTAGCCTAGTTCTGGGAAAGCAGTGCATGGAAATGAGTGCAGAAAATGAGCCTTCTAATAAGGCTCAAAGACTTTGAACTTCCCCTATTGTCACCGTAGGTCTTCCCCTACTTGCTGAGCAGAGGGAGAACTATTCAGCTACAATCACATCATGCAAATGACCTGAAGGAAATTCATCCTGGAGACACTTGCTGGATACACTGCTAATATGGTTTCCTCTCTTTCACTATTCAGCCAGATTCCAGGATGACCTTTCCAATGAAACATAAAACCTACAACGTGCACCCTTCTTAATGTATTCTAATGCAATTAGTCCACACAAAGGGCCTGTTAAATTTGCAGTATCTGCTTTCACCTTTACCATAATTGCTGGTGATCCCAAAGCAGGAGTGGGTGGCATTCTGCAGGGCTCCTGAACTGTAAATAAAATGGGAAGTTTATTTGATAACTCTCCTGCCTGGCTCCTCAACAGCCCTGGTGTCTGCATGAAGCCCACCAGAGGCTTGAATCTGGCTCAGGAGGGAAGATCTAAGCTGTAGCAAGGCATCAGGGCAGGAGTGGTGCTGCCAGTCTCCACCCTTGTGCTTTCTGAGGGGAGGGAAAGCAAATGCTAAAGTGAACAAGCAAAGAGGAGGCTTGCAGCAGCTGTCCTGGGGTGATGCTCAGGGGACCTGCAGTGCTGTTGTCCCACTCCGGGTGGGTTCTCTGCCAGCAGGGACAAGCCTCAGGCAGTGGTGATTTTGGATTCACACACTGAAGTCACCTCAAGGTCTGCAGCCAAAGATCCACCCCACCTGCACCTGGGTGCCTGGGAACCCTGGCAGTGCAGGACTGGCCTTGCCTGTGGAAGGATTCATCCCCTGGCAAATCAACCTTGAGTGAAGCCTGGGGCTGAGCCAGCAGCTGAGGAGCAGTGCTGTGGAGGCAGGAGCTGACTGGATGTGGCTGTTGTGCACATCTTGCCCCTTGCCTTTGTGTGAGGCTGAGCTGGTGGAAGCAGCAGCAGATCACAGCTGGTATCGAGGTGCATGTTGGCTTTGGATCCCATTTATTTGTGTAGGTTCTCAGTTACAGAGGAATCAATGAATCCAGGAAGCACACAAAGAGTTTATCTACTCTGCTGGAGCCTTCTGCTGTGCACATGCTCGTGTGTCCCCTGGTTTTCAGTGCAAAGCTCTCTCCTTACTGTCCAAATAGGCAAGAACTGGGAGTTATTTATTATTTTAACATCAATATTTAATTGTGGGCAGTTCCTAATTATCCACTGCTAATTTAAAATGGGAAGATGAAGTCCTTGGTTTGACAAACTGCCTCCTGAAGCCAAAGGGAAATGCTGTGGTGCAGGACCTGTGACCTGCATGGAGGCTTTCTTTGCTTTGTCCTGTGGTATCCTCAGGACTGGCTTGAGAGCCCCTCCTCAGGTATTGTCAAGAAGCAGTCACACCGAAGTATCTGACTTGGCTTTCTTGGGTGGCTGGTAGAAAAGGGAGGGAGGAGCAGGTTGTGTGAGGTATGAATGGGTGAACCCAGTGTGGCTGCACAGCTGGGATCCAGACCTTTGGTATCTGAGGAGGAAGAAACCAAATCTTTCCTTGTTAAACCCTGAGGCAGGTCAAGCACTGCCTGTTGCTGCAGCCTTGGCTGCTCTGGTGAGTGGTGCTGCTAGCTCAGACTCTGCTTTCCCAGCCCATGTGTGTGGTGGGAACTGTGGGCACACCGTGCCCAGCCCTGTGCCCGAGCTTCCAGCACTGGGTGACAGAAGGAGAGGCGATGGCCTGAAATTGTGCCAGGGAAGGCTTAGGTTGGAGATGAGGAAAAATTTCTTTGCTGTAACAGTGGACAGGGTTTGGCACAGGCTGCCCAGGGAGGTGGTGGAGTCCCCATCCCTGGAGGTGTTCAGGAAAGATGTGGCCACGGCACCTGGGGCCATGGCTTGGTGGCCACAGTGGTGCTGGGTCGAGGGTTGGACTGGATGCTCTGAGAGGGCTCCTCCAACCAAAACAGCTCCATGATTGTATGATTGCTCTTGCTCTGCAGGAAGGATTTCCTGGTGCTGTGCTGTGCAGAAGGGCTGGGATGGGGCTGTCTGTCAGGAGAGGAGGGACCCCTCCAGCTCACAGAATGCAGGTGATTAGACAGGACCCCAGCGGAGGGCGATTCCCAGCGGGGCTGCCGAGGGAGCCTGCGCTGCTGAGGCAGCACACATCAGCGGCTTCCACCGCCGGGAAGCCGGGGCTGGCATCACTGCAGACACTCCCCGCCAGTGGATGTTGCTGCAGGCACATCAGAATTTCTTAATGTAGTGGAGAAGAAAGAGGGAAGAGGACAGCAGGGAAGAGAAATCAGGGGGAAAAAGAAAGTATAAAAAATTCAGTACATAAATTAGCTGCGCCTCTTGCAGCAAAACCAACAGTTCCTTTTGAATGTGAATGCTGCTGCTTCTCCTAACCCAATGCCTAAAGGAATTGTACCACATAATATACAAGGGTAATTATTAAAAATGCATAAATAGTCTTGTAGGTACAAAAAGTTGCAACTCGTCTCCAGCAAAACATTAAAAGGTTTGCATATGTCAATGAATCGCAGGCTGTTTGCTTTTAATCGCTGCTATTTTGGGAGTTCCTGCGAGGATGTTTTGAGAAGAAACACATTTGGTAATTGGAGGAGGCTGCCCCATTGTGCCGGGCAGTTGAAACCCAAAGGAGGCCGAGGGAGGATTATTCAGGGTGTCTAACGGTTCTGGCTCTGGCTTTGGGTGTTAAGTATCGGCTAACATGTTTATGCCTGGCCTTCAGATGTCCAAACACAAAGGCCCTTTTCTTCTGCTCCTGGCAAGAATCCAGGCCAATCTTAGACTATTTGCCCATCCTCCTCTCCTGTATCCGACCCATCACTGAGGACAGTGTTTCTCTTGGAGTTTCATCTGAAAAACACCCCAGCAAAGGAATGCTCACTGACCCAGAAGCCCAGTGACAAGAGGAGGGAATTATATGGGTATGAATGTCTGCCTTTGGGGGGGGAAGCTCCTGGAAAGAGGACTGCAACAAGCCCAAAGTTGCTCTCCAAACCGAGCCACCTGCATTTTTCTTTTCTTTTCTTTGACAAAGTCAGATCTGCTGGGGCAAGCTTGGATGGTTTGTGGGTTTTCTCTCAGGGCACAATGCCATGCTAAGACAGCCTGCTTGCTCTTCCAGCTCTGAGAGCCAAGCCGCAGAAACTGTGTGTGTGTGCGCTCAGGAGCACAGGTATCAGCTCAGATTGGGACTTGGAGATTATCCTGAGCCAGAGTCATGCATTTGTGGCTGGGGTCAAAGGGATTACCCACATGAATGAAGCCTGGCAGGATCAGGCTCTGCTGCTTACAGCCAGGACTGGATTGTGTGGTATGAAACCAGACCTTTCTGGGTTGTTTTCATCTGATTTCTGTCTTTATTAAAGGCTTTTGATGCAGCCCTTGTGCTGTTCAACGTTTTCTGTTTGACTCTCTATTTTTGACCCCAGGGCTGCAGTTCCAGCTGGTGGCAGAAGAGATGAGTGCTTCTTGCAAGCAGCTAGGCACCAGCTGTGTTACTTGGAAGAGAAAGGACTGCCAGTGTGGGGTAGCAACACCAGTCCCAGGGTTTGTCGTGAGTGCCCCAATGCTCGTGTTGGAAGAGACCAGAGGGAAAAATCCCTGCAGTGGGCTGAGTCCTTCTGTCCCTCACTGTCTGCAGATACACACAGCACCTGCAACATCCTGCTTGAAGCATCCCAGAGAAGGGATCATCTAGTTCCAACCCCCTGCCGTGGGCAGGGAAGTGCATTTTCCTTCCCAACAAGATGGGAGAGAAAATGGGAAGTATCCTTGGGTCTGGATCATTGACTTCTGTATTCAGGCTTCGCTGCAACGAGCACAGCTCATCACCTGCTTACCAGAGCTATTTTGTTGCTGCCTTTGCATGCTGCACCGAAGCCCTTCTAGACTTATCCATGTGTTTTAATCACTCACAGAAGAGCCCCAAATCTTTTCACACTCACACAACTTTGTCTCTGCTGAGAGAGCCTCTCCTTCCCCTAATCCCCATCCCCACTCAACGCACCCAGCTCTCAACTTTTGGCAAGGAAGAGCAATGGAAGTGAAGTGACAGAAAAGAGCTGGAAGGCAGGTTGCTCTAATTATGCAGGTAGCATTTCCACTGCCAGAGCTTCCCAGCACTGCTGTGTCTGCTGAGGAGTGATTTGGATGGCAGGGCTGAAGGACCAGCCATCATTATCGCCCTGACAAGAGTTGCTCCCTCTCCTTCTGCTGCTCAAGCAAAGGCAAAAAGCTCCAACCGATCTCAAGAGGAGCAGGATTGGGTCCTTAGGCTGTACATAAGTGTCTGTGTTGGAAGAGAGAATGTACAACATTGGAGGCTTCTTATAATATAAGATTAGATCAAATCCTTTCCATGCCCTGAAGCTTTCTACCTTAATGCTGGGCTACCTGTGGCAGACAGCGAGTGAGTGCCTGTCAGCATGGATCATCCTCCCAGCACTGACAATGCACGGCCCCGGAGATGGCTCAAAACTAGAGTCTAGTGGGAGCAGAATGGGACATCAAGAGGAGCAGCTGCAGTTTCTACCTGATCATTGGCATATTCCAATTGCCTGACAGGCAATCCATGGGCAGCAAATCAGGGACTTGTGAGGCTGCTCGTTGAGGTGCATGAAAATGAGCTGTGGCTGGTCTCACCCAGCAAACAAACTGCTGTTGCCCACAGGCAAAAGCACAGAACCATGGAATTACAGAATGGTTTGGGTTGGATCTAAGATCATCCAGCCCAACCTTCAACCCACTGTAGCCACGACACCATGGCCCCAAGAGCCATGGCCACAGGCTTCTTGAACCCCTCCAGGGATGGGGACTCCACCACCTCCCTGAGCAGCCTGTGCCAGTGGCTGATCACTCTGCTGATGTTTATTGGGTGAAAGGACTTTCCCCTCTCCTACCTCTAATCTGCCCATGAGGGAAATGTTCTGGCTAGAGTGTGTCCTTGTCCCATGAGCTCTCAGTGGCCACAGCTGTGTGGAGCTCCATGATGTGTCCTTTTGCCACTGGCCTTCAGTCTGGGTGAGCAAATTTAGTGTCCTCCTCCTGCCTGGGCTGCTGGGCAGTGATGAGCACCCACGGGCTGTTCCAGCTCTGGTGAGGGCACAGCCACGGTGGGAAGCTGGGAAGTGCAGTGCTTAGAACAAAAAGAGAGCACAGCAAAGGAGCCACATGGCAGCATGAGTTGTAGGAACCTCCCTGGGGTGTTTGGATGTCCAAATCCTGCTCACTTTGGGCAGCTGACCTGAGCTTCCCCAGCTGCTCTTCTCTGCTTGAGGGCAGAGTTGTGGGCTTTGCTCCTGCCTGATCTGCAGGCACAGGCCCTCTGCTGAGCACTGTCCTGATGCCCTCACCAGCCCCTCACCTTCCAGCAGAGGACAAATCTGCACAGGGCTCATGGCTCAGGGGCTGGGGTCATGGAGGTGAACTCTGGAGACCTCTGGATGTCTCCCTGCTGTGTGCTTTACGTAGGAGTCAGACAGAGCTGAAACAGGACAAAGCGTTTCCAGCCCACACTCCTGACAGGAATTTTGAGCCATTCTTTTTAATTAAGAGCTGCTTTTCCATAAATAATCTACAATAAGGCAGTGAATAGCAATTAAAAGCATATTTCCCAAAATTAGACTTTCAGTTGCCTGTTCTGTTGCATATCAGTGGGTAATAAGCTCTCCTCATTTCCCTGAGCATGTAATTTTTCCCTTGAATTCTTGAGTCACTGCTTTGATCACTCCTTGATTGCTTAAAGGCTGTGAGTCAGGAATATTTCCCAGTTTCATTGTCACATCAAAGGTCTTTGAGGGGCTTTCTCCAACAGAAGGCAGCTAGGGTTCCTGGCTTGACATAGTTCATCACCCCGCTGAAGCTCTGCTGCAGAGGGAGGTGGGGAACAGTGCAGCTCCTCTGGCTGCTGGGGTAATCATTTGCACACCAGCTCCTTCCCTGGGGTCTTGAATTTGTGCTCTTGAAAACACAGAGGGCAAACATTAACCAGGAAAGGTGGCTTTCACCCAGGCAGTGGAAGCAAAGGCAGTGGCCTTCCTCTGCTGCCAGCTTGTTGCTGCTGCTTTATCCAGGCAGTCATGACAAGAGCAATCCTGGCACCCAAAGCCTCAGCTTTCAACAGGAACAGCTTTCATGTGAGAAGGTGTAAAGGCCCTGAACATCATAACCAACTTGCACAGGGTTGAGACTTGCAGCTTGGTACAGGGGCCAGGTTGGTACAGCAGCCAGGTTGGCACCCCCATCACTCTGGTACCTCAATCAATCAGCTTGGCACCCCCAGCAGCTTGGCACACCAATCCAGAATCACAGAACTGCTGAGGCTGGAAGAGCCCTTAGAGATCACCAAGTCCAAGCACTCACCCAGAGCTCACAGCCCCACCACTACTGCTGAGCCTCTGCCTCTAACCCAGGTCCCTCAGCACCACGTCCATGTCTCTTAAATCCCTCCAGGGAAGGTGACTCCACCACCCCCCTGGGCAGCCTGTGCCAGGGCTTGGCAACCCTTCCATCAAGAAACTTTTGCCAATATCCAACCTGAACCCGGAGGAGCTTTGTGCTCCTTCTGGACCCAGCACTAAAGATCCCACTGGGGAGGAGCTGTTGTTTAAAGCTGCTGAGAGCAGGGCTGTGGCTGAGTGGCCACCACTCCAGCAGCAGCTATCTGCTCACCTTTCAGGCAGCGCTGCCGAGGAGCTCATGTTCTGCCTCTGCCATAAGCACCTGCAGCCTATCGCCCACTTCTCCTCCTTAGCATAACCCTTTGGCTTCAGAGGAAAATGGCTTCTGTTATTCCTGACATTTCTCAGACTCCCACTGATGCTAAGTGACACCAGGCAGGGTGGCAGGGGGAGGAGATCAGGTTGCTCGCAGGTAAGCTGGCAAATTGCTCTGCGGACCCGGTGGGGCCGGGAGGTCCCCTCCAAGGCTATAGGTATCATGGGCAGGAAACTCCCAGACACTGAACCCTCTTGTACTGGCAGACTGGGAGTTGTTTTTAAAGGGGGGAGAGGTGGGGGATAAGAAAAGAAGAGCTTGTAGAAAATTCCAGTCTCTATTCATAAGACTTGTGATGAAAATGACCTCATGTGTCTCCTAGAGCAGCAAACAGAGCTGAAGAATGCAGCCTGTGACCGAGAGCAGCGTTTCACTGACCACTGGGGAAGCTCTGACTCACACACAGCCTTCTTTGGCTCTTCTCTCTCATTCCTGACAGCTGCTCCCTTTCATTGGTACAGAGCTGTGCAGAACCAAGGACCAGACTTCTGGCCTCCCAAGGCATCTCCCAGTCTATCTGTGCCTGTCTGTCCGAGCTAAGACCCCAAAAGCCCTCAGGGCCCAAAGTTCTTCTCGGGGAATGAAGCCCTTAGCACAAAGCCAGCCTTCTGCAGGGGGTGCTGGACAGCCTGCAGAACACTTTGCTTTCCTCGAAGGAAAAAGGGGGGGACCAGACCTGCTGACCTTCCACACTGCTGCTTTTACAGGGCTTGGAGTGACCAAGACACTTCTGTGGCCAGCATGTTCAGAGCCTTCCCCATTCTCACCACACAGCAGCAGTTGCTTTGTCTTTCCAACACATCCTGCAAACAAATGGGCACCTGAGTGCCACCATTCCTGCCCAGGCCAGCTGCATCCAAACCTCTCCAAGGGAGACAAGCCCACAGGTGCCTATGGCCAGTTGCAGGCTCTAAGGAGTGAGATGACCATTTCCTTACCTCCTTGAGGAATCTGGAGATCCCAAACCTCTACCTACAGTGATATGCTGAGGCAAAGGTAGCTTTGGCCCTGAGCTTTCAGTTGCTCATCTCTCAGTGATGTCTCCAGCTCCTGTGGCTGGAAATGGGAGATTCAGAAACAGGGGCAATGGTTTGAAACTGGAGCAGGGTAGATTTAGATTGGGCATTAGGAGGAAGTTCTTTACTGTGAGGGTGGTGAGATACTGGAACAGGTTGCCCAGGGAGGTGGTGGACAGCTCGTTCTGTTGAGATGAGCCCCTGAGCAGCCTGGACTAGTGGGAGGTGTCCTGGTCCATGGCAGGGGGGTTGGAACTAGGTGATCTTGAAGGTCCCTTCCAACCCAACCCATTCTGTGATTCTGTGATATTTGACTTTTCTCCCCCAGCTGCAGCTTTGCAGAGAGCTGTGCTGTGCTGGGAGTGAGTGGGAATGCAAAGCTGCTCTCCTAAGTGCCTGCTTTTTGGAGAGGCCCTCCCCTCCTGTGCAGACACAGGAGATGGCAGCTGAAACACAGATCTGCTCTCTCCTGCTGAGGCTGGGGAGGAAATGGAATGCTGCAACATAAGCACGAGGGTTCCACTTGTCTTCAGCTCAGTGGCCTCTCCTCTCTCACAGTTCACTTTGTCTCTCCCAATTCAAGCATGTCAGCAGCAGGTCTGATACCTGTGCCATCGACGATAAAAATCCCATTGTGCACCCCAGGTGTCACTTTCCACCTGCCTGAACAATCCCCAGCTTTGTGCCTCCGGGGGTGGCCTCTGGCTCTCACAGGTGACATTTGCAAATGGGGCTGGTGGTGCCCGGGGTGCAGCTCTCCCCCACACCTCCATAGGGATGGCTGTGCTGGAGTCACCATGGGGGGACAGTTCCTCCACCCTTCATGGGGGCCTCGGCCTGGGGAAGGCAGTGGGGGCACTCTGATGGTGCCTGGTGACTTCCAGGGCAGCTCCATGCTCTGGGTTTGGAGTAACAGAATCATAGAATGGTTTGGGTGGGAAAAGCCTCTGGGGTCACCCAGCCCAACCCTCAGCCCTGCACCACCACCGAACCATGGCCCCAAGTGCCATGGCCACATGTTTGCTCTGCACTCCAGGGATGGGGACTCCACCACCTCCCTGGGCAGCCTGTGCCAGGCCCTGACCACTCCTGCAGAAAGGAATTTTTTCCCAAGCTCCAACCTCACCCTCCCCTGGTGCAATTTTAGGCCACCCCCTTTTAGAAGGGGACATCAGGAAGCCATCCCTGAGCTTTCAAGCTCTGGTGCTGAAATGCTTTTCTTGACATGCTTAGGCTCAGGGTGCCAAGGGAAGTCTGTATCTGGCTTGTGTGGGAAGCAGGCAGTGGGGGCAGCTGCAGAGCTCTGGGGCAGCTGCACCTCTCTGAAGGCTCTCAGATGTGGGAGATGCAGCTCCCAGCCGGGCAGGACTGGTTTCAAGTCATGAGGTCATAGGATCACCTTGGCTGAACAAGCCCTCTAAGATCACCAGGCCCAATCATCAGCCTAACACCACCACAGCCCCAGCCCATGTCCCTTTCCTGCAGCACCATCATGTCTCCTGTGGCTGTGCCAGGGCTGCAGTGGCAGGGTGGAAGGGGGCTGTGCTCCCTTCTCAGAAGAAAAGAAGTGATTCATGTTCAGAAAGTGTGGCCCAGGGAAAGGCTTAGTTCAGTGAGCAGGGAGTCAGAATTGTGCATTTTTGTGATCTTCCCCTCCTTGGAACTCCACCATCATTGCCATGCTCTCAGGAAGCACAGCAATTACCCTAAAAGGTGCCAACACTCCCCAAAGTGCCTAGAGAGGAACAATTACCAACCCATTTGGCGTGGTGACAACATCAGTGAAAAAGGCAACTTTCATCTGTGACACAATTTGTCCAGAATTAATGAAAATATGCAGGGCTGGGCTCATGGAGTGATTTGTCACATTACACTGAAGGAACCCAAGGTTAGGCTGGACATGAAAAGAAACTCCCTGGAGGTCAAAGCAATTAAACATTGGAACAAGGCATCAAGCCAGGGGTCACCGAGGCCTCATCTAATGAGAACCTTCAAACAGGAGGGAGCTCTGCAATCGTCTGCACTCATTGCCTCACCAGGTTAAAGACCCATTTGAAGTCCTGGCACAGCACAGCCAATGGAAACATTCCCATGGGCTTGACTGATTTCCTGCAGGGGATGGGAGAGGTTGGGGCAGCTCTGGACAGCTGTTCACAGAGTCACAGAACGGTTTGGCTTGGAAGGGACCTCAAAGCTCATCCAGTTCCAACCCCCCTGCCATGGGCAGGGACACCTCCCACCACCCCAGGTTGCTCAAAGCCTCATCCAGCCTGGCCTGGAACACCTCCAGGGAGGGGACATCCACAGCCTCCTGGTGTTTAGCTTTAGAAATGGTTCTTTAAAGGGCCAGGAATCTGTGCCAGGAGAAAGACAAAAATGTAACCCAAATTCTCACCCAGAAATTGGAGCTGAGGACTAAATCATCTTCTGCTGCAGACACCATCAGCTAAAAGTGATCTCTGCAGGAGCAGCTGACTGTCTGTTGACAGAGATGGACACAGACATTGAATGATCTCAGGGCCAAAGCCCACAGAGGAATGCAGCTGGATCAGCACGCTGTCATGGTTAATAGTCTCAGAAGCAACCCAAATAATTAAAAAGCAATAGGTCAGGCACTTTGCCACACTCTGCCTGTAATAAATAATTAAAAATTCAAAACTATGCAGCCTCAGTGATATGGAAATCAAAGTGGACTTTTTGTGTGTGACTAGATGGCCAGGCACACAAGCACCTATCCCTTTACCCCCTCCAGCACCCCCACAATCCTCTTGGAAGGTCCTAGGCATGGGGCTGGAAGAGAAGGTGAAGATTCAAGATGATTAGGAGACAACAGCAACTCACTTATGGTAACTGAACAGCAGCAGCACGACTCAAAGCAGATGAAGCAAACAGGCTGCAGGATTACCCAGGCTGGAATGAAGGGAGCAGCCAGAGGGGCACTGGTTGCACTCAGGGCAGGCTTGGATTGGATCATGCAAAGCTTTTGCATAAACTGAATTTCTTCCTATTAGCTCTGAGGACATCGATGGAGCAACTCCAGCACACCCCATGGGTGTCTGCTGCAGGGTGTAGGATGGGCCTGACCAGGACAAGTTGAACTAATCAGCTGAAGGATGGTCAGAAGAGAGAGATGTGACCTGCAAATGATGAGAGGGGGACAGAAGAAAGCAGCAAGACTGTCTGCAGGAGTTTCAGGAGGGAGTTTTGTTGTGTAACCAGGAGAGCTCTTGATCAGCTTGGAACAGCCTAATGGGAGCTGAAGGCTGGGCAAGGCTTTTGCTCCCTGAAAGTGACACTGGCAAAGAGCTGGAGTAGAGTTTACATCACAAAATGGAAATGGGGTTTTGATTCCTTTGCCCTCCTTAAGTTCTACAAGCACAAAAAGCAGGCAGCCCACGGGGCTGAAACCCTGAGGCACCAACACCAAAGGCACTGCTCCCATTGCCTCGATGGCAACACCCCCAGCCCCCCTGGGCAGCAGCAGCTGTGTCCACCCCATGGGTCAGAGCTGGTGCTGGGGCAGTGCTCAGCAGCAGGTGCTGCCCCCTTGGGCCCCCAGGGCAGGTGGGGAGCCCTGGGCATGCCACTGGCCACAGGGAATTTACATGGTCAGGTGAAAGAGCAAACCAAGGGACAGGGGGAAAGCCACACAGACCTCCTGGCTCAGAGCAGCTCCCTGGAGGGAGCCACATGCTCCTCGAACCCCTCTGTAGGTGCAAGTGCTGCTGTAGAATTTGCTCTGGGCCTTAGATTTGGCTCATTTTAATATTTCTTTTAAAATTTTTGTCAAAGAAATTGATTCATAGGAAAATCTCTTCCCCTCTTACTCCCCCAGTCTTGCAACCTTATCCACAAATCAATTCTGCTACCCTGGGATTGCATTTTATTCAAAGCAAAATGATTGGGCTGGAGTTTTGATTCAAGGGAAAGTGGCAAGATAGGGACAAATCTGATGCCTTGCCAATACTCATCAATTAATGCTGCAACACTACAAATAGAATCAGGAAAGAGTTGGACCTCTGCTCTGCTTTGTCCCAGAACAGGTGAGGCCAGACACAGCCACCCTCCAGGTGTAACTCTGCTCACTTTGGAGGGGCAGCACTAAGAGCTGCTGAAGGGTTTGGCCTCTCCGGCATCGGCCCAGGGAGGTGGTGGAGTCCCCATCCCCAGAGGTGTTCAAGAACCCTGTGGCCATGGCACTTGGGAACCATGGCCATGGTGGTGCTGGGTTGGTGGCTGGAGGTCTTTTCCAAGCCAAACCACCCCCTGATTCTATGATTCTATAGGTGCAGCTCCACAGATGATGAGAGTGCTGCACCTGCTTCCATCAGAGATGGATGGAGAGTGAAAGACAGAAAGCAGCTCTCAGAGAGGCAGAAACCCAGAGGCTGGATTGTATTTATCACTGCATCCCCAATGCAGTTTTAAACTTCATTTTAAAGGGAAAACAATGTGGGGAGAAAAGCCTCCAAGGCCCTTCTTGAAGTGCCAGTTTCACAGTAATCCCTCCTCAGAGAGCTGACTCCATCACCACTGCGAGGAGCAGGCAGAAATGGAATCGGTTTTGTTGTTCTCTCATGTTTGTGACACGATGCAAACGTGGAGTTCCTCTGCCTTTTGCTTTTCACCTGGCTGAACTGCTGGCAGGCTCCTGCAAATCATTTGCACCATAAGCAGCCCTTGTGAGGGACAGGGCAAGGGCTGAGAAAAGCCAAAGGCAGAGAGGTCCTGCACTGACTCTTCTCTCGCAGAGAAGTGGCTGCAGTGTGCACTTGTGCAGGTAGCACTGGAGACAAGTCCAACGAAGCTGAAACAACAGCAAATGAGCTGAGACTCTGAAATGTCTTGGTTTGGGCTTTGACAAGAAGCTCACTGGGGCAAAAAGATGGATTTTGCACATTCAGTAAAGTCAGAAGGATTTGGGCTCTCTGAAGGTCTGGAGGAAATGTGTTCATAGATACCTGAGCAGCTGCTTGCCCCGGGGGCAGGACATGCTCTCATCCCGTGGGCACCCACCCAGGCAGAGGAGCAGGGGAGGACAATGCTCCTGGCCAGCTCTGGAGCACGTTCAATACCTTTTCCAGGACAGACCTTCCATGAGAATCCTGTCACCCCCAAGGCTGTTTTTAATGGTGGCTTTACAGTTTGCCAGCTACTAATGGTCTGGAAGCCTCCAAACCCATCCCAGACCTCCACCCTCAGACATTCATTTTATTATCTGGCTAAGAGATTGTAGCCTTGAAGACAAACTCCTACAGCTTCCAATCTTCTTGATCCTTCTCTGACTCAGCTTGACATCTGGGCTTTCCTACCTCAACCCCAGGCACCTGAACCACCTGCATTCTCTTTTCCAATCAATACCTTCAATAATTTTCTGCATGGCCTAAGCCTCAGAAATGAATTGATTACCTAGGCTTTTGAAAGCCAGATTCAAGCCAAAGATTAAAAGTTAGAAAGATTCTTAGTGAGGAATGAAGTCATTGCTAAAATAGGTTTCCTTTCCCTGGCTAGCCTTGCCTTGCCTTCTTCCCTGGCTGCTCCCTCTCCTAGACAGGATGCACTGAGTCCCCTCAAGAGAAGACATCGCACCAGCTGCTGGATGTAGCCAAGCAATTCTGGTTTCTCAGGACTTCAGTATGAGAGTTGATCTATAAATTGTGTTTGGGGTTAGAAATGAGGACCAGGCTTTCTGAGAATCCCCCTTGAGCATTGCTGAGACATTAGCAGCTTCTGAAACCACCCCCCTGGTCCTGGAGCACCTCTGCTATGGGGACAGGCTGAGGCAGCTGGGGTTGTTCAGCCTGGAGTCCTTAGAGCTGCCTGCCAGTGCCTGAACGGGGCTGCAAGAAGGCTGCAGAGGGATTGATTTATGGCAGGCTTGGTCTGACTTCTGCTGCTGAAGAGGAGCTCAGAGGTTTGCAAGAGAGGAAAGAAGCCTTTGCAGAGCTTGTCTTGACTCTGTCCCCACAACAGTCACCCAAAGAAAAGGATGCAGCAAGGCATTGGCCTTGCTTTTCTGTTTGGGCTCCTCAGACTGCTGATGAGCTGCATTTCAGGAGCCAGGAGGAAGGCTGGGCCACCTGCACCAGAAGCTTTGGAGGAGAAGAGGGCACTGAGATCAAGGTGGTGCTGTTGGCAGCCACCTCATAGCGGTGCCAGACCTGTGCTTTGGAGCAGGTGCCCTGCACGGTTGCTGTGTTCAAGCAGAGCACTTTTGCTTGAGGTGGTCTCTGAACACAGGCTGGCCCTGAACCCTCCAGAGCACCTTTAAAGGCTTTGAGGGGAGGCTGGGGGCCTCTCTGCGTGCCTCAGCGTTTACTGAACTTTGTCAAGAGTGGCAGAGCCATGGCACAGACTTCCCAGAGGGGTGGTGGGGTCTCCATCTCTGGAGACGTTCCAAACCCACCTGGACGTGTTCCTGTGCGACCTCCTCTAAGAGACTCTGCCCTGGCAGGGGGCTGGACTGGATAATCCCCAGAGGTCCCTTCCAACCCCCACCGTTCTGGGATTCTGTGAAACTCGTAGTTTCAAAGTAAACTTCAGCAAGAGGCCAATCTACCTAACCCATACAGCCCCCCACTGCCTCAGGAGGGTGGCAGGGTGGCACAGTATGGCTGAGGACAGCCTGGAGCAATCTTGCCATGCAGGACCTTATCTGCTGTTTAGACACAGGGGAAAGGTGCCAGGGGCAGTTGTGGGCAGCAGGGTTGTCCTGGCTTTGCTGCTCGCTCTGCCTGTGCTGCAGCCTGAGAGAAGCCAGCAGGCAGCTGCTGGGCAGCAGATCAAATAGTGATGGCCACGGCAGGGGACAGCAGCAGCCAGCCCAGCTCTGCAGATCCTGCCCCAGGCTCCTTGTCCTGGCTCTATCCCTTCCTCCTTCCCTCCCTGTCCTGGGGCAAGCGCTGCCCCAGATGTCCCCTGCCTGGCAGGGACACACTGGTGGTGCCAGCCGCGCTGCGACCCATTGGCTCTGGGTTTCTTTAGTCTTGGCTGGGTGGAAGGCTCCCGAAATGCAGTTCAAAGACCCTCAGACAAACAAATCTGGTGGGCTGGTCAGCCCTGTGAGCTTGCTTGCTGCTGCTCTGAGCAGCCTTTTAAGGACATAAACCAAAGAAATGGTGAATTAACCCTGTGAGGCAGCGCTCCCAGCAGCTCCACGCTCTGACCCAGCCACCGAGATGGGGTTTGAGGCTGATCCCTGCCTTGGAGACGACGAAGTTGCACAGCAGACGTTAGAGAATCAGTTAAAGCCCCTCCGGAGCCGTGCCCTGAGAGCCCATCCAGCTCGGGAGGGACCAGCCCTGGGCTGGCCGCGCCGCGGTCACATGAGTGTCCCAAACAATGGGGACACAGTGTGGAGAGCTGAGGCCGCTGAACTTTGTGTCGCTTCCCAACTGCAGCATGACTCAGAATTTATGGCTGTACTCGCCTTTCAACTTTCCCAACCTTCCTTTTCCCCAAGCGTTTGCAGCATTCTCACATCAGTATTGCTCCCGACACCAAGCTCTAGGAGCTGTGCTCCGGGGACAGCTGTGTGACACGGATGGGACTCCACCAAACCAGCTGCAGCACGGGTGAGGGCTACACCGAACCCTGCTCGCCCGTACACGAGAGAACAATGGGGAGCAAAACCATCCTGGATTGCAAGGCAGTTTTGTCTCCTTTCATCCTTGTGCAAGATGTCCCTCTCCGGTGCAATGACCCAGAGTGGCCACAG
Organism: Dryobates pubescens; assembly: GCF_014839835.1. NCBI lineage: Eukaryota > Metazoa > Chordata > Aves > Piciformes > Picidae > Dryobates > Dryobates pubescens. The sequence continues at coordinate 14,211,390 of NC_071639.1, forward strand.
GCTGCAGCTGACATCCCAGTGCCATTCGTTACCTCCTCTAAATACAAATCAATCACAGCTACAAAGCCCGTGCCTTGGTTTATCTATGTATTTGCTGTTCTTTCTGAGGGGGAGAGAGATCTGATTTCCAGGGAAGAGGGAACGTTGGCTTTTCATGAAAGCTTTCAAATGTTGTGAAACGATCAGGAAAAAATTCCTTGCCAGAATTGTTCACTGTCCAAGCTGCACACAATGACTAAACCTACATGACAGACACTTAGCTTGCATAGAGATCCTTGCTTAATTGCCCTCCTCCCTCCTGGCTGAGGGATGCACTTAAGCATATGCTCATCTAAAGACATATGCTTCCTCTCTGCGTGGGTCAGCAGGAGCTGAGCGTGTGCTTAAACATAAGCAAATGCTTAAATGCTCCTCTGGAGCAGGGCTGCTTTCCTCAGGCAGCACCAGGGAACTGCTCTCCTGGAACACTTCTTCTCTACAGCTCCCTGAGAGGAGGCTGGAGCCAGCTGGGGGTTGGTCTCTTCTGCCCAGTCTCAGGTGATGGAAGGAGAGGCAATGGGCTGGAATTGTGCCAGGGGAGGTTAGGTTGGGGATGAGGAAAAATGTCTTTGCTGCAGGAGTGGTCAGGGACTGGTGCAGGCTGCCCAGGGAGGTGGTGGCGTCCCCAGCCCTGGAGGTGTTCAAGCAACCTGTGGCCTTGGCAGCTGGGGCCATGGTGGTGCTGGGCTGATGGTTGGGCTGGGTGCTCTCAGAGGGATTCTCCAACCCAAACCATTCTCTGATTCTTATTGATTCCATGATTCTATTCCATGGTTTAGTGGCCTCGGTGGTTGGTGGGTTGGGTTGGTGGTTGGACTGGATGACCTTAGGGGTGTTTTCCAACCTTAAGGACTCCGATTCTCTGACTCAAAGATTCTGTGAATGAAGACAAGGAGTTCATGCTCGGTTCCCATGGATGGCAGGGCAGGGATCTGAATGGTGTGGGTGGCACTCATTGCACTCGTGGAGCACAGGTCTGCCAGCATGCATCACTTCAACCCAGGTGCAGGAAGCAAAGCAAGACTGATTTTCTTTCCTTGCAACTTCCCAAAATCCCCACTTTTTGCCAAAAAAAGCCCCACAAAACCCCAATATGTTTTGGATAAAACAAGTTGGAAGGGGCAGAGGCTGACCCACCTGGGCTCTCTTTGCTGGATGCCCACGCAAAGGCAGGTCTGGGGGGTGGGTTTGGCCGAGAGAAAGGAGCCTGGCTGCCGTCCCTGCCCTGCAGGTAAGGCTCTGCGGCGGCGGCGGCAGCTGATGATTTGTTCTTTTCTCTTGTCCCCGGCTCCCAACTAAAGAATGCATTGTGGGAAACCCGTCCTGACACATGACACTGTGCAGAGGAGGAGCACAGCGTGAGGCAGCATCAAGGGGCTTACTTGGCCTTGATGCACTCCTGCACAGCATGGGGCTGCAGCGCTGAGTGTCTCTCCCAACTGAAGCGCTGGTGCAATTTGCACAACTCTCATGAGAGCGCACGGGGAGGCTGGTCTCAAAGCCCTCATGTAAACAGCGCTGGGGGAAGAAAGGGAGAGGAAAAGAGCCGGCACCGGGCACGGGAAAAGCACAAAGGGAGCTGGCTCAAAAGAGGCTGATCTAAGGAGGAGGGGAGCCGGGAGGGAAAGGGGCAAACGAAACCCAAACCTGAGAGAGCAGGGTGGGAAGGGGCAGCAAATGAGACCCAAATATGAGAGAGTGGGGTGGGAAAGGGCAAAAAAAATGAACCTGAAATAGGAGAGTGTGGTGGAAACGGGAAGGAAACGACCCCCACATCGGAGAGAGCAGGGTGGGAATGGGCAGAAAATGCTCCCAAATCTGAGGAGCTGAGGGGAAGGGTCAGAAAATGCCCCCCAAATCCGAGCAGCTGAGGGGAAGGCTGAGCAGTGCATCGGGTGGGCAGCGGCAGCGCAGCAGCTGCGGGCAGGAGCGGTGTGGGGAGACACTGGATGGCAATGCTCAGCCAGGGATCCGCTTCCCCGGCTCAGACGCGCTCCGAGGGCTCTGCGCCTCAGATGTGCAGCCCTGAAACTTCTTCAAACCCTCCCAAGTTCAGCTGAGAAGTTTGCATAAAGGCAGAGAGGGAGGGAAAGGGAAGGGAGGGAGGGGGCTGGCAGTGCTCCTCGCTAGCCTGTCTCTGAGCAACGAGCCCTCCTGCAGCCGCTCTCCCTTGCTGCTGCTGCTGCTTATCATAAAATGCCATTTTGAGCATCACATTTACATTTCAAAAAATGCTGCATCGCTGCTCCAAAATTAATTATTAATCTTTCATCAGCCCCTTCCACACATACAGCTCTAACTTTGATTCTGCTACCCGTTCGGGGGAGGGATGGGAGTGGGGAGATGGGGGGAAGAGAAGATCCTTTAATCTTGTGTCACTGTTCTGTGGGGTTCTCCTCTCGTGTGCTGCTACTTCCAGCCCTGCCTGTCCCCTAAGTGCTCTGGAGGTACTGCTTCTACTTTTCCACTCACTTAGAAAGGAAGTTTCCCAGACTTTGGAGAGCAGGAATGTGTCACCCTGTGGGATGCAGTGCAGGGAAGTGGCTGCTCCTCTCGTTTGATCTGGTGCTGGAGCCTCAGCCACGGAATCGCAGAATCGTTAACAGAATGGGTTGGGTTGGGAAAGCCCTCTGAGATCATCCAGTCCAACCATCAATCCAACACCACCATGGCCACAAAACCATGGCCCCGAGTGCCACGGCCACACATTTCCTGAACACCTCCAGGGGTTTATTGGGGCTACCCGGGGGGCGTGTGGCACTCTTCACTGATCTGCTCACCGCAGAGGTGTGGATGGGACAGGCTGGGTATTGGCTGCTTGCTGTTAAAGGGGAGCACGGCAGATGGGACCATGTGCTGTAAGCCTCTCAGAAACTGGACCCTCCTCTTGCCTACAGTGGAAAAGAAAGAGGAGCAAGAAGAGGGAATGGCTTTGAATGGCTTTAAACGGGATGAGGGCAAATTTTGACTGAACATCAGGAAGAAACTCTTTACAGGCAGGGTGGACAGATGCTGGAACAGGTTGCCCAGGGAAGCTGTGGATGCCCCTTCCCTGGAGGTGTTCAAGGCCAGGTTGGATGGGGCCTGACAGCAGCAGGGAGAGCAAAGGCTGGGTTCAGAAAAATGAGAGTTTGGTTCAGTTCAGAGAAAAAGGAGATGTGCTTCTGAGCCTTCCTGGATTCCTTTCTCTTCCAAATGCTTCCTGAGCACACAGAGTATTTCCCAGTTGTGTGTAACTTCTCCATGAGGCACCACAAGTGGTTTTTTAAGGGCTCTGGAAACTGACCTAGCTAAAGGAATGGTTGGACTTTTTTTCCCCTTAAATGAAACGAAACAGATTTCCTTTCCTGAACTGCAAGACAGGTTTCTGATGGATCCTACTCTCCCATTAATGAATCTCAACTGATTTAATTGCTCTTGAATTAGATAACAAAAACTCTGTTCCTGGTTTAGCTGAAATCAGAGTTAATAAACAAAATAAAGAGGCAGGGCCGGTCCCTGGGCCACTGATCCGAGTCCTTAGCCACCAGCTTGGGTGTTGTGTTTCCCCTTTCATTAACTCATCAGCCTCTGACAACCAGGAGGTCTTAGCTAGACTCGATGGCTTTCACCCCCAGATGAAAGTCACTGAAGGCAGTTCCAAGACAATGGCAGGATAAATTCCAAGTATCCCTGGGCTCAATCGCTGGCTGTGTTATAAGACCAAAAACCTCAACATGTCCAAAATGATGTTGAAGGTGGATCATGCTTGTAGGCTACAGAGGGGAAGAAAATTGTGTTTTCTCTTTCCAATTGACTGGAATTCTCATGGGAGAGCAGTGACCAAGATAAAAGCTCAGCAAAGACAAATAAAGCAAGAACTCCACCTCTTCCTCCAAGATGTGAGAACAGTGCTGGCTGGGGAGGGCTTTGTTTTGCTCCTGCTCTCTCCACAACACAGAGAATGTTAATGAAGGATGCTGCTAACTGGGACATAATCCTGTCTGTGAGGGATCAGGGGAAATTTAGATGAGGGACTATCTCAGATAATGAGAGGCAATTGGGAGTTTTGGGAAGAGCTGAGAAATTGGCATCTGGAAGCAGTAATTACAGATTTTGCCGCATTTACTGGGACAGGCTGCAGGAGGAACCTCCTCGGCGTTAGCTGTGAACCTTGGCAGGGGAGGAATTAGGATACCTGGTGCTAAAATCTCCTCAAATCCCTCAGAGGCGTAGTGAAGCCCTGATGCCCTGCCTGGCACGCTGGAGTTTGCTGAGCTGATACAAATCATATTTCCAGGAGGATGTGTACATTGCACTCCCAGATGTCAGCCAGATGAGACGAGGAGATTGTGGCTCACAAGCTGCTTTTCTCCTTCCCTCTTTTGCTTAAGAAGAAAAGAATTGCTTGTGTGCTGTTTACAGAGATGGCAGCGGGGTGTCCACTATTTTAGCCACTAACACAAACAACCTTGAACATCAGGATGGGCTTTTTCTCATCCAGACAAGTAAGCAGTCATCAATTACAGTCCCACACGTGACAGACAAATTCAGCACGGCGGAGAGGAAAACTGAAGCAATTTGTACCTGTGCCGTTCCGAGGGGATCCAGCCCTGCTCTCTGCACAAGAAACACTTCCTCTCTTGAAGGCAAAGTTATATCAATGTCACCCACCTTAAGCTGAATCACAGCAAGAAGATGATATCCTGGCACGCCTGGCATCAGCTGCTCATTACTGCGCTGTCTCGTTAGCGTCTGTTAGCAAACAACGCTCCAGCACCGCGAGCTGGCACTCAGGCTTGACTTGCTCAGGCTGCTGACAGCAAATCCAGCACTGGGAAAAAAGTGTTTTGGAAAACTTAGTGTTTAATTAATGCCCAGGAAGCGAACTGGCCTGAGGGGCAGCCCAGGGACCTGGGGGTGTTCAGTCTGCGGAAGAGGAGGCTGAGGAGAGACCTCATTGCTCTCTGCAGCAACCTGAGAGGAGGCTGGAGCCAGGTGGAGTTCATCTCTTCTCCCAGGTGATAGACTGAAAGGAAATGTGCCAGGGGAGGCTTGGGTCGGAGAGGAGGCAAAATGTCTTTGCTGCAAGAGTGGTCAGGGACTGGCACAGGCTGCCCAGGGAGGTGGTGTCCCAGAAATGCATGGCCATGGCACTTGGGGCCATGGTGGTGCTGGCCTGATGATATGACTTGATGATCTCAGAGGTCTCCACAGTGACAGCCTCCCTCCCTGCTAAGGCAGCACAGCAGCACTGACTCTCTGATGGGCTGGCATAGAGCTATCTCCCTCATTTTCCTTCAATGTGAGGCCAGAACTGGAACCCAAAGCCTGCTGGGCTCTGCCCCATGGGTGTGTTTGGATGGGGAAGCCAGGCCGCCTGCCTCAGTGCTGGGACGTTTGGCTGAACCTG